>NC_064040.1:14504493-14849493 GCF_932526225.1 Nematostella vectensis | reverse complement strand
GGTACATTTTGATGTTTTCAGGTATTTCCAGGCTTGGAGCTATGCATAACTTATTCTCACAACAAAACCACTTCAACTGATGAGGATCCAACACCTAAAGATGAGACGGTAAATATACACACAAATACACTATAGTATTCAAGTTAATTTTCAAGCTATATATCTATTGTTTGCTTAGTTTGTGTATAATCAGCAATTGTGCCTGAGAATTCTTTCAACCTTTTGCTAAAACAAGGGTTGAACCCCGGCTTATCTTGGCAGTTTTAAACATGACTACAATAAAGTTTGTATTTTTCTGTATTGCATTGTCATTTATAGTGCTAATGTGACTAGAATTCAAAGTTTTGAAAGAATTAGCTAAGCAACACGAGAATAACAGTATGATTGATACAGACTTCATAGCTACAGTAGGAGGATTCCGTAGTGGTCTGTACATCCTCTAGGACCAAGGGCCTTGCAGAGATCGGCCAAACAGGGAGTGTGCAAGAAAGAAAGAGGAGTGAAAGACACCCTGGGCAACTGCTCTGTAAAACCCATTTCTAAAAGTGTCTCTAATCCAATTAGTCGCCTGACTAGAGCTGGAGACTTTTTCCAATTAGCGCCTGTAAAAACAGTTTAGAAATTTACATATCAAGAGGGAAAAGAAAAGCTATAAGCTAAACATAACAAACAATATTAGGAAAATTCTATTCTAGATAATTCAAGGGTTGAGTCAAGTTTAAGGGATTTTAATTGGACTGTTTATTTAATTAACCTTTGATTTTCAAAATAATTCTGATCAAGAAATCCGATCTAGAAATTCTGATCAAGAAATCCAATCTAAAAAATCCCGATTGAGAAATCTCCTCTTTCTTTCTTGCACGCTCCCTGTGTGCCTGATCTCCATGATAAGGATGTGGTCTGATATACACTCAAGTATTTCTTTGACTCTCTGGTTGGCTAGTGACAGTTATTTCAGTTGGATAGTATGTTTGTCACACCCTCATTGGTTTTAATTAGACTACTATATAAAGCTGTTAAGGTGGCTACGCTAACATGTGTTGCACTGCAAAAGGATGATGGGGGAAATGCATTGAGAAACAAAGATACTGTAGGTGCTTCAGAAAGCGGGTGATATTTGTAAAACTAAACATTATGTTGATTTTAAAACTTACATTGTGTAATCACAAAGAGGTGCAAATATAATAATATACAAAAGACATTGGAAATTATTTAACAGCATAATGTAAGGGTTGATCATACATTTTGACATTTTGTTGTTTGTCATAGATGTCTCAAGACCCGCATGAACAACCAGAAGCACTGAATCTCCACCCACTGGAGTACATCCTACATTCACTACTCAGGAGACGACACAAACAGAACCAGACAATGGCCCCACCCAACCCTGTCACAGCGCATCTCATCCCTGGAACCAGCAAGAAACTGCGATTAGCTGGACCAGGGGCTTTGAGATCATCAGAGGTTGCATCCTCATATGAAAAGTAAGATTTATGAATATATGTCTTATCTAAAAAAAATGATGAAAAAAAACTCGAACCGCTTTTAAAAAAGTAGCCACTCTCAGAACTGAGCTAAGTACAGTATAGGTTTTGAGATATAAGGTCCACTCAAAAGTGTTTAGTCTTCATTAACACTCTCCTTGAGGCTCATATGAAAAGTAAGATTTATGAATATATGTCTTATCTAAAAAAAATGATGAAAAAAAACTCGAACCGCTTTTAAAAAAGTAGCCACTCTCAGAACTGAGCTAAGTACAGTATAGGTTTTGAGATATAAGGTCCACTCAAAAGTGTTTAGTCTTCATTAACACTCTCCTTGAGGCTAGAGACTAACACTTTCTATGAGGCTATC
This sequence comes from Nematostella vectensis, assembly GCF_932526225.1. Taxonomy (NCBI): domain Eukaryota; kingdom Metazoa; phylum Cnidaria; class Anthozoa; order Actiniaria; family Edwardsiidae; genus Nematostella; species Nematostella vectensis. The sequence goes on along the minus strand of NC_064040.1, from coordinate 14,847,639 downwards.
AAGAACAAAGCCTCTAGCAGAAATCATAGCGAGTGCCAATATTTTGGAATGATGACTCAAACATGTGAGATCTCCAGAAATTGTGACAAAGGACTTTCTTCATAGACGATATTGACGCTCTAAATGTTTGTAAGAGACGTATTCACTTCGCGAAAAGAAAAAGAATACTTCTTGAAATGTATCTTGAACAATTATGGTTGATCATGAGGTTAAAAAATCAAAGGCAAGGTACAGTTGGTCTTAATCCCGCATTCTTTGCAAGTAACGTTTCTTTTTTTTTTTTTTCACAGTGAGCCTATCCTAAATACTATTATCTCTGTTGCAAAACACCAGATCCTGAAAACCAAGTGAGTATGAACATGGACAAACAATGTTCCTTCGAAACTATTGTGTTTTGTCTGTAAACCTTTTCCATGCTGAAGTTACTTAGTTCAGATTGACATAAGAAAATTTAAGTTCTACAGTAAGCTTAATGTCAATGAATATTTCTTTTTGCACTTAAGCATAAGTCAAGTGGAACCTTGTTAACTTGAACCTAAAAGAGAGGTGAAAAAAAATAGAGATAAGCAAGGTTTGATTTATCCAAGTAGAAATTAAAGAAAACTAGCTTCTAGGGAAGCTAAAGTGAGAGAGAAGGATTTTGAGATGCCAGAGTTCCACTGCAATAGGTTTGAGACCATTTTCTCAAATTTCTGATTGACCCTAACATAAATTCCATGGCCTGTTTCCAGGGTGATGGAGATGATTGGCAAACTGTCATCAGAAGTGACAGATCCCTGTCTTCAGTGTAACTGGGCTAGTGTTTCATCAGAGATAGCAGCCTCTGCCGTCATCCACATCCACGCACCAGAACTGCAAGACAGCGGCAGGTGAGCCTTCGTGAAAAGCTGCATTGCTCATAGCATCCCCCAATTATCACATTGCACTATACCTCCCTTCAAAATAGCTAGAAATACTGAGCCAATAATAGTCACATATTGCACTATACCTCCCTTCAAAAGAGCTAGAAATACTGAGCCAATAATAGTCACATATTGCACTATACCTCCCTTCAAAAGAGCTAGAAATACTGAGCCAACAATAATCACATATTGCACTATACCTCCCTTCAAAAGAGCTAGAAATACTGAGCCAATAATAGTCACATATTGCACTATACCTCCCTTCAAAAGAGCTAGAAATACTGAGCCAACAATAATCACATATTGCACTATACCTCCCTTCAAAAGAGCTAGAAATACTGAGCCAACAATAATCACATATTGCACTATACCTCCCTTCAAAAGAGCTAGAAATACTGAGCCAATAATAGTCACATATTGCACTATACCTCCCTTCAAAAGAGCTAGAAATACTGAGCCAATAATAGTCACATATTGCACTATACCTCCCTTCAAAAGAGCTAGAAATACTGAGCCAATAATAGTCACATATTGCACTATACCTCCCTTCAAAAGAGCTAGAAATACTGAGCCAATAATAGTCACATATTGCACTATACCTCCCTTCCAAAGAGCTAGAAATACTGAGCCAATAATAGTCACATATTGCACTATACCTCCCTTCAAAAGAGCTAGAAATACTGAGCCAACAATAATCACATATGGCACTATACCTCCCTTCCAAAGAGCTAGAAATACTGAGCCAACAATAATCACATATTGCACTATACCTCCCTTCAAAAGAGCTAGAAATACTGAGCCAATAATAGTCACATATTGCACTATAACTCCCTTCAAAAGAGCTAGAAATACTGAGCCAACAATAATCACATATTGCACTATACCTCCCTTCAAAAGAGCTAGAAATACTGAGCCAATAATAGTCACATATTGCACTATACCTCCCTTCAAAAGAGCTAGAAATACTGAGCCAATAATAGTCACATATTGCACTATAACTCCCTTCAAAAGAGCTAGAAATACTGAGCCAACAATAATCACATATTGCACTATACCTCCCTTCCAAAGAGCTAGAAGTACTGAGCCAATAATAGTCACATATTGCAATATATCCCCCTTCCAAAGAGCTACAAACAATGAGCCAACAATAATCACATATTGCACTATACCTCCCTTCAAAAGAGCTAGAAATACTGAGCCAACAATAATCACATATTGCACTATACCTCCCTTCAAAAGAGCTAGAAATACTGAGCCAATAATAGTCACATATTGCACTATACCTCCCTTCAAAAGAGCTAGAAATACTGAGCCAACAATAATCACATATTGCACTATACCTCCCTTCCAAAGAGCTAGAAATACTGAGCCAATAATAGTCACATATTGCACTATACCTCCCTTCAAAAGAGCTAGAAATACTGAGCCAACAATAATCACATATTGCACTATATCCATGTTTTAGTTCCATCATCAACTGTGGTTAACACCCCCACATTATTCACCAATATCCCCCACCCTACCTCCCCCCCCTAGAACTGCACACACTGGATTCATTTTTATAAGTTTGTAGTAATATTCTTTGATTGAGTATAAGAGGTGATCAATTTCAATATTTTTTGTAGATTTTTTAGACTATGTCAGGTGATATAAGAATTATGAGAAGAGGTGTCAAAAACCATCTCATTCCCTTCTCCAGGGTGTCTGTCCGACTTCAGATTGGCATCCAGGAGGTGCAGGCTACCTGTGATGATGGCCGCTCTGTCACATGCTCAAGTCATGTGCAAGATCTGAAGGATTTCCTGCTGAGTCAGGTAACAAAACGATTGTAACAGAGCTTGAAGCCGCTTGCATCTCCTACCCGCTTATTTTTGAGTGCGAATTATCCATCATATGTCTGGTCCTTCTGTCTTCGTCTTCTCCTACGTTGTTTTCTAGAGTCTTTATACCGGTCTATATACCAGAGAATATTTACCAGAGTGTGTTTACCAGTCTATTTACCAGAGTCTGTTTACCAGTCTATTTACCAGTATAAATAGGGAGAACATTGTATAGTATTGGATTGGATTGAATTGAATTGTTCGTATTCGCTTGATAGTCACTTGATTGTGTAAAACGTTGATCGTTGAGAGTTGTATTGATTGTACGTAGCATGAAGTGCTAGTAAACGCAAACACAAAAAAGTATCGAAGGAAATTGATTGCACGGGGAAACGAATTTACATGACACCAGAGTCTGTTTACCAAGAGTCTGTTTACCAAAGCATGTTTACCAGAGTCTGTTTACCAAAGCATGTTTACCAGAGTCTGTTTACCAAAGCATGTTTACCAGAGTCTGTTTACCAAAGCATGTTTACCAGAGTCTGTTTACCAGAGCATGTTTACCAGAGTGTGTTTACCAAAGCATGTTCACCAGAGTCTGTTTACCAAAGCATGTTTACCAGAGTGTGTTTACCAAAGCATGTTTACCAGAGTGTGTTTACCAAAGCATGTTTACCAGAGTCTGTTTACCAATGCATGTTTACCAGAGTCTGTTTACCAAAGCATGTTTACCAGAGTCTGTTTACCAAAGCATGTTTACCAGAGTCTGTTTACCAGAGCATGTTTACCAGAGTGTGTTTACCAGAGCATGTTCACCAGAGTCTGTTTACCAAAGCATGTTTACCAGAGTGTGTTTACCAAAGCATGTTTACCAGAGTCTGTTTACCAAAGCATGTTTACCAGAGTCTGTTTACCAAAGCATGTTTACCAGAGTCTGTTTACCAAAGCATGTTTACCAGAGTCTGTTTACCAAAGCATGTTTACCAGAGTGTGTTTACCAAAGCATGTTTACCAGAGTCTGTTTACCAAAGCATGTTTACCAGAGTCTGTTTACCAAAGCATGTTTACCAGAGTCTGTTTACCAAAGCATGTTTACCAGAGTCTGTTTACCAAAGCATGTTTACCAGAGTCTGTTTACCAGAGTGTGTTTACCAAAGCATGTTCACCAGAGTCTGTTTACCAAAGCATGTTTACCAGAGTGTGTTTACAAAAGCATGTTTACCAGAGTCTGTTTACCAAAGCATGTTTACCAGAGTCTGTTTACCAAAGCATGTTTGCCAGAGTCTGTTTACCAAAACATGTTTACCAGAGTCTGTTTACCAAAGCATGTTTACCAGAGTGTGTTTACCAAAGCATGTTTACCAGAGTGTGTTTACCAAAGCATGTTTACCAGAGTGTGTTTACCAAAGCATGTTTACCAGAGTGTGTGTTTGTAGGTTGCCCAGCACCGAGTGCTCGTCGCACACACCATGGCCGTCAGCTTAGGCTGGCACGTGATACACCACAGCAATCACGTGGCCACCGGACCTGTTGAGTACCAGGGACACGCGGCAGGACTGGTGGTGACGTCACCTGATAGTGACAGGTGAGAACCAGACCCTTCTCGGTCAAAAAAAAATGAAACGAGAACTATAGTATTTCGTAGAGTTTTCTGTTGTTGCGAATTCCAGCATAATTATCTAAGCTCATCTTTTCTTGTTTCAGGTCCATTGCTGTTCGAGCTGGGCCGTCCAGCGGTATCAGCGTGGCAGTTAGGCGCCCCAGGGGCTCGTTACCAGACTTCCTATCTGATCCCAAGTGGAGCCTGGTTGGCTCGGAATTTGTTTCCGTTGACTTGCAAAGCATGCCGGGAAGAACATTTGTACAAAAGATGTATTTGTTGCTTGGAGTTGAAATGTCGCTCAAGAACTGAGCTCCAAAAATCCTGAGATTGTAAATAAATAAAAATATACATATATATTAGAATATTGCAGTAAGTTTTAATTAGTAGCTGGGACAAGTGGTATCGTTATTGTTATTTTCACTAAGCTGAAAAGTTTCTTTCAGCTTTTTTTATTTTCAAAGAATTATAAGAACAATTATAGTCTGGTTTTCAGCGCAAATGTTCCCGTCCTCTAAAACTTTGAGTTTGGAGTTTAATGTGGTGGTGTCAAGAAAAACGAGTGAAAAAATGTATCAGACAGTGCAATTTAAGTTTTTTTCTATTTTGAGTTCTGTCGTCGTCATTGCTTAAAGTCCCTAAGGGAGTGTTCATTAAATACACCGAGGGGGAGGGGGGGAGTTTTTTTTGTACTCGAGCCATCTTAAAATTTCAGAGCCCCCCTAACAAAAAGCTTTAAATCTAGAAAATGAATACTGCAAGCTGCCCTCCTTGTCCTAGTTAATGATCTAGTCAAGTTTATCATTATTTTAGAGTCTCTGACATCTCTTCACAACTTTCGGTTTCGACATTCATAATTCCATATGTACTTTTTGCATGTAAAATCGTGTAAAATGCTGAAGGGTTGGGTTGCAAGGATTTTTTTCTTCTATCTGTTGCTTGCAGCAATTTTATTCAACACCCCCCTTAAAAGTTACATGGTCCACCCCGCAGGATGCCTGCGAAGGAGTATACATTTGTATATATTTGTTTTTGCTAAGAATATTTTTTGTATAAAAAGGGATAACGTCCAACGTATAAAACATTGTATGTATATCGTTTTGTGGATTTGCGGGCTCTACCACTTTTTAGAAGTTTATTTCCATTTCTTCCTGTTCACTGATAATAAACTGTATCGGTAAATCCAACTGTTTTATACTGAAAGCTGGAAGTATCTATATTATGGTTTATAAAGGCAGAATTACTAAACATTGGTCATTTAATATTCAATCTGTATTTTGTGCTACAAACTAGGTCATTATCAGCAAAATATTGAAGCTGAAAAGTATGGCTCCTAAAAAAATCAGAGCCCCCCCCCCCCCCTTTAGAGGGCCTTTTTTTCGAAACCTCCCTTCTTTTGGTGGTTAAAAATTTTCGGAGCTCCCCTTCCTCAATATCTCCCGTTAACTATGAATCGGGCCTTAGCTATCCAAGAAACATTTCTTTGACGCTGCTTTAAGATTTGGCGCGCGCTACAATGATTTTGGAGGTGGCTAAACTAGGCGACATTTCGCAGCATGTTACATGTCTCCTTGTTTAGCATGGAGCCGCATTGTCACCAGTTTACTTCCGGTCGATTACGAAACAATCTCTTTTATTAATTGATTTTTAACGAAATTGGACCGTCAAAGCAGTCAAAGTCCGAGACTCGCGCCCAAATTGTCAACAGATCCGTGATATAATAATCATTAAATTCCGTAATCCGTGAGCATTTCGGGGCCGAATCCGCCGATCCGCGAACCTATTCACCCCCCCCCCCCCCCTATATTGGTTTTGTCCGTCCCCTCCGTAACCGTTTCTTCTAAAAAAAAAAAAAACAGAAACGCAACTCGGATAAACAAATAAGACTGAACAATCATTTTTTTATACCACAAAGAACTTTTGTGTTTGCTTAGCTTAATTTAATTTAAACTACTAGCCACGATAACCGACTGATATCTTAAAAAAAGCTTTCTTAACTAGGTATTTTTTAAAAGAAATAATATAAGAGAAAGGTCTTGATACTTAATGTTAATTGTTAGTATTGTACTAACATTGTTTATTGGGGTAGTTGGTTGCCATAGAGCACGGATTGTATTGTTCGTGGCAGACTTATGTCCCATAACAGAATAGAACAAGACACGCAGATCACACAAACGAAGGTAAGGACGATTTTGCTCCACCGTATGTATTTAAGAACTTTTGCTAGTAATACTGCTCATACGTTAAGGTTTGACTATGGGCTTTTAGATTTCTCATAGTTTTAGCGTATTATAAGTAAATAATAATTATTATTATTTTATATTTTTAAACAATCAAATTTCACGATATAAGAACTAGTTATTAAAAAAAACAGTATAGACATGGTATGGCCGTGAACTGACCACAAGACATATTGACCAGGGGCTTTTAGATTTCTCATGATGGTGATAATTTACAACAATCAAATGTCACGTTGTAGAAAACACTATATACATGATATGGCCGCCAACTGACACAAGAAAATGTTGGCAACTTCTAAAAAATAAAACGGATATATTGAGCATTTCAGACGCTCTGTTTGCAAGTGGGTATTTAACACAGTTAACACCAAAATCCATAATCATAAATTGTTATTGCTCACAAGGGAGAATTGCGGGAGTTTACATAAAGAAATATGGTACATTAACAACCTACGTGTAAGATCCTAGATTTCTGACATTTTTCCTTTTATTTTGGGGTTCTTTCTGACAATTTTGACAATTTTTTTCATAGGCCCTGATTAGCACTGCCCATGCTGCATTTCACTTTGACATGGACAATAAGTAAATAGGGTAAAGTTAATTTGTTTAACCCCCCACCCCCACATTTCTTTTTATGAGTGACCCCTCAAATAAAAACCTTCTGAATTTTCTGACTAATCAGGTCCTCATATTTTGAGGGTGTCTAAAAATATTCATGGCACCAAGTTCTTTCAAAGGGCTGTTTACACACGAGTTTTACTTAGGCCCCTTTTATCTGTCTGGAAAAATCAATACATGCGTTTTTTTCCCTAGGTTTATCGGAATATCCATCTACTCGTCTTGGAAAGATGTCTCCTTGGAATGTTGCACGCGTGTGACTCGACCTCTGGGTAACTTCTGCGCGTGACAGTACATTTGTTACTTCTTCCAAGGTTTATAGGGCTGTTCATCCACTCTAATGATGTCTTGTAATCTTGCGTGACTCAACCTCTTGCGTGACACTTGTGTGAATCAACCACTTGCGTGACTATTGTTTGACCCAATCTTTTGCGTGACTTTTATGACCCAATTTCTTGCGTGACAATTGTGTGACCCAGCCTCTTGCGTGACAAGTGCAAGACTGTGGTACGACGCCTTCTTTCGTAGCCGAAATGCGTCTTAAATCATTAAAGACATTGTTTGCAGTACTTGTCGCTATCGTTATCACCTCGATCAGTGTTTTTAAGCTCAAGGAAAACATCGTTTTACACCCGGTAAGCGCCTTAAATACGAGAATGGTCTGACACCAAAACGCACAACTCTCCTTAACAATCCAATCCTTTTCCTTCTTCCAATAAACTTTACCCTGAATCAGAAGATTCTCTTCCCGTAGAACCATTGGTATTAGGGGTAGCTAATTGTCAAGGGTAGAGAAAAAGATGTCGAGGAAATAAATAGGGAGTCGGTTTTTTTCATATTTGTCTTTTCGATAAATGCTGTTTTGTTTGTACTGATGTTCGTGCACGGGCTATAGGATAATCTGACTCCAAAATGAAGTCTAATGTCTTGTTAGTGTTGAATAAGCACGTATTCCTACTTTGACTGGATGTATTTGCCTTCATGTCAAAATATCCTATAGCCCGTGGTTCGCGTTTGCCGTGTTCCATGCATGTTACAAAGCGATCTTGGGGAAGGAGGTGCAACCGAATACATTTAAATTACGAGCTTTTATTTAAAAGAACTGTTGCTACTGTTGTCGACCCTCGACAATTACCTAGACCTAGAAGACAAATTATTCCAAAATCTTAGAATATAGTTTCATTCTGCAAACTTATTCGGAATTATCGACACATCTCCAAATCAGCCGATGGAAACGTATACTCATTCACACTTATGATTTTGGATTTTTTGTGATTTTTTGGATTTTCACACTTATGTTATTGGATTTATTCCGTCCAAGGAGGAGAACAGTCTGATCCAAGAACGTACTGCTTCATTTGGAGGATATGTCACGGCGGAGTTGGACCTTACAGCACCTACTGCACCCATCCATTTACCAGAAAAAGACAACAGCAACCGTACTCATATCATAATCCCACATACAGAGGTGGGGCAAACTAATGCTGCACATTTTAAGGAGAAACATGATATAAAGATGTCACAAGACCAGAAGGCATTACACCAGAGGTTGGGGAACAAACCAAAAGACCAAACCACACCGTCCCACCATGCAACTCCTTTCCCTAGCATGCCTTTGGCACTTATCCCAGCGAATCCGCGTCAACATCAAACCGTGAGCCATTCAGAATTGCGCTTGAACCGATCCCAGAATCCAGAATTTCCCGGCATCCCATCGACACCTACACAACCTAGAACTCAACCAGGTCGTCCCCAACTTCCCACGTATTCAACACAGCTTCCCATTGTTCTCTTTGGACTCATCCAAAAGACCACACCTAGAAGTCGGCCGTGGAAATCGAGAGCGGCACCATTAGCCGAGGAGTCGGCAGGTGATCAGGGGTTACTATTACGCAGCAGCTTGACGCGGTATCTAGGAATCTTCAGGGATCATCCCCAGCTTGTTCCAAGGACGTCATATCTGCCAGGCTACATGGAGGTAAAGATGGGTCTTGGGTGGGACAATAAATAATAGAGTTAAAGGCGATAATGTATCGTGCCCAAGGACCAATATTTGAATCCGTAACGCCCTGTGTAGCCTGACAGAGAGGCAGAAGCGGGCAAAACGCACCTCTCGCTATCAAAATGCATTTATTTTTACTGAAGAGGGGCACAGTCTTCAGTAAAAAGACGGTACCGGCGTAGACGTTTTGCGTATAGTTAGATACATTTTTTTTATTGAGAGTTACATCTAATATCAATACAGATAATATACATGTGGCTCTCGGAAAATTATTAAATTATTACAAACATACATAAAGGATAATATAATGACAACAAATATACATAATGATTTACAATAGTGTTAAACGAAACCATTTTACAGTAGAGGAACCGTTTTTATATGTTTACCTATAAAGCCTTAAGTGCAGCACTAAATAGTAAGGGGATTTGCTTTCCCTAATATTCAATGGATGAAGAGCGTTCCATGCTTTGGCCCCACCAAAGGCGAAAGTTCGTTGGCCGAGAGTGCGATGGACACGAGGTACAATCAGGCCTCTGCGTTTACTATTTCTTGTACTGATGGTATGTTGTAAGCTAAATTGCTTAAACCTATTACTTAGATATTCTTGGGTGCGCCCATTTAAAGTTTTAAACACAAGTTCATATTTTAGGCGGCACATCCGCTTATTAAATGACTCTATTCCCAGAGTAGCAGAATGATGGGCGCTGATAGGCGGTCCCATTATGACCCGTGCAGCACGCTTCTGTGCGCTTTTTCGGTGCGCTTTTTAAAACTGTCGCCCCAAATTACAGCCTCATAATCCATAATAAGTATTCATAATAGTATCTACGCCCATGCTGAAGTGTTTGTTTCTAGATGTAATGTGGGCTTTTTTTAGATCTGGAATTAGAGGCACAGATACGACTAAACACGCGACTATTCCAGCATGGCGGATGGAACAACATCCGGGCATTGCCAAACTAACAGTTGGGCTAACACAGGGAGCCCAATTATTGTGACAGTGTTATTCCTAGCTGTCCTCTGACTTCACTTGCTCATCATATCATCGTAGTCACGATACCTAACGGAGGGAACGATTCAATTGCCAGTTTGAGCTTTCATTTCAATGTTTCTTTAGGTGGCCCATGCACATTTGGATGGCATCGCCGAGCTGGACTTTAGTGTGTACAAGACCGCACTGGAAGCAGTGATCACGTGTAACACACGTGCCGGGTGTATGGCAGTTCAGACGCCAGTGGATTCTCATCGCCCTGGATACGTGGCCCTGAAATCAGGCTTTGGCCGCCCCGCACCATCGAAAACATCATCTCTTCACATCAAGAGAGAGTTTGTCCCCGAATACCTAGAAGGTATAAAAAGACACACACATCTCACTTAATCTAGAGATAAGGAGATAAGTTTCCATAGTCGCAGGCCCGTACTAAGGGGGGGGGGGGGCGTGCTGCAAGGGGTGCTCCCACCCCCCCCCCCCCCCCCCCCACACACACACACACACACAACGGCGAAAAGTCCACTTCCGGTTCGCAATAGACGAGCTATTACTAGTCAGATCTATAAAGCATAAGCAAATTAGATAGAAACAAAGGTATTCTAGATCACTCAGGCTTTTTCGTAGCCAAATCCGATAATAAAAGTCCCGTGGGAGTACTGCAATGGCATACATTTTTGTTCTTTTACCCCCCCCCCCCCCACTTTCCCCGGAAAAATTAGGTTAACTCGGATTCGCACCCTCCAAGGAAAATCCTGGGTACGGGCCTGAGTCGGTTACGGGATAATTTGTTAGCGACCGAAGCTTGGGAAAAGTCAGGGCTGAACACCGTTGTAATGATGTTTTTATTCAGCTGTTCTTCAAAGCATCCCTCTTAAATGCGCAATCCCGCTGAAAGACAGTGACGTGGGCTCACGTGAATGCAAGCTTCCTGTGCTCGACCCATTCCTTCCCAGCGTGATGAAACACGTGCAGCTTGAGGCGCATGCGCAGTGTTCTGGGAAACTCTACACGAGCTACGAAAACGGCGCGCTACGACTACATGCCAACACCAATGGTTAGTTATTTGTGCGTTTGTTCTCTTTGGAATATAAGCTTAATACCTGTATTCTTTTATTATTATATTGCATAAAGCAAGTCTAATTAACATTGTAATAATATGTCACAGATGGTGGAAACATAGTCTACTTTTTATGCGATTTGAAAGGAAAAGTGGTGTTGCATTTAGAAAAAATGCGCTTGCGTCTTTTTTGGGGGGATAATTTGCGGGAGAAAGCCTTGTGTTATACAGAATTATTTTTATTTAAAAATCAGATAACGTGACCCAGGTCTCGTACCAGACGATTAGACGCCCGACATCGTTCAATGCCGACTTCTACTCCGATCTTGTTGACCAAGGGATTCTTAATCAACAACACCACAACGTGTCCTTGACCGACGACTTCTTAAAACTCGTAACAACATTCAACGACGGTCGCCAACAATCGGACCTCGTCGCCTCTGTCGTAGAGCGCCCAGACGTGCTCAAACGCATACAGTCGAAAGAAGCACCGCTGGACATAATGATTTTGGCATTCGACTCAATGTCCGCGGCGCATTTCGAGCGAGTAATGCCGCTGACCTATGCATTTCTAAGGGACGAATTACGGGCGTTTCTCTTCCGGGGATTTTCTATCGTTGGCCAGGCAACCACTCCCGCGCTGACTGCCATGCTCACGGGACGGACAGTGGAGGAGAACTGTGAGAAGCAGGAGGGGAGAAGAGGGGAACCGGGCTCCACGTCCATCGACGGATGGCCCTTTATATTCAAGGAGTTGAAAGAGAAGGGGTTTTCTACCATGTTGAGCGAGGACGACCCTTTATTAGGTAAGACTGGGGGCTAGGATGATGTCTAAGGAGGCGCGAAGCCCTGTAAAGGCATATGGTTGAAAGTCGTGGTATGATCAAAAAGCAATGCCCTGGCCAAAGTAGCCCAAATGCAGGCCCCAAGACCAAAGCGTTGATAATAAGGGGCCCGCTCTATAACCGAAAACAGTAGGGAAGCCCCTAAAGTGATATAATCTGTTCTTCCCATCAATCGTGCACGATGTATGCACATCGATGAATGCACATTTTATGTGGCAGTGAACATTAATCGAGGTGTCACAGTTGATGGCACCATGAAAATCTAAATGATTTTTTTTTCATTTAATTTGGGTTTTTTTGTTTGTATAGCTTTCTATTGACTCTCCTGTCCAGCCGTCCCTAGTGTCGGCCTGAAATCCCTCTTCATAGGACGACTGCACAGGAGACTAGCTTTCTATTTGCTCAAAGTGAAAAAATAATGTAATTACGTAGTTGCAATTTAACTAATGAAATATTTAATGACATTTAAGATTTCCTTTTCGTTATCATTTGACAGCGCTAGTCAGAAAACTAAGACGGTTTATTCAGCCTCAACATAGACATTACCATGATCACGATAAAAAATACAGCACATATAAAACAGAATGCCTACTTTTAGTATGGCAGCAGAGCCATACTAAAGGAATCCGTCATTAGGAAGTCATGAAAATGTAGTTTAAATTTTAATTAGAAAAGCAAAATAGCAAAATACTGTATTCGCGCAGGTAGAATTTTCCTTATTGAATTCCTATAAGTTTGCCTTTACTATCTGAAAGATAAATGTCAAAAGCAGATGGTTACTATCGCATGGGCATTAAAAAACATACATGTATTTGGGTTTGCCTCCACCTTATTCTAGATATATTTACAATCTCTCTAGAGAATAGACAGAATAGGAGATTCACTAGCATTCGACTAAAATTTTAACACTTTTTACAAACGTTTAACACTTTAAGTTTCTTTTTTACATCGAACAGAACAGAGGGGGCAGAAATATGGCAAGTTATTATACGTCACAGGAAAACAATTCGTCTTTAACAGTAACCATAGATATTACGGTTTTGGCTCCAGCTTCTCGATAATAGATATGCAGTATCAACTTTCGATCTAAAGAATAGGAGATATTTAACAGAGTACACGATTACGACGAATTTTCGTTTAGCTTTAGCACTTCTTAAACGTTCTTAAGAAAAGATTAATCAGGGCAATAGTCAAAAGCAGAACATAACAAGAAAGGCAGAAATATGGCAAGTTATAATACGTCACAGGAAAACAATTCGTCATCAGCGAGTCATCTTCCATGGTTTCTGTGGTACAGAACTCCACAGACTCTCCGAGTTGCTTTGGTCATCACGTACATCGCCACCGTGTCCTTCTCTTTGCTCGGCGACATCGCACTTGTCGCAGTCATCTGCAAGTACAAACACATGCGAACCAAGGGGAACTACCTCGTGTTAAACATGGCAGTGTCAGATATAGCCGCCATGCTTGTGCTCACTCGCGGGATCTACGTCCGTCATACCCAGACATGGACCTGGGATGTCCAGGGCCGGTTTGGAGATGCTCTGTCTAAGATTTCCGCCTTCATACGCGATGTATCCGTTTCCGTGTCGATACATAGTATGGTCTTTCTGGCTTTGAACAGGTTCTTCGCTGTTGTGTACCCGACAAGGCCTGCGCCAAGACTTCTCGCTCCTCGCGTGGTAATTCCACTAACATGTATCACCGCCTTTGCGACATTTGGAGTGTATTTCAGAGTGTACAGGACTATAACCCTCTATGGCAATAAATATTGTTTAGGCATTTTGGAACCGCCTTTCGACCCCATCACTGCAGGGCGTGACTTCTATCTGGTGTTCATGACATCGCTTTTCATCATTCCACTCCCGCTTATGGGCACAGTCTACATCGCAGTCGCGCGCAAATTAAAACGCCAAGCAATACCTGGTGAAGCTTTGCCGGAAAACGAAAAACGCCGGCGAAAACGCAACAAAAACGTCGTGCTGATGGCGGTCACAGTCACTGCGTCCTTCATGATTTGTTGGATACCACAGCACACGTTAGTTATTCTGCACAACTTCTTCTGGGATGAGACCTTGAGTCATCTGACATTTGAGGAGTTGAAAGAAGCTATGGATATCGTGGTAGCGATAGCGTACGCATGTTTTGCAGTCAATCCCTTCATTTGCTTCATGTTCAGCGAAAGCCTTCGTAAAGCCATCACACGCTTGCTTTAAGACGTGCGCACTTGTAACACAGAATTTGGGCGTCAGACACATATATACTTGTTGTATAAAATACTTATAATTTTATTGTATTTTGTTGAAAATACTTGTTGTCGCGCTAGATGCATCACTCTCCTATAAATAGCTGGGACTGACCTAATTATTAAAGAGACAACCTCGAAAATACTTTTTGTCGCGCTAGATGCACCACTCTCCTATAAATAGCTGGAACTGGCCTAATTATTAGAGAGACAACCTCGAAAATACTTTTTGTCGCGCTAGATAAGTCACTCTCCTATAAATAGCTGGAACTGGCCTAATTATTAGAGAGACAACCTCGAAAATACTTTTTGTCGCGCTAGATAAGTCACTCTCCTATAAATAGCTGGAACTGACCTAATTATTAGAGACAACCTTGAAAATACTTTTTGTCGCGCTAGATGCATCACTCTCCTATAAATAGCTGGAACTGACCTAATTATTATAGAGACAACCTTGAAAATACTTGTTGTCGCGCTAGATGCGTCACTCTCCAACAAATAGCATGTGCCTTCCGTCCTAATGAAAGTCTATGCGAAAGTTGCTGCGTGTCGCAGGGTCCATCGTCTTGGCGCTACTCACATCATGGTCTAGCTCTATAGGGTGGATCAAAAGTTTGTGCACTTTTTTTTACTGCGTTGCTTTTATTCTTTTAAATTGGAATATTTGACCACAAAACCTCATTTTCAGTTTGAAAAGGGACAAATTTTTGCTAATATTCCCAGGAAGCACCAAGATGTCGGAGAGTCTTAAAATCTTATCTTGTCAAGTATTTTTTTAATTTGAAAAGAACGCCTTATACTTACAGTACAGGAAACCTTTAATCGAAAATGCAAGTAAAACTCATTATTGTCATGTCACTCTTAATTTTATTGGCACGAGTGAACCTAGGCAGAGGGGCAGGGCAAGGGGGGTGCGAAAAAAACTCAGAAAAACGCCAAAAACCGACAAACTAAGTCAATAACCGTAAACCTCTAGAGAAACCGCAATACCGCGGAATAAAATACGAAAGACCGCGCCAGATTTAAGGCAAACTCGCATCACCGCAAACCCTTACTCTCTCCTCTTGGCACAATGTCTAGTTTAATTAATATCATCTTTCAGTCTTTCAGATAAATGCAATGATGAGACTTAAACGACTGCATATCAGGTGAATGGTAATTTATTGAGGATATTACTCTCATGTCTCGGTACAGGCTTCAGGAAACATATCTGATAAAAACGGCGCCAATTTATTCCTTTTTTTCCTCAAAACACTATTGATAAGTTAACGACTTTTTGTTGCCGAAGAAATAAAGCTTTTGTTCTTGAGAAAATCATGTCTGGAGACGACATCATCATCACCATCACCGTCACTGTCATCATAATCATTATATTATCATCATCATTTTCATTGTTGTTTTTATTATGATCATCATCATCTTTATTATAAATTGAACTAAATAAACTGAGGTAAATCAACTTCAGTCCTTGAAGGGTCTACATGATCAAAAAAATCTGATATTTGCTCAAAGAACGCGACAACATTTTAATAGAGTAGAATAGAAGAATTAGCACTTTGTGTTTGCTTTTACATAAAGCTTTAATATCCAGAGTAGCTTAGATAAGTGATACCCAAAGGGATTCTACAAATTAAAAGATATAAATCTATTCAAAATGAAAAATCAGCGGTGTAGCCAGGATTTAAAACAGGAGGGGACCAAAAGGCCCTTTCAAGGCATTTTCTCCTGCATTTTAGATAATGTCTCATACATTTACTGTATTCTGGCTGCTAGAAGGGGGGGCCCGGGCCCCCTTGACAACCCCCTGGCTACACCCCTGAATATAGCTAAATGCTAAGTGTCAATGCTTATTACGAAAAAAGTTTTTACGAAAATATTTTTATGGAATGGAAACTGGCGTTTGTAATTCACATGTTGAAAATTTATTTGAAAAGTTGTGGGTTGAAAATCAATTGGTACGAAAATGCAAAAATGTGAAAATACAAACAATTTGTATACTGTGCCATTTTTGTTGTCATTTGATCCTTTTTCCTCTTTATTAATCACAACCTAGTATCATAAGTTCTTGAATTGCCTTCTTCTACAGCACTTTGCGTATCTAAGGTGATAGCCCCAGATGTGTTTGACGCCAAAATCCTTGTGTTACAAGTGCGCACGTCTTGAAGCAAGCGTGTGACGGCTTTACGAAGGCTTTCACTGAACACGAAGCAAATGAAGGGATTGACTGCAAAACACGCGTACGCTATCGCTACCACGATATCAAAAGCTTCTTTCAACTCTTCAAATGCCAGATGACTCAAGGTCTCATCCCAGAAGAAGTTGTGCAGAATAACTAACGTGTGCTGTGGTATCCAACAAATCATGAAGGACGCAGTGACTGTGACCGCCATCAGCACGACGTTTTTGTTGCGTTTTCGCCGGCGTTTTTCGTTTTCCGGCAAAGCTTCACCTGGTATTGCTTGGCGTTTTAGTTTGCGCGCGGTTGCCATGTAGACAGTGGCCATAAGCGGGAGTGGAATGATGAAAAGCGATGTCATGAACACCAGATAGAAGTCACGCCCTGCAGTGATGGGGTCGAAAGGCGGTTCCCAAATGCTTACACAATATTTATTGCCATAGAGGGTTATAGTCCTGTACACCCTGAAATATACTCCAAATGTGGCAAAGGCGGTGATCCATGTTAGTGGAATTACCACGCGAGGAGCGAGAAGTCTTGGCGCAGGCCTTGTCGGGTGCACAACAGCGAAGAACCTGTTCAAAGTCAGAAAGACCATGCTATGTATCGACACGGAAACGGATACATCGCGTATGAAGGTGGAAATTTTACACAGAGCATCTCCAAACCAGTCCTGGACATCCCAGGTCCATGTCTGGGTATGACGGACGTAGATCTCGCGAGTGAGCACAAGCATGGCGGCTATATCTGACACTGCCATGTTTAACACGAGGTAGTTCCCCTTGGTTCGCATGTGTTTGTACTTGCAGATGATTGCGACAAGTGCGATGTCGCCGAGCAAAGAGAAGGACACGATGGCGGTGTATGTGATGACCAAAGCAACTCGGAGAGTCTGTGGAGTTCTGTACCACAGAAACCATGGAAGATGACTCGCTGATGACGAATTGTTTTCCTGTGACGTATTATAACTTGCCATATTTCTGCCTTTCTTGTTATGTTCTGCTTTTGACTATTGCCCTGATTAATCTTTTCTTTAAGAAAGTTTAAGAAGTGCTTATTTGGTAGAGTCGTTAAATATCTCCTATTCTATAGATCGAAAGTTGATACTGCATTATTATCTGCGAGAAGCTGTTAAATATCTCCTATTCGTTTGATCGAAAGTTGATACTGCGAGAAGCTGGAACCAAAACCCTAATATTGTTAGTAATTGTCGAGACTAGCGCTCTGTAATGATGACAAAGTTGACACAATTCAGATTAAAGGAAACTTTTAGGAATTTAATAAGAGAAATCACACCTGCGAGATCAGTCTTGTGCTCATTTTGTCTCTGAGCAAATAGGAAGGAAAAATGAATCCAACTGAAAGATAGCTGTTTTCAGGATGGAAGTTATTGAAGACACTAACCATATGCTGACTCCAGTCTCGATATACTTTGGACGTTAAAATCAACATTTTTTTTTTTATAACGCTTTCCCTATCTGGAAATTTCATTCTTAATTTATATTTTCATTCAATATCAGCTGCGATAGTTAAATTACAAATCCTCAATTATTGCAAAATTTGTTCCCCTAACTAATGACAGTATCAAATCTCCATTCAACGGCTTTCCCTCCATGCAGATGCTTTATTACTTCCAAGTTATGCAGCGGCGTATAAGTTTGCTAGCCGGGCTAATGGGACGGGGATAGTTGAGTCAATATGGCCTACTTAGTACTTTACATAGCAAAGTAAAAGAGCGACACAGAAAGCTGAGGAGGGTATTGTTACTCCTATGAGAAACATCGCTGCGGGGGTTCGTCAGAGCAACCTGCAAGGCAAGTAGCAGTATTGCGACCGAAAGGAGCCATGGATACTGATGAATATCTATCAAATGTCGAATCTTTTGATAATCCATTAAAAGTTATTAATGTATGGTTTTTGCTTCGCTGGAGTTTATATATCACATTGATTCTTACAAATAATAAGTGCCCACGAGCATCTTTTGGTTACTGTCATTTGTTTTGCACTTACAACACTTTTGAAATGGCTGTAAATGTATGTCCACTCACAAACTTACAAGTGCCTTACGTTTCTGTTTTTAATTGATTTCTGGTTATCACTCCAGCTCTTTCTGTTAGACCACAGTCACTAGTCTTTATTAAAAGAGGCCAGTGGTATCTCACCTGAAGAGCGGTAGGTCATTCATATATGGTTCACTATAGTGTCCCTAATCCTAACCATTACTATAGTGAACGATATATGAAGAATCTACAGAGAGAGACCGGAGACCTGTTAGAAGGAAAGGTCATCACTTACCTCAATCTTTCAGATACGGTGTCGCTTACATCCCGACTTTTCTTGTCTAGGTGCCTTCAATCTTCGGCTGTTGGGGTTTAAAGATCAGCCTGTGGACCATTACGGTCGCACATTATGGCTTGCCTCTGGGTCGCACAAACACTGCTACGGGTCACAGCCCCAGTTCGCCATCCAGCTGGAGTACTTGAGGAGCTTCATGCGCGCGTATCCAGGCAGGCGAAAGTTCGGGCTCACCTTCCTGTCCGACCTCTGCCATCAGACTTTGAATCACGTGTCTACCGCCGATAAGGGCGTGGCCGACTTTCTTCGATCTCTGAAGCGGGACGGGCTACTGGAGAACACCATGTTTATCGTGATGGGCGACCATGGACCGAGGTTCGGTGGGACGAGAGAGACCACCCAGGGCAAGCTTGAGGAATCGTTGCCTTTCCTCGCCGTCCATCTGCCGGACTGGTTCAAACAGAAGTACACTAATGAAGTAAGGGAGCTCGAGGAAAACACGCGGGTACTGCTTTCTCCGTTTGATCTACACGCTACATTTCTTCACTTGATGCATTTTCCGTCTGGTGTACCCTCCAAAGACTCGACTCACGGCTCGTCGCTATTCGGTGCTCTTCCAAAAGGCCGCAGCTGCGCAAGCGCACGAGTCCCGGAGCACTTCTGTCCTTGTGTCGTGCGCCACAAGGTCGATCTCTCGCACGTGCACGCATTAGAGGCTGCGAAAAGCACGGTGCGAGAGATCAACAAGCGCCTGAGGAACGACACTGATGCAAGAATTCTTTGTAGAAATCTTACCCTTTCGCGAATTCTCGGCGCCAACCAAGTGACAACCTCTGCGAAGGTACAGACCTTCTCGAATATACAAGGCGGGATGGGTATTGGGATTGGTCGAGTCGTGTTTGACAAGGCACTAGCAAATACGGATTGTAGTTACGAGGTTAAATTCTCCGTGAGCCCTGGAGATGGGGTCTTTGAGAGTACGGTGACGGTAAACAACATCAGGATGTACCAGGTGTGGCCGAACATCAACAGAATCAATTCCTACAGCGACATGTCCAGGTGCATTTCAGACAAGAACCCTAGACTCAGGGACTTCTGTGTATGCTTTAGCCAATCACCAGCCTAATCCCACATGCTTTAGACAATCATCGGCCAGCAGTTGTGCAGAAAGCGCCCACTTTGATCTACAAACAGCGCCAACATCGTCCAGCATTGCTGTACAGACAGACCTGACATCGGCCAGCATTGTTGTTGTACAGAAAGCGCCCTGAGTTAGTACGTAGTTAATAGATAGTGGTATACTGTAAACCGTGTATAAGAAACTAGAATTTGACATCATGCAGGCTTAAATTGGATGTTTAAAGCACCCATTTTCTGTAAAGAACCTTATCAGGCAAGTGTGGATAAAAAGGGATTTTATGGCCCTATGTTTTGTTTAGCATTGATCAATATTTTTGAAGTCAGCAAGAATTATGACCAGTGATTGTTATTGTTCAGTGTTCCTGCCTGATTTGTGTATTCTGCCTGATTCTAGGTTCTCATACGAGGGTGTTCACTTAAACGTATAAAAATTGTACAAAATATATCGTAGTATACTACTAACCGTTTCACGGATTAAGTCGCTATAATTGAAATATGTTATCTAAAATGTTTAGAGAAAATAGTTAAAAATGCCAGGCACTATGTAAAATGATGTTTTATTGAATAAATTTCATACAGTAAAATTTACAAAGCATGAGAAATAAACCAAGCAAGGATGACTTAATACATCACATTAAAATAGACTAGACTATCTCAAAACTACGATTTCATATTCTGAAAAATACCAATAAGATATAGCGCCAATTAATGTCGGATCAGGTATATGCTTCGCATCATATCCACTCAATTGGATATAAAAAAAGGGAAATGTTACCCAGTCTTGTATTGGTACCAGGGCGGAAAGCTCTTGGAGCGAAAGCATATTAAGGACAATCAGTTCCTGTATCATGTTTTTCACAGGTTCCGTTGCCACGAAGCCTATTATTTACAGCATACATAAGACTTGTCTATTGTGGCTAGCACGATGTGGTACTTGCGGTGACTGTGCAGCTGTCTATCATTCTACTGTAGCTGACTGTCTAACAAAGTGCCACACTCTGTCAAGGTATGTTCAACCTGTCTTTTCTTTCCAGCACTGGGTTGTGTGTTTTACCTTTAGACAGTTAAATATTGTGTTCTATATGTCCTTTGTATTGAATGCACAGCAGAAAGGCATTTTGTCTAGCTGTCCAAAGGTGTGTTCTATTCTTCCTGTCCGACAGTGAGTTCTATTGTGTCTAGCTGTCCGGTAATGTGTCCTGTGTCTGGCTGTCTGTTGGTGTGTTCTAATGGCTGTCCGGCAGTGTTCTATCAAGTCTGACTGGTATCATGTCTTGCTTCTGACTGTATGCGGTATTGTCCAACTGTCTGGTAATATGTCCAGTGTCTAGCTGTCCGATGTCCCAGTGGTAGTTTGGGGTCCCATGCGTGGGACCAGCCCATTATGATGGAGTGAGTGCATGTGTGTGTATAGCTATCATCTACTTGACCAACCCAATCTTTTTGGCCTCTGTCTCGTAGATCAGCAGTCTCCACATCTTCACAACAAACACTTCAGCTTCCTCATCCAGCACCTGAAAAAGAACAGGCGTGAATACAGGCAAATTGTCATACAATAACCGTAAAAACAGGCATCTTGCCATTAAACAACCTTGAATACAGTCATCTTACCATGCAACCGTGAATGAAAAAAATCGTGATAGAACAGACTAAAGTTTGATTCCAGAAAGGATTAAGGAATGTGAAACCCTGGGAGGTATTTCAGTGCCTACAGGTAATCCTCCCTGCACATACATACACACCTAGTAAATAAGTCACGCCTACGCACTATTTAACAAGCATCCACTTGTTTAACCAATTGACTCCTGGCTATTTTTGAGCTGAATTTACAAAAAAAAAAAAAAAAAAAACAGACTGAAGCTCACCTAAATGCTGTCTTTTCTGAAACCAAATTGATTCCAAAATTGTTTACACTGCTATTCTGAGTCTGTATGACCTGGAATTGATTTGTTTGGCTTCGGGGTGAAAAGACTGGCCCTCCCCTCGTGAATTTGCCCCCGAATCTCCCAGAATTGCATCCAAGTGGTTTCAGAAGCTTTCAGAAGCTATTTGTGTCTTGAGTTGTGTTTGCTGATCTCTCTCTCTTGTGTGGTATTTTGAGCGTTTCGTTGAGAGGGGTGACTGCTTTTCTTTCCTAGAGTAGTTGCTGTCACCTTGGTTGAATGCATATCTTCAAGACAATTTATCCCTTAGACTGATGCCTGAGTATCTTCATGTTGTTGTGTTTATTTTGCATTTATGAATTTTTTGGGTTGTGGGTACTTCTCAAGGCCGGTACAGGCCGTTTGAGGGGTCAATGTGTTGAAAAGTCAGTATAAACCTACACAATACTTATGGTTAGTGAACATACCATGGATACGTCATCTAATATACTTTTTGGAGGGCTTCCCGATAAAACCTGAAAGATGAGAAGGAAGGAAGTCAGGGATGAATAACGGAATGCACAACAGGAAATGAATTGTGTCTTTACATGGTTTGCAGCATTGACAACAAATCCCTCCTTTGATACCGTTATTGTAATTCCATGGTAATTAATTTGAACTGAAGAAAGACTTTGATAATTAGGAGGTGTGGAGGAGGACTGGAAAAGACATGTCATTTTCTTTGGTGAGCCAATCTCCGTCACGTTACCATAATTTGATAAAAGTTCGTGACTTTTTACTGACCAGAACAAATGGGGCTGTACCCAGGTTTTTCGAAAATCTGAATTGTATAATGGCAACAATTATAAAATGGGTCTTAATATATTTTTCACAATTACCTTTGAACATATAAATTCTGTTAGCGTGGGCTCCTCCTCACCGATGTATTCTACAATCTTCTTGTTGATCCAGGGCCGTATCCTTCGTTCTACTAATGTCTGGAAGAATCAGGTTTAATAAATGGTTAAACAAGACGTCATAGAATTGATATGGGGGACACCATCTTAAGATGCTATTGATTTCATACTTACACATTCAATTGTGTGGCATGGTACAGCATATAAAACAATGTAAACTGCCTTGTATTATTCACGAAGAGTTTACAATTGTTGACAACAGAAAGGCAGCATTATCCATGAGTGACAGGAGCAACATACTCACGCATGGTGGGACATGGTAGAAGGATGCGTCCACCTGCACGATCCCTAGAAAGCAAAGTTCACTCACCTCTCCATTCAACCATCCAGCGTTTAAAGGTGTGGAGTTGTAGAGCCCCTCCCAGCCCCCATATTTCATTTTCAGTACACATACCTCAAAGACGCCTCTTTTGGGTTCCCAGAATTGCGAAGTTTCTGCAAACGCCCAGGACGCCATAGAACACATGAAGTCTTTACCACGAGACTAAACATACCTGATCGACGATGCTCCACTCGAGGTTATATGCAAATAGCTCGTCCTTAGCGGTGGGAATGCGTTCAATGAGAGATTTTATAGAGCGTTTCTTATCCTCTGCGCTCTGTGATTCTGCGTTACCGGATTCCTCTTCGTAGTCGAGGGGGACCAGCTTGCGGCGGCCAGATGGTTCCTGGCTTGCTTCCTCATCACCCTCACCAAATACTGCTTCCAGCTTTTTACGATCGCCTGCCACAGGCTGCAAGCGAATTATCAGAACTCAAGAGGGTCGGCTAGACAGGCTAACATAGTTGATGTATAACAATTGCCATTAAAAACAACGATAACCGTGAAAGCCCCAGGAATTGGGAAGTGATAAAAAGAGAGCACTAATCAACTCTGCTGATCTTCATAGACACACATCCCACATTGGAGTAAAGGAATAAAGCTATGTACATACACCCGTCAACCAGTACTCAATTTAAGCAAGAACCCAAGCTAACCTCAAATGCTGATAAGTAAAGTAGAACTTTGGAAAAAAAAATTAAAAAAGGTACGCTCTTAGGAAAATCGAGCCCCGAAATTATCCAGCCAATAAGCTTTACCAGGTTCGAAGATAATTTCATTTCGAAGCCAAAGGTCTTCTTGGCAGGTGGTTCTGACTCAGAGTCCATCCCATTCTCTGAGTCGTGATGTGATCTTTTCGGAGGAGGACCTGCCACTGGTTGAACCGGAGTAAGGTCTGGACTGGGAGAACGCACTTTTGGTGCTGTCTCGATCTTAGGGGTAAAAAACAATTAGTGATTATCATCATTGAAAAGACGTGATTGTGCATATAACGGCCAGGCATGATTCAAACTATTTCTAGGTTTCCCAAGGTTGTTAACAGGTTTCCCAAGGTTTAAAAAGGTTCCCAATGTCTTAAACAGTTTCCCAATGTCTAAAACAGTTTCCCAAGGCCTTAAGCAGGTTTCCCAAGGCCTTCAACAGGTTTTCCAATGTCTTTAACAGGTTTCTAAAGGTCTTGACCGACATAACATGACCATGGAATTCTTTATGAAGCACATGCCAACCAAACTGCGATTTTCCCATGATAAATAGCTAAATTTCTTAAAACATTGTATTGGTGACACGGTAGCACGGGCAGCACTACATACATGAGCGGGAGCAGGCTGAAAAGTCGGTTGTAGTTTGGGTTTAAATCCATCACTAGAATCTTCTTCCTCTCGTTCACTTTCTCGAGATACTTGCATCGGCTGTAGGGAAAAGCAAACAACACGCTGTCCTTTAAATCAATTGAGCTCTTTACCATTGGTGTGCCTGGGGGTTTGAATAGCTATAACCTTCATAAAGAGTAAAGCCCCTTTCAAAAGAGGCAAGATGTTCTAACAAGAAGGTCTAACATATATGTCATTTACATTATTTTGCACCAAACTATGTTTTGTTACGTACCGTAGCACTTCAAAATGAACTTTAATTTTTTATTGAAAAAGGAATGATCTAAAGACAAAAATATGGTGCCTTGATAAAAACCTCTGCCGTACCTCATTGTCATCCTCAGCGGGCATGTCTACAAGCCGTTTACGAATTTCCTCGATCTCCTCCAGCTCTCGTTGACGATCCCGTTCATCTGACTCCATCTCGGCCTCGCGGTCACGACGCCGTCTGTTCATCGAACTGCTCCTGTTATAACAAAATTCTTTTTGATCTCCTTAACATTTCATTGTGTTCGTAGGACTCACAAGCTAAGGTCTTTAAATACAAAAAAATATATATGCTGACAGAAAAACCTACTCATGGTACAAAGTATACATTCAAGCCATACAACCATAAAGGTAAATTGTCGTTATTGACTGACATTTTTAACAATTGGCCTCTAAATACAAGGAAGACGTACTGACCAAAAAATCAACGCAAGATAAAGAGTACTCATTTAAGCCATGTAACCGTTAAAGCTAAACTGAAGTGTCTGTTCAAATTGATCATAAAGCTTTCATTGTGTTTTGTGCGCTCTCAGATTTTATTGACCAACATTTTCATCCAGTGATTGTAACTATCCCACTTTGTGTACACAAGTTAAAAACAGGCTAAGTTCAAGCGTCATTAGCCGGTTTCAATACAAACCATGCAAATGAATCAAATCAATTGTTTCATCTTCATTTGCATGCATTTGCATTGAATACGGCTTATGGATAATACAACATTTGAACTTACAGTAGTATTAGAGTTAGTAGGAAGTTATCCGAGTAGGAATGACCAAAAATTAGTCTATAGGAAACTCCAAATCAGTTGAAGATAGCAAGTCAGTCAGAGTTAGAAGAGTTTGAGTTTATATGAGTTAACGTGGTTCCAATGTTTTGCCATGTGGTGTTTGCTATTTAATTGTTCATTGCAACTTGCAATGTCTGACTTACTTGTAATATTTGGGATCATCTCTGTTGTCATCATAGTCTTCTAGGAATTCCAAGAGGTGTTTTCTCTCTCGTGCCTGTTCATCCTTTATCTCCTGCTCTTTTTCTTGTTCTCTGTCGTACTCTCGCGCCTTCTTACGTTCACGCTGCTCCCACACCTTTAACCTCTGTAACAAAGACAGCAGCACAAGTTGGTTCTCAAGAATACGAATGCAGTACAATATACTGTACAGTGGTTTGTATGTACCTTTATCAAGCAGTCATTTTTCGCAAGAGTAGCGATCGTTGCTTGATGGAAGTATATAATAATCTCAACATTTCAATGAAAAGGACATAGTGGTTTATTGCAATCCTAACTAATTTTTCCTATTCGAAACATTTATAGAGAGAGGCTATAATGCAACTCCAAAGTTTTTGAATTTTTGGTGTATTTTCCTTCACTTAGATGCTCGGGCTAAAGCTACAAATCTCAATGACACTTAACAAAAAATCAGATCAAAATATTAAGTATCATTATTTTGTTTGTTATAATTTTCCAAGTACTTTAGAAATTTTCTGCCTTTTTTGATATGGTTTGAAACAGTTTTACATCATGTCAGGGAAAAGCAAATATTTTGGGACATTGTTTCCAGACTACAGAATGGTGGTTGGCTTGATTGCTGGCCCCACCTCTGTAGACTCATTAATTAATCCTGCAATCTGATTGGCTCATTGAGCAGCAGTCGTGATACTTCATTGTGTCTCTTTTTAAAACCTTTAAAGCAGCAGCTCGCCTAAATCGGACTATAGCTATAGAGCCCATGTATGCCTGACACAGGATCACAATCTCAAGGGTCTATATAAGAGAGTGAACTAGAAAAAGATATTCATCACAGTGTTTACAGCAGATAATGCTTATAGGAGTAAGGCTTTTCAAATTAACAGAATTATACAGTATCTATGTAAAGTAGACAGAAGTAACTCACTTCATAGTATGCCTGATCTCGTTCCCGAAGCTTCCTTTCCTGCCGACGCTTCTCAGCCAATTCCTCCTCGTCCAAATCCCTGTCACGATCCTTCTCACGCTCGGGACTTTTCTCACGAGTCCTGTCACGCTCACGATCACGAGACCTTTCTCTGTCACGTGATCTCTCTCGCTCCCTTGATCTAGGTCTTTTCTCACGCTCTTCACTGCGTCTCTCTCGTTTGGATTCCCGTGATGATGACGACTTCCTGTCCTCTCTATCCTTGTCCTTGTCTCTGTCTTTCTTTTCTTCTTCTCGTTTTTTATCTTCTTTCTGAAAGTAGAAAAGACACAGAAAAATGTTTGCCAGTTTGATAAACAAAAACAAACTAGAAGCCTCATTGATGGTGGGCTTCCGTAGAGTGCAAGAGCAAGGTGGGTTGTTTGGCATGCTTAGGGTGGAGTTGACCTATTGAAAATGGCATCATCTGTTAGTCTACTCCATCTAAGATGTTGTTGGTTTGGCGTCACCTGCTCTGATGCAATTCTTTAATCTTCCTTTATTTTCTTTATCTCGGTTCTCGCTCCATCATAGCCACACTTGCACAATGCATTTCAATTATAGGAAATTTTATTATCTACCATATAGAGTAATGCTGTGGATACAAGAGTTAGTTTCTATCTTTACCAAAGAACCTTCACAGTATTAAAATGACTAAGACATTAGCAAATCAAACATCACTATTTGCAATTTAGAAAGAAAATTGGAAAAAAAAAAGAAAAAAAGAGGAACACTGAAAGTTGTGAGATTTCTCTTTCGCTTTATTCAAAAGGGTCTACATTCCTGCACTTACCTTAGAGGAGTCAGCAAAAAAATGTCAGACATCTTAAACCTTGTTTCATTTCCTTGGTTAAATAAATTTGATAGCGGCAAAGCTCTACTTGCGAGTTCAAATCATTACGGATTATAAAATTGTGTAATGACTCACCACTCCTAAGGGCCCCATGAAGGATGGCTACCACGAAACTGGAATTAACGTTGGCCAGCTGATTAATCAATTATTTAAGCTCTTTTATAAGGGCTTGACTAATTTAGAATATAAATTTTGATTCAGGAAGCCAAGCTGAGTACGATCACAGGTTACCTAAACCTATCATAAAAAGTTTTTTGGTAGTTTTTGTTATTTTTTATTTCTCACTCATTCAACATCCCAAATAATCCTTAAAGTGTTTTGGTCCAGCTAATGTGATGCATTGTTTTGTAGGCTGTTAAACCTAGTCTATGGATAAATACATTATTCAAACAAAGAACACAAGTTGGACCAATGCACTTTAAGGCTCTAACAATGCCTTGTTTCATAGGGCTGACACTCACTCGGTAGGAATCCCTGAAGCTACGGATCTCCTTGGACACCAGGGATTTCTTGGCATTGTCCATATCCAGGCCATCAAGGTTTTCCTGTTAAAAAGACATACATGGATTCTTATTCATACATGTCAAAAAGATAGTGATTATACAATGGGCAAAAGAGCTATGATCGGTGAATTATAAAAAAGTGAGTTTTTGGGATTGAGGGAAGGATGGAAAAAGGACTGTTAATCATGCACACAAAATATGTGTGGCACAAGGCATTATAGGAAAATATGCTAGATTTTCTTACACGCCATACAGGGAGTTAAAGGAGGTTAACAAAGCAATTTCACTTTTGCATGCCCACCCTCTCATGAACTAAAAAAAATATGCAATTATGGATTATGGTTTCAGAATTCTACCCATAAATAATTAGACAGATAAACAAAAAAACAAAAACAAATAAAAATGAAAGAAAGAATGAAAGAAACTTACCTCTTTACCACTATGAGAGGGCCTGACATCTGTTGGTAAAACAACAAAACTCAGCAACAACAACAAAAAAAGTACAAACAGCACTACATTAGAACTGTTCTCCCATGTTTTCTAAAACAAAATAGCATCCTGGCAAAAACCAACTCGTGTACAACTATCATTGGGAGCTGTACAATAAGTTTAATAGCACAAGTGACTTACATGATGGGTCAAACTTGCCGCTAAGTGTATTTGCATTGTCTGCTAGAAGAC
Source organism: Nematostella vectensis (assembly GCF_932526225.1). NCBI lineage: Eukaryota > Metazoa > Cnidaria > Anthozoa > Actiniaria > Edwardsiidae > Nematostella > Nematostella vectensis. The sequence continues at coordinate 14,818,939 of NC_064040.1, read as the reverse complement.
TGTCTAGGGTTCTCTTGCATCTCTGATCTTCTTTCTGTACAATTACAGTAAAGACATGATATTAAGATCTTTCAGGGGCAGATTCATTTCTGATCATCTTTCTACACAATTAAAGAAGCATTGTCACCAGTTTACTTCCAGAGGTCCGACGGAAACCTAAACCGTTAAAAGACAAAAGAATCTATTTGAATCCGAAATATTTAACAGGCCATCTGCTCTTAATCATCGATCACATCCTCAAAGAAACTTCCAATAGACACACTGCTACACTCAATATTTTGAAATATTATTCGCAATTTCAGTTAAAAATCATCGGAGATTGTTGCGTAATCGACCGGGAGTAAACTGGTGACAATGTGGCTTTAAAGACATGATGAGATCTTTCACAGGTGGATTCAAGGGTGGGGTCTATTAGTCAAATTGATGATTGATGTGATAAGTGCAAATTTCTGGTATACTCTTTGTACCCCCTTTCATTCTTGTGCCTTTGTATGAATGTCTGGATCTGACACTGTCTTCTCAGAATGTTAATAATTCAAGACACCATATTGTCATCAACTTACCAGTGTGGCATCGTCTAGATCATCATCATCATCCGCCTCACCATCCTCTCGCTTCTAAAACAATAGGAACAGATTCGTAATGTATTCTGTGTTACATTTTAGACAAACAGTATCATCAAGATTGTGCCTAAATAGGGCTTTCAAGATATTTCATTCTTTTTCTTTTTATGGCCAGAAATATTTTTTTCTCTATCAGACAGATACTGTAACAGAAGAGGGCTTTCCATTCACTGAAACTAGGGCAGAAAATTGTGCTTATGTGAATTTGATTTGTTAAGACAGTTGGAAAGGTTCGTCTTTGCCAATAAATTTGTTTTCTCATTAAAATAGTCAACCAAGTTTGAAATGCCACCTTTTAAAGCACATAAAGTAAAAAAAAAAGCACATGAAAGCATTTTCCAATTTAATGTTTACGATTTTTTCCCAATTTTCAGTTCCCATTGTTAACGGCCTAATAAAAGAATAGCCCTAATCTATAGTAGAGGTCCCCCTTCGTTCAGAGCACATGTAATCACAATGAGCACTCTAAACTCAATGCTCTAGCCTCATACCTTCTCTCCTTTTCTATCTTCTTTTTTCTTTGCTTTATACTCGTCAAGCAAGGTCTTTGTCTTGGCATCAACTTTGACCTGGCAATAAAGGCACAATCAGACATCAGAATGAATAGAACCATTTCTTCCAGGACTTACAGTACTTACTAGCGGCAGAGCTTTCTTGTCCAGAAATAGTGCAGATATTTTTTCTCTAGTGAAAAAGCTTCTCCCACACAATTTAAACTTACAAATAAGATATGTTACATTCCCTTCTCTGCTAACCCTTTTTATAAAAAGTCCACCAATGCAAAACATATAGGTGGAATACTGAAGTAGGATATGGAGTGGGATAAGGAGGTAACCAGTTGGCCCAATTTGTCTGAGGAAGAGGCATGGCCTGTTGGTGTAGTACTGTAGATCTAATGATATGGAAAGCTTGAAATTATGCAAGGTATGGCATGGAGGGAAGTCTACAGTAAAGTAAAAAAACCCACTCACCACCAGGCTTTTGTCGCCAACTTGTAAGTTATGTAGAAGTCGAATAGCTCTCAGACTTGCTTCAGGGTCGGAGTACTCACAGAAACCAAATGCTGTGGAAAATCAACAAAGATCATTTGAGATTTCTTAACAAATAACCCACATCACCAGTTAATGTAAGCTTGGGGGGATACCACACTTACCTTGTAATTTGCCATTTGCCCCTTGAACACGCTTCCAGCTCACAACTATTCCACATTTCTATAAGAAACATGTATTTTAGAAATTTACAGAAACAACAACAGGGTTTGTTTGATGCTTTAGGCATGTTTGTTTTATGACCACTTACTGGGTAGATGGACAAAACGGGTATGGATTACAAGGTGTTGTAGGTGACAAGTAGCGCTTGGTAACTGCCTAAGCAAAATTTGAGTTGCCACTAGAAACAGTGGAAAAGGCCAAGACCTTGAAACCTCTGTAATTTCTTTTTTAGCACTCTTTACAAATCTTTTATTTGACTGCATCCATTTCAATCTGATGATTTGAGAATGCTATAGCTATATTTTTTTTTCAAATCTCTAAAAAAACAAAGTATAAAAATTTCTTTATAGATGAGTTTTATAGATTTCTTCTCATAATTTGTTTAGAAAAACTCAACGTTATCAAGGACAAAGGTGTGACTGACAGCTCTCTTACCATTAATATTTGTCTTATCATTGCATCCGAGGCACGCTCTGTAATGTTCCCCACAAACACTGTGGTTGTAGGGTTCGGTGTTTGATTCTGTTGCTCTTTTCCATCTTTGGGTGTATTCAAAAGACCAGTCTTCCTGTACGGCTGGCTTTTGGCTGATATAGTTGCACTAGTGGTCGGTGGCAACTGGGAGATGGGTGTCTAAGCAAAATGAGATGTAGTTGTTTAGGGTTCTTAAGGGTTGGGGATCTGCATATTGAAGTTCACACTGTTGCATTAACTTACAGCGCAATCCGTAAAATAATTAACCATATGAAATATGTGCAGAATGTTTCTTTTCTACTGACGAATCATTACCCATTAACATTACGCCATTAACATTGTGTTGTTTTGATAAGACAAGAAAATATTAAAAGCCGACTCGCTTTCTTAATTTGCATATGGCATACAACAAACTTAAATAATTCCTAATGGCAAGAGAATGCTGAGAGGACTAAGAGAGGTCTGTTAGATGCGCGAGTTTAGTAACAAGCAAGAACTGTCATATTGTTGTCGTCACTGTTAATATGTCATTGTGTTGTTTGTTAACATGTTGTTGTGTCTTTTGTTATTGCAAAGACAAAAAGAGTCGACTTGCTTTCTTAGTTTGCATACGGCTCAAACTAATTTGTCGATTGCAACTCTGTAAGTTATCAAGTATTTTTTAATATTGACTAAACAAAATGTAAAAATTCGGATTGCTCTCTTTTCAGGATCTTGTCCTTCTAAATTCAACATAGGGTACGCCACCTACCGATTTTAAGTATATTTTTTCTGGGACAGGATTAATAAAAACCTTCCAAATATCAATGACATTCTTTCAAACTTTAAGAGTGTTCTTCCAAATTTCTAGAAACGATATTTAAATTATTAGAATGTTCTCTATCAAACTTCAAGAAAACAATCTTCCAAAGAACGATCTTCTGAACTTTCCCAATTATAGATAACTACTGTATCTTCCGAACTTTTTTAGCCTTTTTTTTAATTTGAAGGGAACAAACTTCTGAATTTAAAATAACGTTCTTCCGATTGTGTGGAACACGATCATTTTCGAACAATATAACAAAGCTCATTCCCTCATTATTAACAAGATCGTCCCCTCATTATAGAAAAAGCATTCACTGATCTTCCAGATTTGCCCCAAAACGTTTTTCACTAGTGTACGTCATTGTGCCTACCATTCCTGGAGGAGCATTTCCCATAAGACCTTGTGGTTTCGTGCTCACTAACGGTTTTGGAGCAGCTGTAATGAAAGGAAACAATTCTGGTAAGCCATCATAACTAAACAGAAGTCCAATAGACTGAAAGATATAATTTCCAATCCAAATTGTGCAATTCCAGAAAACATCCCCCCCCCCCCCCACAGATAGATAGATAGTTTAGTTTGTTCAATAATAGCTTGCCTATTCGTAAAGTCGGTTCTCGCATGATTTTACTTCAGTTTTACTAGTATGTAAATTCAAACACGGCGGTGAAAGCGTTTCGTATTAGTGAATTATATGGCATCAAAGCGGAAGAATTCAACTCTTCATTGTAGTTCACATGCCAATTTTAAGCCAGAAGTAGACTTTTGACACTATTTGATGTGAACCTTTGATATTCTGCAATCCGTAATTTCGCCGATTGAAGACAATAGGAATGTCACACATTCTCTCACATCAAGGACTTTTTTTAGTCAGTTGACAAATCTAAAACCAAACCCGGGGACACACTTTACGAACATGCGCCTAAATGGCTTTCGAATCTCTATTTACTACTTTTGGAAATAAAGTTTTATTACAAAAGACAACAACAAAAAGAAATAAAAAAGTTGATGTCATAGAAAGTGTTTGTTTATGTTTTGACTGCGTTGTCAATGTTCTTTTGGTAGTGGTGCGTTTTGACACTCTCCTTTATTTCGTAACTAAAGAAAACGTTATCGCTCAAAAAAGAGGTTTCCCTGAGGTTTTTGAGAATACCCAAGAACTACATATTGAAATTAAGACATTACTTCTTGTTCGACATTTAAAATTTTCCTTGTCCACGTAAATTTAATTCTTCATTTTATCTTATCACAAGAAAAGCTTGCGTCGATATGTGTTGGAAATATTAAGTACTGTACCGAAACAGAAAAGTGATGTTTCTTTTGGTTTCGGCAGTATTTACAAACATCGCTCGAGCCGTTTCGAACGCTCAACGGAGCGCCACATTGTTTGCCCAAGCATGTTGCTTGTTGATCTCATGTCACGTATGTTATCAGAATTCAGTCAAATAAGTAAGTTTATTGTTAGCGAAAAATCATCTACAGCCATTTATTTACTAGCACTAGGTTTGGCGATTTGGCAATGTTCTGATCATTCGAGCACTTGACTGGGTTCTCGGCAAAATGTTGTTGTTTTTAGTTTGAAAACGGGTTACGCTCTTCTTTAAAAATAACGAAAAAGTAGCATTTGTTTAGTACTTTATTTCGGATCTTTTCAGAGCTTTCGGTCGATGCTAGTTTTACGTAAATATCTACGAAATCTCGATTTTGTTGTTAGAGAACTGTTACTTATCCGAGTAATCAAGCGTTGGGTTGAGTTTTGCTATTATGCGTTCTGGTCACACCACTGTACACTTCAATTACTTCCCACACAATAAACTGCATAACAAAGGAAAATTCCACGCAGTGAGTGGACTCCACTCACTAGTTTTCCACGCAGTAAAAGTGCGTGGATCGCATGCAGAACCCACTCAGAATCCACGCCAAATCCACGTTGGTAAATGTTAAAATACATTCAGTCTGTACTGTATTATCGGACACTTAAGATTTATGCTAAAATATCTTGGGTGCTAAACACAATTGAATCTTAGAAATTACTGACTATTAGTATCTACAGAAATAGCGGCCAAATAGCATCCTGGGAGATCAACAACAAAATGGCGGATTCGCCGAGCGACTTTCATCACGATCGGTAAATCTTGGACTTTTTTACGGCTTCTTTTTGTCCTTTGCGTATTGAAGTCAAAGAGAGGATTTCAATCGGCACTTTGTGGTGCGTGAGCGTAAATTATTTTTAGTTTTGTAAAACAATAAACACTTGTAAAAAGCTTCGAAATACATGTTTTCTGAAAGTTGTTTCTTCGACTCGATGGGTAATTTTTCAGCGTGTTTTCCTATTTTTGAGTTATATATGATTTTTTGGGATGACCGATAATAGGGCACTGTCTGCTAATAGGTACCACCACCTTATATTATGACTATACAAGACGACAACAATACCACACCAAAATAACATTAAAAATCGAGAATATGAGAAACCTATCAAACTATAATTTTATAATGAAACATTTGGATTTTTTAAGGTATTCAAAACGAAATTTGGGTAAACTTGTTTGCTTCCAAGCAAAGATAACGAAAGCACGTGCTATGATCTAATAAGATCTAAACTCGCACAAAATTCTTCTAGACTTTGTCAGGAACTTATTCGCAGAGTAAGTCTCTACTCGACATGATCAGACTGAGTACCTGTTAATGTAGCTGGCATCGGCGGAGGAGGTGCAAAGCCTGGAAGACCGGTGAACGATGGGGGAACGGGTGGTGGAGGAAGGCCCGGGGGTAGGCCACTAACAGCCGGCATTCCAGGCGGTAGATTCAGCCCCAATGGCGGAATATTCATTTGAGGAAGCCCTGGTATTTGTGGCTGCGTTTGCTGGTACGACATTTGTATTGATGGGCCAGGATCCGTAAACTATTTCGGGGTAAGTTTGTTCAACACGGATAATCTAAAATGGCGGACAGAGATTCCTCAAGGATCCTCGTTTTGAAGAGTTCGGTCGCTAGTGGACTGGGAAGGGGAAAGGACACAGGTAACCCACAAGGTTGCTCGTTTGCTGTTGTATGGTTCACACCCGAAGAAATAAAGTGTGTGAATCTTAAATAGATCTAAACACATCCACTCATGGGAGGATTTATATACAGGGGATGGGGTCTGAAACAGCAAACTTCTAGGGGTTAAAAACATTACTCTCAATGTAAAAATAGAAATAAATAATGTTCGATTTGGCGAGTATACAATGTCACTTTCTTGCCTTTTATTCTAAAGCACTTGACTGACTATAAAAGTTTTGTGCTTATCTATTATTGTTGAGTTGCTTCTTTTCTGGCGTCACTTTTAATTTTAGCAAAAAGCACTTAAATATATAGTTTTCTTTTAACATTAACATACTTGCCAACCTAGAAGGCTAAATAAATGTATAAGAAGTTTTGATTTTTTCCGGGAGATAAATGCTAAAAACCAAGTCTCCAGCAAAAACCAGGAGAGTTGGCAGGTATGCAGTAAACAAAAGCTACTTCAAACAGTACAATGACAGTTCATGCAGATGTAGAGTTAGTGGGCTGTATGGAGCTGTATGGACAGATTTCAATACCTTAAAAGTTATTAGAAATCTTCAATAAAATTGCCTAAAGTATTCAATCAAAGTAGCACATTCTGAGGCTCATTCTATTTTATTTCTTATATTGTTTTTAGATATCCAAGCCTCTTTATACACTAACACTATGCTTGGGTGACTTTTACACCATTTGGGCAGTATTTTTTACAAATGTACAAACAGCTCTAGTGCAAGCAACACTTTGCAATCATTTAACAGAGGTGGATCTAGGGGTAAGACGAGCAGGCAACACCCCCTATTTTCAGATATTTCACTTAGAAGTAACAAGAAATATAAGGGAATTCATGGAAGAACAATGAATCTGACTCCCCCTTTCTTGAAACCTTTGCTTTGGCCCCCTCTTTTGGAACTGGGTCCGCCCCACTGACATATGAGACATTGCAAATGAGGCTGCTTTCAGTCCAACACTGTGCTCAAACAGTCCAAACACTTCTGTGTCTTTCTCAGGGGACCACAAGTTGTGGGAATACTGGTTACGAGCTGGGCAAATGCCTGACCTCAAACACAGGCAGAACCTTTCAACACAGCGTACTAGTGGCATCAGCATTGCCGGCAGTTTTCACCATTATCAGGAAAACTTCTGTTTACATTGTGCTTTAAACAGACTAAATGCTAAGCTATGTTAGTTTGGATCTGACAAAGTCGGATAACAGTTCTTGTAGTTCCATTCTACTCTTGATTTGCTGCGATATTGATTCCAAGTACTCAGGGTAAGACTGTGTTTCTTGGCTTGTATCCCCCTTGTTATGTGTTACAGGTCTTGGACTATATTTAGCACTACACAGGGTTTGTATTTCAGTCTCTTTCATTGTTTGCTAGAAGGATAATAAATACAAATTAGAATCACTGCTGCAGTATAAATAGTTGTTCAAGTTCTAGCGAGATGGGACTCAAGTGTGGCCGTCTATGAACATTTTTTTGGAATCTGACCAGCCCCTGTCCAACTTCAGTAAGTCATGGCTATGTCTGTGCAAAGTAAGATAAACACAATAACCCAAGGCTGTGCTGCTATTGTATCTCATCCACCCTGGGTGACACAGGGTGTTGTGGAGATCGGTGACACAAGAAGTGGGTCACTTCTGGTCTACGCGTCGCCCTGGGTCCTCGAGGATGTTTCTTACCAGAAGATCCTCCATTAGGTCACAAGAATTTAGAACATCTTCCATGGTCTTTTCAAGTCGATGTGGGTTCTCAGTTGTGGGTTCTTTATTTGGGTTATCAGCAGATTTTCTGGAAGATGGCAACCACATACATGGCATTTTAAGACAGGGAAAAAAAGCAACAAAAACACTTTTCTTGTCTAGAATAGGGTTGAATACAGGGGCTGGATACAGGGGGTTGAATACAGGGGGTGGATACTGAACATTGAATTCAGAGGGTGGATACAGGGGGTGGATACAGGGGGTTGAATACAGGGGGTGGATACTGGATATTGAATTCAGAGGGTGGATACAGGGGGTGGATACAGGGGGGTAGATACAGGGGGTGGATACAGGGGGTTGAATACAGGGGGTGGATACAGGGGTTGAATACAGGGAGTGGATACTGGATATTGAATTCAGAGGGTGGATACAGGGGGTGGATACAGGGGGGTAGATACAGGGGGTGGATACAGGGGGTTGAATACAGGGGGTGGATACAGGGGGTTGAATACAGGGGGTGGATACTGGATATTGAATTCAGAGGGTGGATACAGGGGGTGGATACAGGGGGGTAGATACAGGGGGTGGATACAGGGGGTTGAATACAGGGGGTGGATACAGGGGTTGAATACAGGGAGTGGATACTGGATATTGAATTCAGAGGGTGGATACAGGGGGTGGATACAGGGGGGTAGATACAGGGGGTGGATACAGGGGGTTGAATACAGGGGGTGGATACAGGGGGTTGAATACAGGGGGTGGATACTGGATATTGAATTCAGAGGGTGGATACAGGGGGTGAATATAGGGGGTTGAATACAGGGGGTGGATACAGGGGGTTGAATACAGGGGGTGAATACAGGGGGTTGAATACAGGGGGTTGAATACAGGAGGTTGAATACAGGGGGTGGATACAGGGGGTTGAATACAGGGGGAGGATACAGGGGGTGGATACAGGGGGTGGATACAGGGGGTGGATACAGGGGTTTTAATGCAGGGGGTGGATACAGGGGGTTGAATACAGGGGGTAGATACAGGGAGTTTAATGTAGAGGGGTAGATTGGGTTGATATTCACTCCCTTTTTTGAGTAAAAATGTGGACTAAAAGTATTGTTTTGGCTTGCAAAGCTTAACCCTCTTGTGGTCTTACCCCGGTACTCCTGTATCAGAATAAACATTCTGCTGCAGAGCGAGGTCTGACTGGTTCAATAGGCTCTGCAGAGAAGAAATATATCAAGCATTTATTCTCCCCCATTTATTTCAGGAAAGCCCAAAAATAACACAAAAAACATAAACAAAAAGGCCAAAATAGCTTAAAACATAATAGTGACCGTAAAAGGATTACGTACCAAGATATTTGGTCTAATATATTGTAGTAGAAGGCCTTTGAGTCGGGTAATTTGTTCCGATTCCATGGGCTGGCTTGAGGTACCACCACCACCGGAGGCGGCCATCTTGCTTTTACTAGCTTAGGAGTGGGATGCCTGTGTGTCTACAACCATATATAATATTGTATGCTGTAAGACAGAAATAGTGTTTAATCAAAGAGAACGCTGTTATTTGGAAATTATAGTCTTTGAGAACAGATATTTTGCAAAAAAAAAACCATATTTTCAATGCAAAAAATAATACAGAATTGGGCCGAATGGAGATTTACAGCGGTCTTCCCCATTTTCATACAGAAATTCAAACCAAAATGGCGGCAACCCACGAATGTGTCCTTCGTACAAGGACAGGCTTGTCCCGTATTCAGATGGACTGCAACAGACAAGTCGTCGCATGCCCCCTGTCCAAGACGTCAATTGGTGTTTGGCAGACAGCAGATCTATCTCAAAAGGTTTGAATATAAGAAATGATTTATTTTGATAGGCTACATAGCGTAATCGAACTTGTATCGGCATCTTTAGACCTGCAAATCTTTACTAGAAGTGCTAAACAAGGGTTTCATGTCAGCTGAGTAATAACTTTTTTGATTTAGTGCGATGGGAAAACACTCGAGGGTCTGATCTGGTTTGATTGTTATTGTTATTTCTTGTAGATATTTGTATCGAAATGTGAGTTTTAAAATGACAACAGTAACGTTTCTAAGCAACGTATTTTTTTATTATCTTTTAAAAATATCACAAAACTGAGAGCGGGGTGCGTTTCCGATAGTTTAGTTTTGAGGAGTACCTGACCTTTAATGCTGATGAAAAAAAAAAATTAAGCCTCCCCCAAGAATTTGGTAGGACAAAATACCCCTCCCCCCTCTCCCCTCCAATTTTTTCTATTAGATTTGCTTGGTTCTTGTCGTCCTTTTTAGTTCTGTTAGAAATTCCCTGAGTAGCATCTCTCCAATCTCATTGACTCCCTGTCATTAATTTGAATTGTTTTTTTAATTTTGTCTTCAGCCACTAGAGCTGTCAGGCCATCAGAAGGAGGTAACATGTATTTGCCTGAGTGAAGAACTGCCTCTTTTTCTCTGCTCTGCGTCACAAGATACCATTAATGTGTGGGACCTTCAAAAAATGTTATGTTGCTATGGCAATTCCATTGAAGGTACCATATACCACATTTAAACTAACAACTTGTATTCAAGAACTACAATAATAAGAGTTGCTGTGTTGCATATTTTAGCTTACGAAGAAGTTTCATCATTTTTATTAGATTTTGCATATTTGAGTCATCATTGTAAAACATAGGCAGCAGACTCGTACCCAGGGGGGTGCAGGGGGTGTGAACATACCCCTCACAACAGCCGAAAGTCCACCTTCAGTTCTCAATAGACGTGCTTTTTGTAGACAAAAATATAAAGCATAAGCTACTGTAGATCACTCTGGTATGTCATTAATCCATAAGTCAGACTTGTATTTGTAGCCAAATGTGACAATAAATGTCCCTTGGAGATACTGCAAAGGCCAAAAAATCCCTTTTGTTCTTTCGGGGGTGGTCAGATTTTTTAACAGAAAACTCCCTCCCTCCCTCCCCCCCCCCCCCCCCCACCCACCCCAGAAAAATTAGGCCCCCTTTTTGGACTTTGCACCCCCCCCCCCCCCCCCCCCCCACAAGAAAAATCCTGGTTACGGGGGCCTGGGCACTCACTAATTGTGCAAGCGGTATGATTTTTGCGAGTGCAAGTGGCTTTGTTCTTGATTGCCTCATTTAAAGTGCAAGTCTTGATTACCCAGTGTCGAGTATTTAATTAATACTCATTGCTGGTACTGTAGGGTTGGCCGAGTGCATAGAAAGATGGAAACATAGCACAAAGTAAAATTATGACAAGTGAAAATACAGTAGCTGTAAATTGAGCCTAACCTTCCTCAAGCCTTATGCAAATCATTGATACATTTTATCCTCTTAGGTAGAGGCCCTCCTACTCCTCCTAGATGCGTGGGAAAGAATTTAGGGGAAGTGCAGCACCTCAGCTTTAACCCTGCAAATGTTCTCATCACTGTGTGTATCGGCAAGGAGGTCTGGGTTCTTAATATTCAGGTATAGTATAAATACCTTGTTTAGCCTCCTATACAGCTGCTTTAAGTATGGGCTCCCTGTGCCCTCAGCTTCACAGTAGCTTGGTACCCATATTACAATGTAGGCAAAATATTTTTTATCAATATTATCATTCTCCCAAACAGACTTGCAAACTTGACACAGTATTAGAGGGGCATACAAGTGTGGTAACACAAGCACAATTCTGTCCCTGGGCTGAGTTTACAATTGTCACTATAAGTGAGGACAGAACTTTTAAGGTACTGAAAGATGACATGATGAAATGCATTCTTCTTAGAGTATCTTACTGTAGGTGTTTGCTTTTCAAAAGAAATATAAAATGAGGGAAGATTTTAAGATTCTATTTATTCTTCACAAGTTCCAGTCGAACAAGAGGTGCTATATGTACAACAGAAATGTGTATGGAATCTCAGGTTAGCAAGATAGTTAAATAGTCAAATAGGGAAGTCTGAACAAGTTTCCATATTTTTTTTGCTGTTGACTGTTAAAATGATTAAAATGATTGTATTTTCTTAATGTCTTATTATATCTGGTAAATTTAGGTGTGGAATATAAAGGAATCCAGCCTAATTTATCAATCTGCAATAATATCAGGTATGCCATTTTATTTATTTAGCTAGTGTCATCCATCATTAGACTAGAGGGACTCAGTAAAAGCTTCAGCTTACAACATGTCAGACAGGGAGGGGTTAGCAGGATACTTGTGCACCCGTTGGCTGCTTTGTTATTGAAGGTCCATAAAAATTGTCCTTTTTCCAATTCCTCGGTAATGTAATCTTATTCGCATTCATGTTTTTTCATTTGGAACAAATATAGCCCCTCTTTTACCTTTCTTGCCCTTGCATTTTACAATATTTGAAAAGATAGATCAGTTTGTGACTAAGTCATGGTATAGTTCCAATGGTAGTCTTGTTTTCAAAAGCTTATAATTTCTCATACCCAGTTTCTCCATTCATCTCTCTTGCACTTGATCCACTCAAGAAGTGCATCGCTATTGGCTCAGCTGATTCCAAGGTACATATTGTATCCATGTATCATTATCAATAATCCGTGGATTGTGATAGTTTTGATACCCTGTGTTTGATTATAGATAAGAATATATGATCTATGTGAAGATCAAGGGTTTCGCTGCTTGCGTGAGATGGATGTGGGACGCATGCTGCAGAAAGTTGCAGACACCAAGCCTCAGACCAATGAGAATTCAGATGAAGGTAGAAGTGTTGTCAATAAAGCTAAGATGAGATTACATGATGGTAGATAATATAAAGATGGCTCAGAGGAAAGGGTTATGATGACTCTAGTAGTGGATGTAGGGGAAGCAAGACAGACTAGCCCTCCATCCTTTTAGAAAATATTTTAAAGATAAAATGTGTGGGAGCTCAGTTTACCCCCTGTCATAACATATGTTTTAATATATGGTGGCCTTTCTTTGGGGCTGCCCCCTCTCCCCTAGAAAAAGTCCTGGATCTGCTTCTGACCTCATAGTAGGGTGGCTATGCTTTTTTTGTGCACTTTTTAGTAGAACCACCAAGCTTAGCACATATGTCCCTTAGGTCAAGTAAATAACTTTTTCAGGGGGTGCCATTTTTTGCGCTAAGCCACGCTACTATCAGTGAAACAGGCTTCAAGGGGATTCATCTAGAGTCAGGTGACCTAACGAGCTTAAGGGTGGTGTTCAAGCCAAAAAGTCTCTACAGAATATTGGGAATAACTGTGAATTCCTTGTCCTTGGTGAGAAGTCCATATCTATCTTGATGAGTATAACGACAATCGCATGTGAAGTGCACTTGCAGTGATGATTTTTAACTTCATATCTTCTTGTTTACCTTAGTTACTTGTTCAGTGAATAAAATACGTCTTTAGGATGTTGAATCTTGCCATCTTTTCTGCCCCACAGGCCCCACAGTTATCAGTAGTCAGCCCCGCTGGCAATCTGACGGGAACCCTGTTTTGCCTCCTGACCCAGAGGGGCCTGGTGAAGTAGAATCAGAAGCTAGTATACTTGGGCTTCTCTTTGTAAGCACAAATGGCTATAAGAGGTCACAAGTCAAGGAGGAGAAACCAAATCTTCCTTTCCTGAATCGGCCATCACACTCTTCTGTTAGGTAAGCTAAAGCAAGGCTCCATTGCTATACTGCTTTGCCTGCTTTGCATCTCTGTGCTCATTTTCCTGGAAATAAAGGTAGAGGGTATGTTAGTTTCTTAGAAAGGCTGCAGGTTTAACTTATGTTTACATGCATTGTAAACAATGTTAGCCATTTACCATCATTTATGTATATACGGTTAATTTTGTTATTTTCCTTAAACAAGTTCATAGCTGTCAACCCAACTTGGACGAAAATCTTGTAAAATCAGGGGAAATACAGTTTATATGTGAAAAAACCCAACAGAGCCAATGCGGCTGAATACAGAGAATGTATGAACATTCTCACAAGAATTAGGCATGTGATGAAGTCCAAAATCTTGTGACACCCGCCTAATGCAGGTGAATTGACAGCTGTGATGTAAATTTGTCGTAAAATTTATCATTCAGATGATCATGGCAATCAAAGTACTTATGATATTCTATTTTGTTATTCACAGTGGTGTTTTTGAGTCCCCAACTTTGCTTGTAGCTGGTACGACCGCTGCCACCTTGATCATCAACTGTAACACTTGGGAAATCATTTATGTGCTAGACTTCAAAGGTGAGTCTATTGGAATGTTTTGTATAGCAGGTCTGTATAGAATATGAAGTATAAGACTTTTTTCTCTTAACATCCTGCAAGCTTGGTTGTCTGACAGTTTCTTGAGATAAACAGGAAGCATTTTAACATCAATGATGTCATCAATTACACCTTTTAGACACCCTGCAACTTTGGTTGTCTGGTGATGTTCTTATCTTGAGAAATAAGCATTTTCTTTATATGACATCATCGAAGACATCACATCACATGACCATCTCATTGCACCTCCCTTAACCACCTACGTCTTTTAAGTTTGATCGTCTATCTGTTCCATCATTTGTAGTACATTGTAGTGTTTCACTCTTTCTTTGTTTATAACTGACCCCTCAAGGTAAAGTCTACCTAAGCTGGCTTATAATTTTCGATAGCTGATCTAAATATATATTTTTTCGTTTTGTTTTAGAACCAGTACTGTCAAGCAATGAGATAGACAACGCACAGTACAATCTACCGACTGCTGGGTCATATGCATTCGTCAATTCGTACAGCAATAGGGTAACATGTTCTTCAGTACATGGCAAGCTGTTAAACTATTGGAGATCAATTTAAAGCCCCCACAGGGTACATAGCCGATGGCGCTTCTTTGTTATGACTCCAATCGCACTTACCTTATTAACTTAATTTTAAAAGATTCGCGAAAATAGTGACGCGAAAATTAAGTGTCGCGAAAATTAGGATGCGCGAAAACTAAATGAGTACACAAGAAGCCTTTGGGGAAATATTGGCCGTTTAAAAAGCTTTATGGAAACACCTGGTCTATTTAGCCATCTAATGTACATATAGTACGGTATGGGGTTGAGTTGGACTTGTATTTATAGATTTTTATGAAAATAAATTTAGCCCACTCATTTTTTTTGTGACAAATTATTTCAGTTTTAATGATTACAGCACATTTTAATTCCACTTGTTTTGCTTGTTCTCCCAAAATCGCGAAATCGCGAAAATAAAGTGAACTGGTTTTACCATGTTAGGAAAATCGCGTAAATAAAGTGTCGCAAAGTATCGCCATCTCAAAATCGCGAAATATTGACGTCGCGAAAATTAAGTGTAATAAGGTAGTTTTTTTTTTAGGGGATGGGCAAAATACAGAAACGTTACATAAATTATTGGGGTCCCAGCCACGCCCCTACTGGTCATTTCCATATATTGTTTGCAAACATCTGGGGGGGGGGGCACGTGCCCCCAGTGCCCAACCTCTTGCAACAACCCACCGAATGATACTTGCTGTTATCTACAAGGTCCTTTGTCTTATTGGAAGTCTGTTCAACAATGCTGTACACGTCATCAACATCCACTTGCCAAATATGGAAGAGCTGCCTAATAAGAAAATAGGACGCATGGACGCCAACGAGGTTCTTGTTTCTTCCCTTATTAATTGTACGCTTGCTTTACGTACAACACATTGGAACGTATTAGATAACACAAAAGTGATGATTTACAGTACGAAAAAACATGTGTTTTACGTAAAACACAGGAACGTTTTAGATAACACAAAAGTGATAATGTACGTAAAACAAACAGTTTTTTGTGTGCCTTTTATCTTCTCAGACCAAATTCACATTTACTTTTCATAAACGCCAATCAGCAGTGTAGGCACGTGTTCTTGCCTTTGTGGAGTCGTGACTGCACACGCATTCAGCATGAGTGAGACTTTTTGCTCGGAAGCACGGCAAGAATTGGTTAAATTTGATAAACAAATTGTAAATAATTCAAAGCTCGACTTTGGTCAACGTAGCTTAAAGAGTGTCGATCAACCACGCCTTTATGATTGTTTCCAATTGAAAATACATCGTTATTTTTTAAAGAAACTTCAAAATAACCACCCACGATTGAAGTTTAATGCCTTATTGACGATATTTTGTTTAAAGTATCTAAGTCATTAGTTTGAATTAGCCGATGGAAATTGATTATTTTAATCGAGTCGGTGTTGTGTGGACTTAAAATGGCGGCGTGATTGGCTTTCTTTAATAACAATTCCGTGACAGCATCGGAATTAGGAGAAATAAATATAGATGAGATTATGTAAAAGATATATAATATTTATTTCGACTCTTCGAATAATTTATCTTCCCTTATCGGATTGTGATAGGGCTGACATCTTGTTCGTTTTCTACAGTTATTATCAAGTCGCCTTTCACAAAGCATCAGTCTCAATACTAGTGGAGTCTGCGATACTGGAGCGTTACGACCCGAGCAGGAGATGTTAACAGTTTTGTCTAGGTGAGTCTGTTTATTTAATGGCTTTTTCATATCGTATTTATTCATTTAAGCGCCGCGGCGTTTTATTAATATGTAGTTTTCTTGCAGATAAGGCGCTTATTTATAAGTAAGTTCCTGTTCATATGGGGACCCCCAGTTAAGTGGGATAACCCGCCTCTCCATATAAACTCTCTTAATTTCGTGTTTGCGTTCACATGTCGGGTAGGGGACCCCACCGAGGCGGGTTACCCGCCTCGGTGGGTTGGGTTTTTGAGAGTTTTCAACATGTGAACGCTCTGAAGTGGGGTAACCCGCCTTCCCGGGGTAACCTTCATCCGGGAATCATATGCCCGCCAAAAGCGCGTGCAAGATGGCTGCCAGAAATATGGACCTGGAGAACTTTTTAGGCGGAACCAGCTCGAAAAGTTGAGTAATGGCCATGATGAAGATAAGGAGAACGAAGAATCTTCCATTGAAAGCGAGAGTCGAGTTCGTCCGTTAATAGCGAGGTTTTTGCAAGCGAGTTCTCTGGAACCTACGTCTTTCATAGATCGCATAGCTGGAATACCGCCGCTGAAGATGCAAGTGAAAGGAAATTCGCATTTACCGCCACAACGTGTTTTCAATCCGCCATCTTGTTTTTCTCAACCTCACCCCAGGCATGTGAACACAACTTTGTCTCGACCCCAGGCATGTGAACACAACTTTGTCTCGACCCCAGGCATGTGAACACAACTTTGTCTCGACCCCAGGCATGTGAACACAACTTTGTCTCGACCCCAGGTATGTGGGGATCCCCACCTCCATGTAAACAGGTCCTAAATTACTTCGCCATGCAGATGTATCTGTAGTAGCGGCGCTAAACAGGGAAAGGGGTGCGCGGCGAGAAAAGAAATCAGAGATATAGAGCAACCGAGCGATTTTGTGAGGAGAGGTGAGAAAGTGTCTGCATACAGCCAATTCTTTCGGCTTTTTTTTTTACGTTCATCGGATTATAACAATGCAGATCAGAAGGACCTTGACAAGTCGCGGATACAATGAATCGAATTATTCAATGTTGTGATTGCCATGCAAGCCGCCCTACACAAGTACTTGCATTTGATTGTTTTGTTCACATCAACAAACGAAGATTACAGTTATTTCATGTTTTATTTGCCTTCATATATACAGGGCGGAAGTTTGGGACGGGGGTGGTTGAAGGGATGGTAGTTCTGAGGGAGGATGGGGTTATGAGTTTGACATAGAGTACCGCCAAAAATTAATAGAATAAAGAAAACATTATAGGAAAAGGTAGAAAAAGGTTTCGTATCCAATGAGTAGCGGGTCGTTCTAATGATTGTTGTTTGGCATAATTTTACAGTGCGCCTCTTTGCGCAAACTCGCCGCTCAAAGCCGAGCTGGTTCTAAAGCCACCTGCCGGGAAATCTGTAAAGAAAACAGCGGTAAAACCAGGTATTACATAAGATTGACGCATTGGCATTAGAGAGAGAGAGAGAGAGAGAGAGAGAGAGAGAGGGAGGGAGGGAGGGAGGGAGGGAGGGAGGGAGGGAGGGAGGGAGGGAGGGAGGGAGGGAGGGAGGGAGGGAGGGAGGGAGGGAGGGAGGGAGGGAGGGAGGGAGGGAGGGAGGGAGGGAGGGAGGGAGGGAGGGAGGGAGGGAGGGAGGGAGGGAGGGAGGGAGGGAGGGAGGGAGGGAGGGAGAGTGTTCCAACTTACTCAAATATGAAAAGAATGGGCAGAGTAAATAAGATCTTTAACAGGATTTCAACAAGACATTATCGAGAAGACGAAGAAAGGTTATCAGTGTAAATTCCAGTTTAGCAGAATTAGAGGCACAGATGTAACAGCTATCCAAGTTCGCGTTACTCGAGTGAGCATTTTGTCCAACCTTTTTCTTGTACAGCCACGGCACGAGGGAAATCCTCGGCCATTCAGGACCAACCACTGACCTTTAAATCCAAAGTGAAATCATCCGGGTACATCGACGTGCCAAGGTAAAGGGAACACCCATCCTTCCATAGTGACCGCCTGTCCGTCCGTCCGCTATTCCGCCCATCTTTATATCCGTCCGTCCGCCTTTCCGTCCATCTGTATGCCCGTCCGCCCGCCTTTCCGTCCATCTGTATGCCCGTCCGCCCGCCTTTCTGTGTGCCTGTGTCTATCTGGATTATTATAAGAACGTTTTCAATGATCTATAATAACAGATAATGTTTCTTTATTTTTTTGATACCGTTTCAGGACAAAAATGTTTTCTCCCAAGACGAATGCGGCAAAACTACCTAAAGAACCAACACGAAAGTCGAGCACAGACAGACAAACGAGGTTCGACCAAGTGTTATAGCAATGTTTCTCCCCATTCACGTGCGAGGCTAACCGCCTCATTTTTTCATTGAATAAATGTACTCCTGATTTCTATGTAGTATTCTAGCTAAAGAGTATCCGCTGGAGAGTGAACCGCCAACGCAGTTAAAAGAAAAGTTTCCGCTGACCTGTCAACCCACCGCAATCAGCGAAATCGTGTACTCGGGCAGCGGTAAACATGTGGCATGCGCATTAGCGAATAAAACAGCGCATGTCCTTAGAGTGTCACCCGCTGGAAAACAAATTGTTTTGACAGGTAACGATAACGGATTAGTTTCTAGTCTCTATGTCAGCCGCTATTTTGCCATCTTAAAATAGCAAAATACCTAGTGTGAGAAAGCATTTATTTCTCCTTGCAGCCAAAAATGCAGTAAATGTATGGGATATTAAAAATACAGGAGAAAATGTCTTGGGTCTCCTCTTATTAGCAACCTGGCTACGCCCGTGATATTATTAACGTTAAGACACCGCGGAGTTAACTTTTTTAAGCCCGACGTTTATGAATACTTTCACTCCAAAGTGCAATGTGCGATTATTTGGAAGTGGCGTCATTTACAGCTAATCAAAGTTTAAGTAACTAAAACCGGTATCCTTACTGAGTCCATTACGAAGTCTACAAATAAGGTTGTTAGGTTGTACTCCGTGTGTCGTAGCTCGCTAAGTTTATAATGCAAAAAACTTATTTATTTGATACATTATATTTGACACGAAGCAATGCTGGTAACGATACATGGATTCTCCGAGGTGGACGTTTTCCTTTTAACTTAAAATCTGAGATTGGCGACTCCGATTTCTCAAGGTTGTTGTTGCACGATAGAGAAACACCAACAAGCAGGCTAAAGAATGTTTTGTGCGTTTTATTGACAGGTCATGATGGCCCTGTGACGTCAGCCAAGTTTAGTCACGATGATCGGTGGTTGCTGACGTCATCCACAGACCGGACTGTCCGGTTGTGGTCCCCGGCTGTGTCCGACCCTCTACTTGTTATTAATACAGTAAAGCATAATTTCACCTCGGATGTGGGGACAAAGTCGAAAGAAAAGGTCAGTAGAGTTGTTATCCTCCCTTTGTCGAGCATTTTGGAACATCTATTTGTTATAAGGTTACCAATCGACAATCCATGTGTCGTAGCCCGCATTGGTTCATGGGTAAAGTATAAATGGCGCAATACTGATTTCTGAAAGCCTCGTTAATGTTTAAACAAGATCCTACAGCTTGCTAAACCTGTAATTGTTTTTATTTACGCTTATTTGCTTACCTATGAAGTACGTGTAACGTTATTTGACATGAAGGTGATAGATGCATAGTAGCATGTAAGAAAGCTTACACAATTAAGTATTTTCAGATTTGAGCGGTGACATTGAGTGGTGTCCTTGAGCAAAGTAGCGCGCTTAAGATCAAGCCAAGCAACAAATATAAGAACCAACGATGCTCATTAGATACCACGAGCAATAAACACACTAAAGAACGTTATTCAACTATTACTACACTTTTTTCAGGATAATCTTCCCTTCTCGAAGGAAGTGAGTCAATCGTCGTTTTACTATGTTGACAAGTTTATTCTTTTATCTTGCGGAAACGGGCTTTACCTCTACAAATACCACATCGACCCCGTCAAGGACGAAATTAAAAGGTGATCATTATTTACACCTATTTAAACGTTCGCTGGTTCATTTTAAATATCATGAGCAACATTTTACTCTTATCTTAGAAAGAAATAATCGCTTGCTTTATTCTAAATAGCATGTGCCATTTTTGAGAGCATGTTCATGATAGTGACGGTAGTATGGTGATGGCTATGGTAGGGCGATGATAGTGATGGATGGTTGATGATGGTTGATGATGATTGATGATGGTTGTTATATTGATGGTGATGTTGATGTTGATATTAATGATGGTGGTGATGGTGTTGGTGATGGTGATTGTGATAATAATTTGTGATGTTGTTGGTGATGGTGATGGTAATGGTGATTGTGATGCTGTTGGTGATGGTGATGGTGATGGTGATGGTGACGGTGACGGTGATGGTAATGGTGATTGTGATGCTGTTGGTGATGGTGATGGTGATGGTGATGGTGATGGTGATGGTGATGGTGATGGTGATGGTGATGATGATGGTGATGGTGATGGTGATGGTGATGGTGATGAAGATGGTGATGGTGATGGTGACGGTGACGGTGGTGGTGATAATGATTGGTGATGGTGGTGGCGGTGGCGGTGGCGGTGGCGGTGATGTTCATAGTAACAGTGATGGTGCTAGTCATAATGGTGGATTGGTGGTGATGGGATGTTGATACTAAAGTGATGATGAATGTTGGTGGTGACTTAGCTGTTAATAGTCTTGATGATGGTGATGGTGATGGCGGTGGTAGTGGTGATAGTGATTATGGTGATGGTAATGTTGGTGGTGATAATGGTGACTTTGATTATAGTCTTCAAGATGGTGATGAATGGATGGTACCGTCTCTAACCTGTCTGTTTTCATATCTTGTAGATACCAAAGTAACAATAAATACAAGCTTGTGACGATGACGCAGTTGGAGCGTGCCCAGAATATAACCTGCTTTTCTTGTGTCAACAGTTTTCATTCGTGTATCCTTTAATAGATGGCGTGACATTACTTTTGAATGCCTTGCGTGACATGATCTTTTCTATCGTATACTTACATGACATGATCTTCTCCATCATGATGCTTGCGTGACATGATCTTTTCTATCGTGAAACTTGCGTGAGATGATCATTTCTGTCGTTATACTTGCGTGACATGATCTTCTCTATAATGATGCTTGCGTGACATGATCTTCTCCATCATGTTACTTGGGCTACATGATCTTCTATGGTGATACTTGCGCGTGACATGGTCTATCGTGATACTTGCGCGTGACATGGTCTATTGTGAAATTTGCGTGACATGATCTTTTATCGTGACACTAACGAGTGACATGATCTTCTCTATTGTTAGACTTGCGCCTGACACGATCTTATGTATCGTTTTATTTGTGCATGACACGATCTGTCACCGTGATACTTGCCCGACACGATCACTCTCCGTGATACTTGCGTGACAAAACTCTGTAGCCCAAGAAAACTTAGACAAAACTTAGACTTACAAAAATTAAAAAAAATTGATAGGCGTGACAAATATCTCGTGACAAGGTCCAAAAGCATTGCAAAACTTGACATTTTCAGCGGCTCCTTGTTGATGTTTTGCTATTTGCCTCAACTCGGCGCTATTCTCACAGATATCGTGTTCTGCTGTGGCTCTAACAAGTCGATCGAGGTCATAGATATGAACGCAGGGCGTGTCGTGCGGGTGATACTGGATGCACACACACGACCAGTGCACAGCATATGCCAAAACCAGGTAGCACTCTCCCCTCCCTTGCGCTCAATATCTACCGGGCATCTACCCCCCCCCCCCCCCCCTTCCCCCTCTCTTCCCTATTACGCTTTTACACACTTCACCTTAACCTTACCTGCGCACTTTACCTTAACCTTACCTGCGCAGGATTTCCGATGAAAGGGAGACTAAGGGTGTGTTCATTAAATACTCTGGGTGGGGGGGGGGGATTTCGACTCTGGGACCCCTTAAAATTTTAGAGCTCCCCTATGGCCTTCCGGTATTCCCCCCTCCCTCCCACTTGACCTAACCTGCGTAGCAAGCTGTGAGGTCTAGCGGAGATAGAGACCGAGCGACTGAAGGGAAAAAATGGCCAAAGAGCATGAAGAGAGAGAGAGAGAAGTTTCTTGTGCCTCTCTCCCCCCACCTCTCGGGGTATTCAATGAGGTGAAAGAAATGGGCTTCCCTATTGCGCTCTCGTCTTGGCCCTCTACTAACTATGGTCTTGGGAGACCCAAGACTGGTTTCTTAGGGTTCATCTAGTCTAGCGTAGTCGTGTTGACGTCACCGCATCCTCGGGGACCCAGTGCCACGCGGATACCAGAAGTGAAGGTCGTAGTACTTCTCTGTGACGAGGCTCTTTACATCAACGCATGCGCGCTTCCTGTGTCCCCGATCTCCGCGATACCGTGGGTCCCCAAGGATGGCGTCACTGAGAAGGGAAAGCCGCGCCATTTAGAATCACCAAGATCATTCACACTCTAAAACTCTCTCCCAGGGCTCCGCATTCGCTGCGCACCCAACCGAGGCATACGATCTCTTTCTGACGGCCGCAGTGACTGACGGGATCAAATTGTGGGATCTCCGTACGAACAAGTACGTAAAGAATGAAAATTGTAAAGAACATACAATAAGATAAGGTAAACGAGAACACTTGGAGTCACAGGAACGTTAGCGTTAGTTAGGGTTCTTATTATCGGGATTCCACTGCAGTTCAAGTTATCGTAGGCAGAAATGTTTAAAAAATATAAAAAAATATTACGAGGTCACTTGGAGTCAACGCGGTACTCGAATGATAGTCGTGAAAGATTTCACTGTACTTGCCGAACATCTATATATACTGCTTTCAGGCTGTTCGAGTTAACAGGATTTTGAGGTGAATGTTTGTTCGAGTTATCGTGCTGTTTGAGGTAAAGGTTTTTTCGAGTTATCGTGCTGTTTGAAAAAGGTTTGTTCGAGTTATCGGGATGTTCGGGTTATGTTCGTCTTATTGCCGTTTTCAGGTGCGTCAGACGGTACGAGGGTCACGTGAACAGATCTCACCCCGTCGGCCTCGCTTTCAGTCCCTGTGCTAGATACATCGCGACTGGGTCTGAGGACCGCTCGGTATGTGCAAGCCACCAGTACCACGCATGCGTAGCCGGAAGCGTTACCGGAGATGCCCGCGTGGGCTGCGAAACACTCCCTTCCGGTTTGAAATATTTCAGCCTTTACGTAATAACAGTGAGCAACAGTTTGCATGTTTGTTTGTTAGTTTTGTTGTTGTTGTTGTTGTTGTTGTTTTTCAAGTATCTGCTTCGCTGCATCTTTACTGACTGAAGTTTGTAAAATGACTTGAATATTTGTTACTTTTGCCCCTCTTCATTGCTATGAACTATAGAGTTTTGACAAAAGAAAGCCGCTCATGTTTACTACACAACGATTGTCTGTGTGATTGAAGTTATTTGAGCGCATTCAAACCATGTTAGAAAAATAACAAATTTTCGCATCGCCGAAACGGAAAACCGAAAAGACTGATGTTTTTTTATCATTCTTTTGAAACAAATCGTGCACTTCCTGTAAAACAGCGCAAAAACAACATAATTCCTAGCTTACTCCCCCGCCCCTACTCCCCCTCTGTGCAGCCCTCCTGTTAGAAGAATATGATCACAACACATTTACTCGTGGTTGCGTTTTGTAAATTAGGCGTACTTGTTTGATATTCGCGGCACGTCCTTCAGTCATCGTCTTACAGGTCACACAGAAGTTGTATCAGACGTAGCCTTTCATCCAGCTAGACCAGAGGTAAGAAGCGAAAATGTGCGAGTACTGTGGCTATCACGAGGCGTTAAAGGTGGACAAAAAAATCGTGGAGGGTTAATTTAAAGTAAGGAACCTGTTGGAATACACGAAAGCTTCATGAAAGCGACTTATGTTATGGTGATTTTCCGTGCAATTTTACATTCCCTTATTCTTGGAATCGAGGATAACTTCTTGAATGTTGCTTTTTCCGCTGTTTTCGTATATGTGTTATACAAGTGCATTGAATAAATTTACTTTTCAGCTTGTCGCCGCATCACTTGACGGGAAATTGAAATTTTACGGTGTTGAATGATCATTCCATGCGTCTATAAAATCAGGTGCGGATTACAAATACATTTTAGACGTCTATTGGTTGCAAAAAGCTGCAGTGTCCGAAAACGTTTAAGTTCCCCTAGTGCTTTTCGAGCTTACATAACTAGGCGAGCAATAGCTCTGATGCGGCATGTTGCAACCATTGTTTACTGCATAAAGCTATACCCCCCCCCCCCAACCTTCTATATAGATATATTTTTTTTTTTCAAATCAAGACTTGTTGTCCATTTTTTTTTTTTTTTTGGAAACTCCTCCGCCTATTTCCATGAGTGTGACTTGCCATCTTGAGCGCAATCGTTTTTTAGTTCTTACGGTTGTGAGTGTTTTCCCGTCACGCTATTTCACCATTAAAACGAAACCGGAAGTTGGTGATTGAGCTGTCATAATATCCCATATAAGGAGCACTAATCGAAAAGTACCTGTCGTGATTGCCCAAATATGGTCTGTGACGTCAATTGAGTGGCGTGCGTCAGGTCACGGCCGGGAGCTCTGCTTTGCAGGTTTATTGTTGAGTTGAATATTCGAGAACGTCTCGCTGCACTTGATTTACTTTGGGGGTTTTCGACTTTTTGACAAGATTCCCCCATTCAATGACGGACTGCCTTGAAGAGAAAGGACTTACTGAGTTTTTAGAGTGACCTGTAAGGATTTTTCGTTAGTTTTGAGAGTTTTGAGCACTGGATTGTCAGGCTAAACTACTCGGTAAGTGTAACTGGGATGTTTATGAAAATTTTGACTGATTCTGGGATGTACCTGCTAAACTGCGATGACTTCCCTTTTGACTGATCTTTTGGGTACAACTCTGTAGATTTTTGTCAGGTGTTGTTCCCAATTTCTCGATTATTAGTCTGTGTTTATTGATTTCTAAGGAGTTTTTTTAAGAAAGTTCAGCGTGGAGTTCGTTTTGAATGAATAGAGACTTTCGCAAACAACGACCGTGATTCGGTAAAGATAGAGATTCCGGGATTGTTTTCGACCTTGTTTCGCTGCATATACTCTCAGGTTTTATTACGCTATTGTCCTTCAACATTTTTATTTTTATATTTTAGGATGGTAGAGGATCGTGGACACGGGGTGAAAAGAAAGTTGAGCGACAGGGATGGAGATCTGCAGAATCGTTGCTACCAACGACAAACCATCTTCAATATATCGATTTGTAAGCTCCGGAAAAACTACGGGAATTCGGAGCCACTGCTCAGCAAAACAGTGCTAATCGCAAACACTATAAGACTGATTGAAGATGACATCGAAGAGGAGAAGCGGCAGGTCAAGCAATTGTTTTGTGGAGCGAATGAACAAGCGGTAGATAACTTTCTTGAAGTTGGCTCTCAAAATCTCAGCAATGAACTACAAGAAAGCATGATATTACAAGCGCTTTCAAGGGAAGTTGTAAAGAAACCCCTGGACTCTGTGCACTTTGAGAAAGAATTGAATCTTCTTGGGGATAAACTTATCAGAGAGCTTGGATTAGACTACTGCAAAGAGCGAAGGGATTTGGTAGTGGAGAAAAGCGATCGCCTCGCTGATTATAACAACAACAATGACATTGATTCTGACAGTGCACTGGATTTCGAGAGAGACATTGTTAGCTGTAGTTCATTGCTCGGACTTGAACTCAGCGATGAGTTGGAATTCGGCGATGTGGATTTGTCCATGTACGATTTCGATACGAACGGGAATGCAGCGATGCCGATGGATCTCGAGGGACTTTGTGCAGCGTGGGGCTTAACTAGCGCGAATTCTTTGACTCGATGTGCAACTAGCATCAAATTGGAACGTTCTTCCGAGACATTCGATGAATTAGATCAAGTCATTCAAGTCCTTGTAGGATCCTAGAATACTATAATTATTTAGCCCACAAGATGGGATCTCGAAATGCGATTCATTTCTTCCAAAGACTTTACGAATACATAGCTCGCTTTGGGCATATCTGCTTTCAATGTTCTTTTCAGTACTTTGTAGAAATTACTGAAGAATGGTTTCCCAAGCCGCAAAAAACAATAGAATAGTTTTTTTCCGAGGCGAGCATAGCATAAATAGTAGAAAAAGAGACTCGGTTTATTTATGAGCTATTTACAAGTCTCGGAGCACATTACCCTGATGCTGAATATTTTATGACTTCAGTAAATTTATATTTTTCACTATAGTTGTCCTATAGAGTAGGTTATTTATGAAGAATAGTGGTGTATGCACAGAAAGTGAATTGTCTTACGATTGGCGGTCAACATTGTCTAACTGAGATTCGATTCATAAAATTGTATTTTAAAGTAAAATATGAATAACTTATCAACTAAAATAATACAAGAGCCTAACTTATATGATAATGTCTGGAAGCAGACAAGCTTCGCTTCAGCTAGAGCATTTTTCTTGTGCTGTACAAAGCCTTTGTAAAATAGGTACATAGACAATTTTTATAGAAATATACATTTCATAGAAAATACTATAAGTGTAATGTAAAGTAAACTATATAATAAAAAGACTATTGAACAAAGTTATGATTTTGTTTGGGTGAGTTTTTTTTAGGCAAACAAGATTGGACCTGCCCTAAGATTTGCAAGCTATGCAAATTACCCTCAGCATAGGTCAGGTCAGTATTATGTAACAAGTTGCACCTGAGATAGATAATTACCAAACCTATAAACCTACATATATGGTGTTTCTATATACTTTCAATCCCTACCACATATATTTTCTCACATTTTTTAATGTAGATTGGAAACTTATATATTTGAATTCATCTTTTATTCTCATTTCACCATTCTCTTCCTTTTCAATTGTATTTTTTAATATGGATAATGTGCTATGAAATTCCAAGGGTCTCCATAAAGGTTTTTGTACTTCTCTTATACTCTATAATCCACAGTGTTTTACCATCTAATCAGAAAGTAAAGGAATCTTGAGCTTCAAAAATAGCTTCATAAAAACTGGTTGTGCATGCTTGTGGACTGATAGCTCTAACAACTAAATGAGTCCTAAAATAAAAGAGAATCCAAAAGGTTAAATTTATTATATTTCTTTCTCAGTTTTTACAGATAATAAGACAGTTGGCATATAGGTTGAATTAGTCCACTACTCTGCATTCTGTCCTCTGTTATACATTGTGTGACAGGGCAAACCGACTAAGGTTGGATTTGCTTCTTTTCTCTTGGTCAGCTTTTACAAGGATTGTGTTTATGACATGTGTAGTTGTATAGAGCAGACTTGTTTGTGTTCAGGTGATTGAGTAGTCTCCTTCTCAGCCCCCAGCAGTCGGGGAGTGCTGTGTGACTCCAACCGCTGGGGGCAAAATCTTTGCTTCTCTTTTTGTCCCTCTATTTATTAACAGGGAAACAGTCCGAAAACAGATAACCCCAACCTCGTTCCCAGGGCCCTCTCCTGTTATTTGGGTCAGCAGGCAGAAAATTTCCCGCCTGGGGAGGTCGACCTCCCTCCTGGAGGATCAGAATAAAGGTATATATTTGTGTCTTGCATTGTGTTTGCTGATCTCCTTCCCTTGTATGGTATTTTGAGCTTTTTGTTGAGAGGGTCGATTCTCCAGTTTTTCCTTGTTCGATTTGAAATTTGTCAAAGAACATGAGCTATTATTTGGCTGAAGAGTTGCTATCACCTTGGTTGGATGCATATATTCAAGACCATTTATCCCTTAGACTGATGCCCAAGTATCTTCATATTGTTGTGACTATTTTGCATTTATGATTTTTTTTGGTTGTGGGTCCGTCTCAAGGGTGGTGCAGGCCGGTTGAGGGGCCAGGGCGCTCATATTCGAATACTATCTGGGCCGGGCTCCTAGAAAAGCAGGTAAGGGGTCCCCGTAGGATGGCTAAGCCAGGAATGAATGCCCCTTTCTTTTCATCCAATTAAATGTCGAGATGGCCGTATTTATCCCTGGGTTAGCGCCAACTTGCTATCCAGGAACCGGTCTCTTTAATAATCCGCATTACGTTAGAGCTAGCTCCAGTCCTTTGTACTTCATTTGTCTTGATTTGACAGCGTTATGCCTGAGAAACAAAATACCCTAATATTGATCGTACATGAAGTATTACCCCAGGTGCAGGTCGCCATTTTGAAAGCGGACAGACAACAATATGTTTAGATTGAATTATCTATCGAAAATAACTGCAAAGCTTCAGACAGCTGTTTTCAGAACATAAGCAACAAGAAGATATTGATTATAGAGGTGAGCAAGCAGCCTTTATGCCTCCAAAGTGGCCATTTGCCTTGTGTTCTCACTCTGATTGTCACCTCTGTTTTTGCCGCCCTTTGCTTCCCTCTCTTCTCAATCTCATATTACTCTTCTTCCCTTGCAGCTCACTCCATTCAAATGTCTGTCGCGGAAGATCAAGTATTTGTAAAGTTTGAGAGCCCTGCTTTACATACACCGGAGAATGTAGGCGCCAGTGAACGGGCGAACACCTCTGGTAGCGAAGTATTATCGAAGCTTCTTTCCGGTAGCGTCACTTCATGTGTTTCTTCAACACCATCAGGACCTAGTACATTCATATTGTATATCCCGAGTTTTCGTAAGATAGAACCAAAGCCTGAGCTTGAAGTAAAAGATGAAACACCGGAGAAAGAAACACCCGAGAAAGATTTAAAAGCATCCAGTCCAAATGCTGTAAATAGGTAATTTGAAAATATTTTATTTTTGGAATAGTTATGGAACTTATATTATTCCTGGTATGACTAGAAAGTTACAGAATACCAATCCATAAAGAGCTAACAATGGGACCTCAAAGACTACAGACAAGCTGTTATAATACTAGGTGTTCTGCATGGGATTGTGGGAACAATGCAAGGAATCAAAATAGGGTCTGTTTATTTACACCAGTTTAGGTGCTACACAAATAACATGGATGCTTCGTTACATATTGTTCAAGGATGCATATACTTAATTCTGGATTTTTTCCTTCCTTTCTAGGTTACTTAAAACCAACCCTACAAAGCGAGGGGTCAAAACATGTCCCCAGTGCTTCAACAAGATCGGCCACAGAGCTAAACAATGCAAGCACTGTAGCCCCTCAAAGAGGTTACAGAGGCGGAGAAAAATGCAACAGAAAGTGTTAGAAACTAGACCACAAGGTAGTGAGAACAACAATGGCAAAACCATAAACTATGAGGGTACTGCTGATCAACTTGTGGACCAATGCACAAATGATGTTGGTAATGAAGTTGAGGAAACTTCGGATGTGAATAACTTAGTAGAAGAGGCTGCAGTTGAGAACATTATGACAATCTCAGAACAAAATGCTGCAGACACTGCCACAGCAGTGGTCACAGAAATTCCATCAAATGAGACAGTTGTGACTTCCTCTGCCTGTGTAAGCGCAGGAAGTGATGAATGCCAACCCCAGGTTAGCCTTGCAGAGGAGACAGTACCATTTGCGCCCAGCAAAGAGCAGGAAACAGTTGTAAGCACCGCCGCTCAACCTCCTGACTCTTTCTCACTACAGGACTTAATCTGTGGTTTGCTTGCACAGAACCAAGGCACATTACCCACGACTATCATGAATAATGACCCACCCTCTGAAACAACCACAATAGCAGTTCAAACTGACACTGATAAACTCTATCAGGATTCCAGGCCATCAGAAGAGCCCCAGCAGCCTCAAGAAGAGAAGAGGATAGAGGCAGCAGATAATTCTGTTGATGCCAACTCCGTGGCATTGTTTTTGGGTCAGATGGCCCAGCAACGGAATGGGAAGAAAAGGCAGAGTACTGCCTCAACAAACGCTAATAGCGTTAATCCACAATCTCAGGTAATAACTGTCATGACTGGTGCTGTCGTGCCTGGGACTTGCAGTGCCGTTTTGTCTGTGAAGCCATCAAAGTTTAGAAAGATACAGCCCAAGAATAACCTGGACATACCAGTGAGAGATGAAAGAGAGGAAGAGGGAAGAGATGACATCAAGGAGGTTAGAGTGGATGCACAGTTCAGGTAAATCAGCATATATATTTGGAATTTGTAATGAAAAAAATTTTATCAAATGATATCCATGAATACTATAATTTATTTTGGGAAATTCTATCAAATTTCAAGATTAAATTCTTAAAGTGCCCCTAGCATCAAATTCATGTAACTTGTTTTTAATATGTACTTATCCTAAGATGAAGAATATGTAAAGAGTTTTCATATGATATCAGAAATTATCTTGAAATTTGACCACAGGCAAAAATACAAGCTTTTAAAAACAGCTCTTCCTTTTTACAAGTTGACCCCATGAAACAAGCCCAGTGAGAACAGCGGGGGCTAGCATCAAGCTAAAATGTGCAAGAAATTTTCTAATTGAGTAGCTTTTGAATGACTTATTTTACTTTGTAGAGGTCTGGGATGTTAAGTTTAAAACGCTATTCCTTTTTGCATTGTTTTTTTTTTGCGGCTAAAATAATACATGGAAAAGCTGTTGTCGCTACGCTTTTTTTTCAAGAAGAAGTGAAAATAACTCTGCATTATTTTTTTAATTAATAGATGCTTTTGAGGTGATGTTAGCAATTAAACATTATTTGAACAACCCTTTGTTGTGAAAGAAAAGGACTAGAAAGATAATAAAGAAAACAAAAAAAAATGTAAAACATGCGGGTAAGACTCGAACCTTGGATCCAGGAATTTGTATTCATGCGCGCTACCTGTTGGGGCATCGAGGCAAATGGGAAACTTTAATAAAAAAATAAGGTATTTATCTGGTACCTGTTGTAATCGAAGCATCGTGTTGAAAATTCGTTAAAAGACAGAACTCAATGAAAGATCAGAGACCTTAGAATGATTCAATGAATTTACGATGTTGACACTGTATTAAGTTCTAAATAAGCTTTTTCTCAAATAACTATATAAAAATTCTATTGACAAATTTTTTCCCTAGCGATAAAAGTATTTGATTCGACGAGGACAAAATAGATCTTTTTAGGTCTTTTTTGAAAGGAGGTCATATTTTATAGTGTTGAGCATAGGAACTCTAAATCTCAAATTAGATAGATTAATGTTAAAAATTGGTAATATAAAACTTAAAAGATTTATAATTTTCAGGCTTTTCTTTGATCATACGATAATTGATACCCCAACTTGAAGAAATTGATTCGAGGCCTCATAATGATTCAATCCAATTAGAACTGTGTCCCTGCCTTCGTTAACTCAAAAACTGACAAAAACTGATGTTTAAAAAAATTCTATCAACAATTTTTTTTGTAAGCACATTTTTCCTTAGAAATAAGGGGAAATGCCCTAATTAAAAACACACACAATTTGACACACAATATTTTATTTATTATCATACAGATGATCATAATGAATAAAATAAATAATGATATTGCTCTGGTAACAGGGTAAAACAAGGCCCTAAAAAATAGAAAAAGTGCCCTTCAGGATTCCTGAATCAACGATGAACGCCTGGCTCTTTCGGAAAGTGGATCACTTTTTAGTCAAGAAGGCAATATTATTTACATTTAGAAACCGGCAAAACCCCACGAAAACCCCTCATATGGCAATAAAACTTGGTATGGTTTGTTTTCAAGTCCTAAACTACTGATATATTGGTATAAACCCGGAAATTAAGAGTTTGATACTTTGGGCTCTTTAACATATGTACTTTTTGTGCTTTTTTGAAGAGATTTCAAATGACTTTGTAATGATGAAGGAATCAATATGTGTTCACATGCATATCCAGTACCCTCCCTTGAAATTTTAGAACTTATGTATTGGTGCTAAAATCTATGAGTTCCCCTTCTGACCAATGCTTTATCTTTTATCGATTGGTCCCCCTTCATAAAAGGAACCTGGACACATCCCTAGTGGTAAACATAGTTGTCCCATGGGTATCAAATGAATGAGCAGATATAAAGTCGATTGTCAAAAGGTTGTCGTCAGCCAGCTTTGAGACTATGCGACAAGCCTGCATGTAAGCATGGGTAAAAACCTTTGAAGCGCCTAGTTGCACCTTAGCCACCTCTAAGCCAAGTTATGTGGTGGCTAATATATGTAGCCAGGCGCTTCAGTGGTTTTTACCCATGCTTACATGTGGGCTTGTCGCATAGTTGCGAATCAGGTTGATGACAACCTTCTGTCAATCGACTGTATGTGATTATGATAAATCATTTAATAATGTTTGCTACGCTTCTTCAGACTGATGGGCGGGACAGCAACACGGCGAGGCGTCATGGCCTGTACCAAGTGTCAGCTTATGATTGGCTGCCGCTCCAAAATCTGCAAACACTGTAAAACCCAAATCACAGAGGACCCTCCCCGTATCAAGAGAGAAAAGGGTGTCTCTGCCGTACAGCTACAACTACCAGAGAGCTTGAACATGCAACTGTTCTCGGTCAGGAAGTGCAAGACAGGGCCCGAGCTTAGATGCTTTGTCAGGGTTGTAACTACCAGTGACCAGGATGATGGGCAGAGGCCCTTTTACTGTGATTACCCCTTGTGTGTTATGCCGAAAGAGCCAAGCAATCCTCGGTTCGTTTGTGAGCACGTTAGGGCGTGCAGTGCAGCTGTCACTGCAGGAGTACCTCTTTTAGACGAGTCAAAGTTAGACCAGCTGCCCCTTGATGAGCAGATGAAGATCACAGTGCTACAGCTTCATCAGCAGTGTGCAAGCTATGGGCTACCGCTTGTGCAGTGGATCACATCCAAAACTCTAGCAGTTGTTGATCAGAGTCCTGACAATGCCAGCACTGACCCAGTCAGCTTTGCGCACGTCCGTTTTGATAACGTCCGAGGCAATGGTTGCTTTCAGCGGCAGGTTTTCTGTTCGGGGAAGACCTGCATGGCGTGGAACTTCATGTCAAATAGCTCAAATAGTAGCTCATCAGAGGTTGACAGGGCGTGCAGCTGTATTCATTATGCTGCATGCATGTGGGCTATTGCATCTGATGACTCGCTTGAAAGAGACTTCGGCATCTACCTAACTATGTTTGTCAACAAAGCTGAGGCTTCTGGCAAAACTTGAGTTACAGCATATATTTACGCCTTGGTTATGTGACAGAAGCAATACTACTGAGAACATTCTTACAAACCAAAGGCACTGCACATTTTTCTGTTCTCACCCAAGTCCTTCATTTGAAGAGGAAAAAGGTATTCTTGGAAACGATTGGGTTGCAGAGTGATATTGATATTTCAAAGAAACTATCGTGTTCAATAGGATATTATTATTCAGGTTAAAAAACTTCAGTGTCTATAATAAATGCAAATTTACTGCAATATTTCTTGACCTGTGCTGCAAATGAAAAGACGTGGGGAGTAGTCAGTGACGGGGAAGAGAAAAAGGGTACATGGTTACTATGTCAGCTTATTCCTCTTCGCAATCGTCTTCCCCTTTGCCCTGGGTGGGTTTTTAGACTAAAAATTAGATGTTACACAGTAATACCAAGAAACCCCCTAACCCACCCCCCTGACCTGTCTCGCATGTAAGGTCATGGAACTCGCCCCATCTCCCTGACTTGTCTCGCATGCAAGGTTATGCAACTCGCCCCATCTCCCTGACCTGTCTCGCATGCAAGGTCATGCAACTCGCCCCATCTCCCTGACCTGTCTCGCATGCAAGGTCATGGAACTCGCCCCATCTCCCTGACTTGTCTCGCATGCAAGGTTATGCAACTCGCCCCATGTCCCTGGCCTGTCTCGCATGCAAGGTTATGCAACTCGCCCCATGTCCCTGACCTGTCTCGCATGTAGGTCATGGAACTCGCCCCATCTCCCTGACCTGTCTCGTTGCAGGTCATGCAACTCGCCCCATCTCCCTGACCTGTCTCGCATGCAAGGTCATGGAACTCGCGCCATCTCCCTGACCTGTCTCGCATGCAGGTCATGGAACTCGCCCCATGTCCCTGACCTGTCTCGCATGCAAGGTCATAGAACTCGCCCCATGTCCCTGACCTCTCTCGCATGCAAGGTCATGGAACTCGCCCCATCTCCCTGACCTGTCTCGCATGTAGGTCATGGAACTCGCCCCATCTCTCTGACCTCTCTCACATGTAAGGTCATGGAACTCGCCCCATCTCTCTGACCTCTCTCACATGTAAGGTCATGGAACTCGCCCCATGTCCCTGACCTGTCTCGCATGCAAGGTCATGGAACTCGCCCCATGTCCCTGACCTGTCTCGCATGCAAGGTCATGGAACTCGCCCCATCTCCCTGACCTGTCTCGCATGTAGGTCATGGAACTCGCCCCATGTCCCTGACCTGTCTCGCATGCAAGGTTATGGAACTCGCCCCATCTCCCTGACCTGTCTCGCATGCAGGTCATGCAACTCGCCCCATCTCCCTGACCTGTCTCGCATGCAAGGTTATGGAACTCGCCCCATGTCCCTGACCTGTCTCGCATGCAAGGTTATGGAACTCGCCCCATCTCCCTGACCTGTCTCGCATGTAGGTCATGGAACTCGCCCCATGTCCCTGACCTGTCTCGCATGCAGGTCATGGAACTCGCCCCATCTCCCTGAGTCTTGCATGCAGGTCATGGAACTCGCCCCATCTCCCTGACCTGTCTCGCATGTAGGTCATGGAACTCGCCCCATCTCCCTGAGTCTCGCATGCAGGTCATGGAACTCGCCCCATCTCCCTGACCTGTCTCGCATGCAGGTCATGGAACTTGCCCCATCTCCCTGACCTGTCTCACATGCAGGTCATGCAACTCGCCCCATCTCCCTGACCTGTCTCGCATGCAGGTCGTGGAACTCGCCCCATGTTCCTGACCTGTCTCGCATGCAAGGTCATGGAACTCGCCCCATCTCCCTGACCTGTCTCGCATGCAAGGTTATGAAACTCGCCCCATCTCCCTGACCTGTCTCGCATGCAAGGTCATGGAACTCGCCCCATGTCCCTGACCTGTCTCGCATGCAGGTCATGCAACTCGCCCCATCTCCCTGACCTGTCTCACATGCAGGTCATGGAACTCGCCCCATCTCCCTGACCTGTCTCGCATGTAAGGTCATGGAACTCGCCCCATGTCCCTGACCTGTCTCGCATGTAAGGTCATGGAACCCGCCCCATGTCCCTGACCTGTCTCGCATGCAGGTCATGCAACTCGCCCCATCTCCCTGACCTGTCTCGCATGCAGGTCATAGAACTCGCCCCATCTCCCTGACCTGTCTCGCATGTAGGTCATGGAACTCGCCCTATCTCCCTGACCTGTCTCGCATGCAAGGTCATGGAACTCGCCCCATCTCCCTGACCTGTCTCGCATGCAAGGTCATGGAACTCGCCCTATCTCCCTGACCTGTCTCGCATGCAAGGTCATGGATTTCGCCCCATCTCCCTGACCTGTTTCGCATGCAAGGTCATAGAACTCGCCCCATGTCCCTGACCTGTCTCGCATGCAAGTTATGGAAAATATCGTGCTGAGTCACGTCAACAAGCATTTAACCGCCCATAACATCCTGGCGCACCGCCAGCATGATTTCCTCAGGGGATTTTCTTGTGAGACTCAGCTGGTCCTTGCGACGCATGACTGTGCAAACAAGCTAAACTGTCAAGTTGATGCCTTCTAACTTGATTTTAGTAAAGCCTTCGATAAGGTAACACATCCTAAACTTTACCACATCTTACACCACTATGGTATAACAGGAAAAACCCTGGGGAGGATTGAAGCCTTTCCAGCCAACAGGATGCCGTTTGTAGCAGCTGACGGCCCCCACTCCAACCGGGTCCCAATTACATCGGGTGTACCGCAGAGAACAGTGCTCGGTCCTATGTTATTCCTCGCTCACATCGAAGTGGAACAATGCAGCTCGGACATACGTCTTTTCGCAGATGACACAGTTAATATACAGTTTGCACTCAAACCGATCATGATTCCCTCCAACTAGGCCTCCTCAACTTGGAAGCCTGGGCAAATGCATGGCAGATGCAATTTAATCCATCTAATGCCAACTACTTTCCATCACAAACAAAAGGAACAGCAGCCTTTTTACCTCTCTACCTTAGTCGCCCAACCACTTCATAAATCTGGCGAGCACGACTACCTTGGAGTCCGATGTACCCGTGACCTTCCCTTGAGCAGACATTGCTCAAATATCTCCACAAAAGCGAATAAGATCCTCGGCTTATTGCATACCACGCTAAAACCATGCACATAGAGAATGAAAGAACGCGCCTACACCAGCATGGTTAGGCCTGTTCTTGAATATGCTGCCCCGGCATGGAGCCCTCTCACTGACAAAGATGTCCAGAAGTTGGAGGAAGTCCAAAAGAAGACCGCGCGCTTCGTTACCAGCACCTACCACTTTAGAGCAAGCACCTGCGAACTAGTGGCACTGTCGAATCCGATTTGTTTTGGTTTTCTGTCCGTCAGTAAAACCATTCTGAGCCAATCAGAATATCACTTTGTGCACTTCCCTGGCTTCCCTTTGGACGAAAACCAGACAGTGTCGCGACAGAAAGCCAGGCAACTGCACTAGGCAAGAGATGGCAAGAATCTGATTGGCTTAGAATAATTTTACTGGCGGAACAGAAAATCCCAAAAGACAAAAACAAATCGATGTTTTGAGAATGCAGCGTCGCGATACAAAGGATTCTTCAGTAATTGGGACACCCTAGAAGTCCGCAGGCTGCTGGTGTAGGCGTGCTTGTTCTATAAAATCTGCAACAACTTTGTGAACGCAAATTCCTGCCGTGTATCTTGTCCAATCCAAGATCTACCATAAGGAACCCTTACCAATATATATATAGGCAGATACAATCCAGTATTCTAGCGCATAGTTATTCTTTTTTCTCTAGATCTGTTAGGATACGAAACATCCCAACCTCTGAGGTAGTGGGCGCTCAATCTTTAGCTTCCTTCAAGCCAAGTCTTTCCATGCCAGCACTTAGATCCTTGCGGATCCCTGGCCACCTGCGACGTCTTTAGACCTGTCGCCTGTTGCACCAAGACTTTAGCGTTAAGCTATAATAGGTTAAGTAAGTTAAGTTCATATAACCTTTCAGAGTTGATAGACTTTGTCAATTCTTTATATTTTCATCTTAAAATGGTATGTGGTTCTTATGGACCCTATAAAACACGCGTTCGTGCGAATAACTCAAATCTGTAATATTGAGGTATTTTGGTCAACCTTCGGAAAAAAGGCCGTGAACTGAAAGGCCCGGGTCCAGTCATTTGTGACGTAGATCTAGATGTCAACCATGAGAAAACATATGCGCGCGCTAAACCGGTTCCCGTCTTCATGTCTTCTTAGTTATTGCTAAAGAGCGTTGTGTGGTTACAACTTTTACCGCCATCTTTATATCTCAACCTGGTAGTCAAATGATTATTTAACTTCAGGAAACAAATCTGCAAAATTTAGCAGATATTTTTTAGTATTTGAATTGTTTTTGCATTGTGCGCGCGCGCTGCATTCGCAATCAAGAATGGCGACATTCTCACGAGCGCGCGCTGTTTTTGAAACCTACAACAAAACGATATTTTCTTTTTTCGCATACGATTCTCGACTTTAAATGATTCTTCGCTTTATTGCGGGTAGCATTGCAATAGAAAACAATTCGCCAATATTTTGTGGTATTGCCGTCTCAAATTTCAACGGTTATGGAAAATACGTTGTTTCAGATTTCCCCGCCAAAACTTGGAATTATTCACTCGATTCAATCTCCTTTCGCACGGCCAGAAAAATTTTCAAAGATCTGTAAAAAATTCAAATTTTAATCAAATTCAATTCCCTTTTCAGAATTTGAAAGTTTATCTTTGCTTCGTTTTGGCTAGATTGATATAAGTGAAAGGTTTTAAGAACTTTTAAGTACCAGTCCATACAAAGGGTGTGCGCGCGCACTCACCTCACCCCCCTTAAAGGGGCCATATTACGTAAATCAAACTAAAAATGTGGGTCGTTATGTTACCCTATGATCGCGCAAAGCCCAACCACCGAGGTGCCACATGTAACTAATAAGTAATAAAAAAAGAGTAGAGCCAATTGCCCGAGGATTGAACCTCCTCAGATATGATGAAACGAGAGTAAAAATAGACCATACTTCCAGACATACGCTGAAACGTCGTATGGCAGCTAAAGCTTTACATCTTGGCTGAAAATGTCGGCCCCAGCACCGCTATCTAGCGAACTGTACAATACAAAGGAACCTGAGGTACCCGCGCATTAATGGGGAGGCCATAACCAGGGTCCCAGCCCTGTCTTAGTCGGTTACGCCACGCACAGCTCTCTGAAATGTAGACTGAAAAATATCTAGGTCTTTTCACGCTCGTGTCTCTTGGGAATTAGCGTGTTTCTAGTAATGTGGTAATTTCATGTACAGCACGCTGTGACCTAGGCATGCCGCATTTAAGCTTTTGTGTGCTCTTCTCGCACTCAAGAATAGGAAATAATACGATTCATGGAAACATATCAAACATATTCCCCAAGGATAGTGTCCTTCGTTTGCATTGCCTTATATGGTCATTGATGCCCATATTTAGAAGAGCTAAAGTTTTCCCGCTCCCTGATCTCCAGAAAATATGGTGAAAAATGCTGATTCCTGTCAATTTGAGACTCGTGGCAAGAATTTGTCCAAAAAAACCTGACAACTTGGTTAAATTTTCATCTCACTAATCTTGAAAAGCCCTTAGACCCAGGCCTCCCAGAGATTGACCGAGCGGGTTTGAAGGTCACCCAAATATTGATATGCCGGGAGAAAATGAATAAAATTTAACTAAAATAATGCAGAAATATGCACAGAGTTCCTTACTTGTTAGTATCAAGATTTTTGAACGCTACTCAGTTTTGCTCGAACGATCTGTTTCTGATTATTCAGACACACATTTGCCATTTCCACAAATCAGGTATACTAATAATGATATTTTTTTCCAAAATGATAAAGGACGGACCATTATAAAAGTGAATGGGGGGAGGGGGTTGGGGGGGGGGGGGTGGAGAGGTTTTAGTCGTTCATGTATTTTTTTCATCGTTGTGTGCGCCGTGAGACGTGGAGTATGCGTAGGGAAGCGCGGAAACCCTACAGTGAGCACCGCGTGTCTGGGGGGACCGTAAGTTCCACAATGCAAAGCCGGAAATAATACAAGGGGCGTTGGCGACCTGTTCTCGATAACCCTTTCGTAGCCAACGACTAAATACATGTCCCGCTAAAACCAAAAATTCTTGTTTTTTGTTGTCTCGCACGTTATTTTCTATGAAATCCTAAAGCCTGATTTCGGAGACAGAAAGCATAATTCACAAAAAGAAACATAATTTGAGATAATTTTTAAAAATTGATGTCTGCTTAAAGCATAATATCCTTTTCTTATTGAGCACAATCTACCAAAGCCTAGTAGCACTATAGCCTCTTCCGCAGGAATGATTTGGTTAAAAGTATTTTTTTTTCGATATCGGGCTTCCTGTTCCGGCTTCCGGTTCCGGTTCAACTCGCCACAGGAGCCCCAATTCATAAAAATACTCGAAAATTACTAAAACCCGAGTTGTAAAACCACACCCTTACCCAAGAAAGTGACTGAAAGGACCCTGCAACATGTTTAGCACAGTGATCTGAAGCAGTCAAGGCAGGCCCTTATATTAGCAGACAGGCTCCGGAAGATACCCTTTTGAAGCATGGAATTTCAACTGGTCAGGGAGAGATTGAAGAAAATTGGAAATAATGCGATGAAACCAGAACCCAGCAAAATCGTTTCTTCTTTTTTCCGCGAAGATAACGAACTTAGCCTCGTCCCAGGCTACTCCCTGACTTATATATGAAAAAGAAGGAGAGACAATTTGACGTTTTTGTATCTTGAAAATATAATTCGGGATGAAAAAATAACAAATACAGATGAGAGGAAAAGACTTTGCAACTGAAAGGATGAGTTTATGTCTTTCCTTTACCAGCAAATTACCAACAATTTTCATATGAATAGGCTAAATAATACATAGTTTAACTTACACAACTGTGTATACACGAGTCGTCAAGGTCGTTCTTACCTTACCTAGATAAGCATTGATTTGTAGATGTATTTTTTTATTTGAGGAAAAAAAATATTTACGATAGAACTGGGAAGCCATAATATGCGCCCTAAAATAGCATCCAAACAGTGGAAGCAAGATGATTGAATTCGGCAAAATCAGAGAAGTTGTGAAGGGACGAAAATTGTTTTGTTTGAGGGTTATTTTTAGAAATATTTGCAAACAAAAAGCATTACATATAAAAGAAAAAAGGACGGAAATTGCGTTTTGATTTTCGCCCGAACTCACCTTGACTGTCCCTGTTGTTTGCTTGGTTTGTGTTTGTTTATTTTGGAGATCAATTCCGTATTTTAGCTATCATAAATAAAGCATATTTTTTATATTTTACTCCATAACATCTTAATGGGAATAGTAGTGCAGATCCTCGACAATTCCTTGATAAATTCTGCCGGTATTTTAGCCTTTTCTTCCATCTAATAAGCTTACCAACCACCGCACAAGGTGAAAACGGTTTTTACAAACACTTGAGCCGATATTCCCAGCTTATAAGTACAAAGCAATTCCTTTGACAGATATATCAGGATATCCTTCAAATTCCCATTTGACTGGCTAATCAGTTGCATTTTCTCTATTTAACACTTTTCTTGTCAATTCTTCAACAACTTGTTGATCGTTTTATGTCAAAAGTCAAAAAAAGGCTTAGCTCCCCCCAGTCTTTTCCAAGTCTCCCCCCGGTTCTTATTGGAACTAGTCTGTCATTGGTTTCTAGAGCGATCAATTAATTAGCTGGCCTGGTTGCATGTGCTGGTCACGTGGCACGTGAGTGGTACAAATAGCTGACAGCGTGTGACATGACGTCATTGACCACAAATTTTGAGTCGCCTAAGTTACCAATTTCTATAGATGGAGCGCGCGGCTCCGCTATTGGGGAAGGCGCGAAACAAACATTTGAAACAGCTGTAGCCAATCAGAGCGCGCCATTCGCCTTTAATATATTCAGTTGCGCTTCCATCTTCTTGCACTTCCCTGGCCCACAGGTAGCCCAAGCTTTTTATTTGTCCCTATTGATTTTACGGTAAACGAAACATAGGGCAAAAAACAAAATTAGTGAAAAATAAAAAACAAAAAGTTGTTTTTTATTTTTCACTTATTTTGTTTTTCGTCCTATGTTTACCGTAAAATCAATAGGACAAATAAAGAGCATGGGCTACCTGTGCCTGGCCCAACTAACAGTCTCTACTTGCCACCCATACAGGAACTTACATTGACGTATTAACTGTCGAATGAAAAAAAAGAATCTCTATAAATATGTAGCCTACCTGTTGCCGCTTATTCGCTAAACAAATCCGATTTGGGTAAAAAGAATTCAACTTAAAAGTGTATAATAGCCAGAGTAAACAGGTTACTACGAAAAGGGGATGGCTTTAAAACAGCTTTCCATAAAACGGAATTGGCACCAAGAATGGTATACGCATAAAAATGTGCTTCTGAAACCACTTTATGGCAAATTTGATTCTCAGAGGGTGTTACACATATCCCCTATTATAGAAATAAGGGGTATGTATGAAAGTGCTAGCTTATTGCTAGAATAACGCGAGAATTCGGATACCTGGATGCAGTGTAGACTGACGGGAACGTAACAAGTTTTTCCATGGCGAGCTAGCTGCATCCCCTACCCCTCCCCCTGTAATGTTGCTTTGCCTTTGAGCCCAGGTTCGCATGTTCAACCTTTTTCTTGAGATGTTTTTGTCTTCTCAAGTGCTTTTTTTACTGGTCCCATAGCAACCAAAATATAAAAAACTAATTGGATGCTAATGATTGTTTTTCCACGAGTGGTTAGAAAGGCGCAACAGATCCTTATAAAAGGGAAAAGGTATCACTGACCAAATGGTCAGCTGAATGGGTAACAAAGCCGGGCTCAAAGTTCTGACTATTGCCTCGTTTCCTGTATATTAGTACAAAAGAAATTCCAATGGAAAATGTTGAGCCGCGTTCCAGGACAAAAGGATTGCTTGCATAGATGATGACTTGATTATCAAAATGTCAACATTTTAGAGAAATTCGAGGGAATCAACAGCATTGAGAATTCCAATCTCTCAGAAGCCCGGCCTCGAACAAACACAGCAATTAATCTATTCAGCTCTAGAAACGTCTTCGGAAATGCTGCTCATTTTATTTCGACTTGTTTTCTCGTTTGCCCTATAATCATG
Organism: Nematostella vectensis; assembly: GCF_932526225.1. NCBI lineage: Eukaryota > Metazoa > Cnidaria > Anthozoa > Actiniaria > Edwardsiidae > Nematostella > Nematostella vectensis. Next base: position 14,776,501 of record NC_064040.1, on the reverse strand, counting down.
AAGTTGGCAAAACAACACCAAAATGCGGGGGCGTAAGAGACGAATTTTCCTGCGGTTGCCATGGCATTAGCAGGAAAAGATGCTCTCTTCGGTATCCGGTATTGTTTTAGGAAGCACGTTGGAATGTAGCGCGTCAGTTAATGGGTATATAAACTGAAGGACGCTTATTAGGTAGTCATCTCGGTTTCGCTTGTGCTCGCCGTGACTCAGTTTTAAATATTTTTGTTTTTGTAGCATGAATAGAGAAGATTTGGCTGCAGTCTTGGCGAAATCAAATGCTAAGATTTTGGAACAATTCGAAGCTAAGCTTATAGTTTTGAAAAGAAGCATCTCAAAAGATCAAGAAGCGAGAAAGGAGTCGATCGCTAAAAAAGTTAAGAAAGACTCGGCTGTAAAATTTAAAAAAGGTAGCAACGAGAAGCAATTTTTATTTAACGAGTCAGTCGAAGAGAGGTTTGATGCAGCATTGGTGGCTTTAGACAGAGGGAAAATTAGCCAAGGCTAAAGAAGAGCTAAACGATGGTAAGAGATTATTGAAAGAACGCCAACAGGCCAAAAGCAGATCAGAATAGCTGATCGTTCGGAGTGCGGTTGGCTTACTGTAAACCAGTACTTGGCAGACGATTTAGCAGATAGTGAAGCAGACGAAAAGAGAATCTCGAAAGCTAAAAAAGCAGCAACAAAAGTAGTTGAAGATAAGAAAACAAACAAAACCAAACGGAATGCTGCGGGTTTTATGAATTGGCAGTTTGGGGCTACTAATTCTTCTACTCAGTGTGAAGATGGAAGAATTTTTCGTGCCCAACCTACTCAGTCCACCCAACAGTTTAATCGCTTATTCGGAAACTTCAGTCCGGGCAAGAGAAGTGGAGTGTGTTTTGCCTGCGGAGCTGAAGGGCACTGGAGAGATTTATGCCCTTCGTTGTGTAAGTGGCAAGAAAAAATGCAGATACTCAGTTGAGTAATTGTTTTGAGTTTGAACAGTCAAATCAGCAATTAGATTTCAGAGTTGGATCTCTTAGACGAAACGAGCGTTTCTGGTCAGATAATTTACATGCTCCTCAATTTATTATTGATACAATTGCTTCAGGTTACCGTATACCATTTTGATTTACCAGGTAATTATTGTATTCTTAACAGACCATCGTCATTCAAATTTAAAGATTTCGTCGATGAAGCAGTTTTGGAGCTTCTTGAAAGTAGTTGTATTTCATCGGTGGACACATTTCCTAAATTTATCAATCCTCAATTTATCAATCCTCTTCATGTGGCTCAGCAATCCAGGGGAAAATGCAGACTTATATTGGACTTGTCATATTTAAACAAATTCATTTGGAAACAGTCAGTGCGGTATGAGGATATTCGGACGCTGTTTGACCTTTTTCAAGCAGGATATAATTTTTTTTTTTTTTTTCACGTTTGATTTGAAATCTGGTTACCATCACTTGGAAATATTTCCTGATCATCGAGAAAACCTTGGCTTCTCGTGGATTATGGAGGGAAAAGTTAGATATTTTGTTTTCAATGTTCTGCCGTTTGGCTTAACTTCGGCTCCGTATATTTTCACGAAATTAATGCGTCCTCTGATAAAGTATTGGCGTGGGCTTGGCCACTGTGTTGTTTCTTTTCTAGACGATGGAATTGGAGGTTCACAAAGTGAAGCTGGAGCAAGGGAACTCAGCGCTTGCTGTCGTACCGACCTTCTATCTGCTGGTTTCTACATCAATGATCAGAAGTCAGTATGGGGACCTTCGAAGACGGGTACTTGGCTTGGGTATGAACTTGATTTTGGCAACTGCACGATCTCTTTACCTGTTGCTAAGATTGATAAACTTCAACATTCTATTATTCGTTTGATTGATTTGCCTAGTTGTAATGCCAAAGATATCGCTAGTGTGGCTGGTATATTCACTTCACTTCACTTTAATAAATTGCGCAACCTATTGTACAATATGTCAGTGCGCAGCGCAGTGCCGAGTCTAAAGCCAAGCGTGGAAGGCCTCTGGGCAGCCTCTCATGTCAATTACGGACTGTGGAAGGTTGTTCCACAGTCTCAGTGCACGGGGCAAAAACCTATATTTATATATGTCAGTTCTAGCGTTAGGAATAGTATAGAATTCATAGTGTTGAGTGCGGGGCAAGGCGCGAGACGATTTCCTCAGATCTTCGAGTGGCAGGATAGAGGCATTATTTAGGCCACTGTTTAGGAGCACCAATGATAAGGTGCGCCTGCGGTCTTTGAGTGGCTGCCAACCCAGTTCGGAAAGGAGGCGCGTCATTGTGGCGGGTTCGAAGGAGAAGTAGTAGTCTATGTTTCTAGCGGTTGGAAATATAGTTCGGCTCATGTCACGAAGTATGTTTACACAAATCGAAGAACAAAAATCATGGTTCAATAGATTTAAACTGAAACAAGAAGTTAAAGACTAATTTTTATGTTGGCTCGAAAACATTGATTGTTTTAATGGCAGACCCATCTAAATTCAAGTCAAGTGCTGTTCGAGTTGCTTATTTTGATGCTAGTGACTCTGGGTATGGGGGATATGTTGTTGAGCTGGGTTCTCGAATTGCAGCGCAAGGCACTTGGAATGTAAACGAGGCTACACTAAGTTCTACCATGAGAGAGATTTTAGCAGTGCTCAAAGTATTGGAATCCTTTGCTTCAGAGTTAAAGGGTTTGTGTGTTAAGTGGCGCACAGATAATTAGAATGTTGCACGCATGATTGACATTGGTAGCAAGAAACTGTCTCTTCAAAGCGAGGCAAAACTTATTTTTTTTATTTGTGTTGCCCATGGTATTACTATTGAGCAGTAATACAGTGGATCCCCAGGGCGCAAAATGATATAGCAGACTATGAGTAGAATTATTGATTATGATGACTGGGGCATCAGCCTTTCAATTTTCCAATATTTGGATTTCAAGTGGGGACCTCATACTGTGGATCGTTTTGCAGATGAATTTAACTGTGTGCTTTCTAGATTTGATTTCAGGTTCTGAAACCATAAATGCGAGGCTATGGATACGTTCACCCGATCTTGGCGGTATGAAAACAACTGGGTGTTGTATCGTTTCTTAGCTGAAGGAACGATGAAGAACAAAAAAAGAACACCGAGACATATGAGACGACTATATTCTTTATCTCAAAGAACAACAACTACAAGTCTACGAAACTCGTACAAGCGTGTCTACGCACGTGGTGTGTGACGTCACCGGAAGTTGTATAAACCGGATATCGTTACATCTCCCCTTCCAAAATTAAAAAAAAAAACACTAACAAAATGCCACTGTCCTGGATAATAAAACTATTGAAAACGTACAGGCGGTTTCACAACCCTTCCTGAACGCGTGCGTTGCTCCGCTGGGACATCGGGGACATCCTGGGCAGTATTCTCAGGGGCTTTCTCTGAAGGTTGTTTCTCCTGCTGCTGCTGCTTGTGTGTCGTAGGCATCGCCGGTTTAGCAGGTCTGCTTGGGTAAGGGCAGTGCATTTCTATCTCTTCTTGCTGCGGTGGCTGCATCTGCTCTCTGGTTTTCCGCAGGTGTCGTCTGTTTCGTTGGTAAACCCGTCCGTCTTCAGTACGTACCTGATATGATCGAATATCAACTTTTCCTTCAACTCTTGCTTGCTTCCATTGCTTGGCCCTTCCCACTGTCTTTGTAGGTTGTAGACGCACGACATCTCCTTGTTTCAGCTCTTCTAACTCCTTTGCTCCACGGTTGTAATTCAGGCTTTGCCTTGCCTTTTGTAGCGTGAGCTTCTGGCGTACATCTCTGGGCACTGATGGTTTCAAGAGTCTGCTGGAAGTTGGTAGGAGTGTTTTGTTTCTCCTATTGAACAATCTTTGAACTGGTGAATAACCAACTGTTTCCCTTGGTGTATTCCGCCAATCCAGTAGAGCCAAGTACGGGTCTTTGTTTGATTCTGTGGCTTTTTTCATCAGATTCTTTGCCGTCTTGATTGCATTCTCTACTTTTCCATTGGATTGGGCATAGCCTGGGGAGCTGGTCACATGTTCAATTCCATAACTGTTTGTAAACTGTCTAAACTCATGCGAGTCGAATGGCGGGCCATTGTCACTCATAATCTGGTCTGGAATACCATGTCTGGCCACATGTGGTTTGATCTTCCTCATCACTTCTTTCGCAGTCTTGCCTTCCAACCTGTCAACCTCAAAGAAGCCTGAATAGTAATCAACTGTTAGTACAAAGTCTTTCCCATTCAGTTCAAACAGGTCTATGCCTACTTTCTCCCATGGGCGGTTGGGGATTTCATGGCATATGATTGGCTCTTTGCCTTGCTCTGATAAGTGACTTTTGCAAATCTCACATTTGGCAACATACTCTTCTACTTCTTTATTCATTCCAGGCCAGTATAGGACTTCTCTAGCCCTACGGAGACATCCCTGGATTCCTATGTGACTGGCATGTATCTTAGCCAACATTTCTACTCTGGAACTGTTGGGAATCACTAACCTCTCTCCTTTGAAGACCAGGCCGTTTTGTAGTGACAACTCATCTCTAAAAGAGTAGTAATCTCTGATGCTCACAGGAACGTCATCCTTCACCTCTGGCCAGCCTTGTCGGATTATAGACTTCAGCTCTCTCATAGCTGTGTCCTGCTCTGTAGCTTGTCGTAGTGATGCTTGGGTAGCTTCGGAGACAGGTAGAAACTGTATCATTTCAATACTTTTTACTTCTCGCTCAGTCGTACCTCTCATCTCTCCTAGTAGCATCACATCTCCTACATCATCTCGACTAGCACTCCTCTTCTGCCCTCGGAAGGCTCTGCTTAGGGTGTCTGCAAGGTACATTTCAGCTCCTCTCTTATAGTTGACTTGCAGGTCAAACTTCTGTAGTCGCAACATCATTCTTTGTAGCCGCTTGGGGGCACTAATGAGGCTTTTCTTGAAAATGCTTTCAAGAGGTTTGTGATCCGTTTCAACTTTTATTTGCCGTCCATACAGATAATGCTCGAAGCGCTCCACTCCAAATACAATGGACAGCATTTCTTTCTCAATCTGAGCATAGTTCTTCTCGGTTTCTGTTAGAGAACGTGACGCATATGCGATGGGCTGTCCCTTCTGCATTAGACAGGCTCCCATCCCTTTCTCTGATGCATCACACTGCAGCTCGACTTCTTCGTGTGGGTCGAAGAACTTCAGAACTGGTGCTTGTGAAACAATCTTCACATTCTTGAAGCTTTGTCCTTGTACTTGCTCGTCCCAGTGGAACTGGTTCTCTTCTCTGAGCACTTCGCGCATTGGTGCAGCTGCTTCTGAGAGATTCGGTGCAAACTTCTGGAGGTAATTTACCATACCAAGCAACCTCTTGATATCTTGCTTGTTTGTTGGTGTAGGCATTTCTTCAATATCCTGTAACTTGTCGGGGTCTGGCTTCAACCCATCTGTCGATACCACGTGACCCATGAACTTGACTTCAGCACAACGCAGCTTCAGCTTCTCCTTATTGAGTTTGATACCCTTTTGGCGACAGCGCTCGAGGAGGGATCTCAACTTGGCATCATGATCTCTGATGGCTTCTTCTTTGGAGTCACCTTTTCCGAAGATAAGGATGTCATCGAAGATTGGTTTGATACCCTCCAGGCATTCTAGTGCTTGTTCCAATCTCCTCTGGAACTCTTCGGGGGCTGGGGCGATACCGAACGGCATCCTAGTCCACCTGTACCTTCCCCATGGGGTGCCAAATGTAGTCAGGAAACTACTCTCGTCATCCAGTTGTATATGCCAGAATCCGTTCTTTGCATCTACAACACTGAACACCTTGGCATTAGTAAGCTGCGGAAGTAAGTCATCAATCACTGGTAGAGGGTATCTATTCCTCTTTAACGCTTTGTTAAGGGGCTTCGGATCTATGCAGAGTCTTATCTTTCCGTTAGGCTTCTTGACAACAACCATTGAGGATACCCATTCTGTGGGAACATCTACCGACTGAAGGACTCCTAACCCCACTAACCGATCAATTTCGTTCTTGAGTGGTTCTCGTACTGCCAGGGGCACCTTCCTGACTGGGAGGATTACAGGGGGGACAGTTGCATCGAGCTCTAGGTGTAGCTTTTGATCTAGTTTACCCTCCCCTGTAAACACATCTGGAAATTCACTAACTGGGTCTGAGGTTGGGCTTGAGTCTGACAAAGACATAATGTTCTCACTGTTCACTGTCATTAGCTTGAAATTCTGCACGGACTGTGCACCTAGCAGTGGGGTGTAGCCTCTAGGGACTATTGCAAACTTCGTCAGCAGTAGATCATTATTCCTTGGGTTGAGGGTTTTCTATGTTGACCACCCCTAGCGGTTTTAGCTCTGACTTGTTAAACATGACTAGTGTTGCGCTGCTTTTCTGTAAGCGTTTCAATTTTGGGTCATTGAAAACTTTCTTATACAAATCTTCTGGCAAGATATTGACTGTGGCTCCACAATCTAATTGGAACTTGATTAGCTCATCACGAAGGCGCATGTGTGCATAAATTTTCTTAGGGCTGAGTGGATTTGTGTTCAGAGTGTCCACAGACTCCACAGTAAATAATGCACCATAGTCACTGTAACTTTCATAATCAAGATTGTGTATTGGTTTCTTACCCTTCTTGCTTGCTTTTAGAGCCTTACATGCTACTGAGAAGTGATTAAGTTATCCACATGTATCACATGTTTTCTGCCAAGCAGGGCATTTTTCTTTAGCTCTAGGGTGTAATCTATGGCAGAATTTACATTTGGGGTGGGGATTTGATTTGCTGCTATCCGTATGTGGCGGTTTTCTGGGTTCCTGCCTTCTACCTCCTTTTGACCCTGTTTTTCTGGGCGGGGGGCCTGTGGTAATAGCGCTTATTTCGCCGGATTGCTGGGACATTTCCTTTAGCCTTTTAGCAGTAGCTTCATTTGCACGGCATATGTCAACACACTTTGCTAAGGTGAGTTTAGCTTCCGTCAGCAATTTCTTCCTAATACTGTTGTCGGCTATTCCGACTACGATTCTGTCCCTAATCATTCCATCTTGCAATTCGCCGTAATTACAAGTTTTAGCAAGTGATCTAAGTGCAGCGATAAAGCTTTCTACTGACTCACCATTTTCCTGGTTTCTTCGGTTAAACAAATACCTTTCATAGATCTCATTCGTTTCTCCAACGCAGTGCGCAGTGCGCTCTATAATGCGATTGATATTTGTTTTGTCTTCTTCGTTTGCAAAGGGCAAACCGTCGTAGATCTCAAGTGCTTCGGGATCAATGCATGAAATCAAAGTAGCCGTTCTCAGCTCCATTCTCTGTTTATCCAGTTGCGAGGCTATTTCGTAGTTTATCCAGAGCCTTTTAAAGGTCTTCCAATTGTTAGCTAAGTTGCCTCTCGTCTCTAACTTTTGCGGTAGTTGGAGGTTGGTTTGTACAAACCCAGGCACACTCGTCGACTCTCCGCTTTCGTCTGGCATTATTGGGTTCTCTTTTTCACTGTATTCTTTTACAGAGACTGTGAATCCTCTATTTCTGACACCATGTATCGTTTCTTAGCTGAAGGAACGATGAAGAACAAAGAAAGAACACCGAGACATATGAGACGACTAAATTCTTTATCTCAAAGAACAACAACTACAAGTCTACGAAACTCGTACAAGCGTGTCTACGCACGTGGTGTGTGACGTCACCGGAAGTTTTATAAACCGGATATCGTTACAGGTGTGTCCTCCACCTCACCTTATTCCCAGAGTTCTTAGCCATATGAAAGCTTGTTGAGCAAGTGGTACCTTGTGGTTCCAGTTTGGCGTTCAGCCCCGTATTGGCCACTTCTCACTTCAGATGGTGTTCATTTGGCTTCTTTTGTTTACTATTGGTAGATAAGCCAGTGGTTGGCTTATATAACCAGTGGTTGTTTTTGTATAGCCAGTGGTTGGCTTATATAACCAGCGGATGGTAAATTCAGCCAGTGGTTGGCTTATATGACCAGTGGATGGGTTAAATAGCCAGTGGTTGGCTTATTGAACCAGTGGGTGGTTTCTTATAGCCAGTGGTTGGCTTATATAACCAGTGGGTGGTTTTTACAGCCAGTGGTTGGCTTATATAACCAGTGGGTGGTTTTTACAGCCAGTGGTTGGCTTATATAACCAGTGGGTGGTTTTTACAGCCAGTGGTTGGCTTATATAACCAGTGAGTGGTTTCTTATAGCCAGTGGTTGGCTTATATAACCAGTGGGTGGTTTCTTATAGCCAGTGGTTGGCTTATATAACCAGTGGTTGGCTTGTGTAATCAGTGATTGGTTCTTATGGCCAGTGGGTGGTACTTATAGCCATGGATGGTCAGTAGTCAATAGGTGGTAAATCGTACCAGTGTGGTTGTTTTATAGCTATAATGGTTGCTGTTGGTTCTCGCCTTTGCCCGTTCTCGTTTTCTCGGGTGGTTTGGATGCGCTGCCATTCGAGCAGACCACACCTAGAAGACTCTGTAGTTTTTTTTTTTTTTTTTGGGGGGGGGGAAACAACTAGGATTTAGAAAAGAGATGAATTTTCCTGCGGTTGCCATGGCATTAGCAGGAAAAGATGCTCTCTTCGATATCTGGTATTGTTTTAGGAAGCACGTTGGCATGTAGCGCGTCAGTTAAAGGGTATATAGACTGAAGGACGCTTATTAGGTAGTCATCTCGGTTTCGCTTGTGCTCGGCGCGACTCAGTTTTAAATATATATTTTTAAAGGTTTTTTATTATGGGTTATGTTTTTTTGTGTGTGTTTATTTCTTTTAGATGTGTTCTCTTCCCCTATGTGGTCCGGTCTGAACGATTGTGTGGATCAGCTGATTCTTCACTGCAGTCATTGGCTAAGCTGTTAGCTGAAGTGGTATTGGCAGGAAAAGCAACCTCTACAAGTACTACATACTTTGCTGCTTTTAGTAGATGAAAAACATGGTGTTCCTCTCATCAGCTTCAGGCTTCCTATGCCTGCTTTGCACTATCACGTGGTGCTTCATCTTCAGTGGCTGATGCTAGACGCAAATTCACCCGCCCCTTTAGAAGCAGCATTACATGGAATAGCTTGGGCTCATCAGATAGCTGCTTATCCCTCGCCTACAGAACATCCTCTTGTCAAACAAGTTATGGCAGGTGCTTAACGTATTCTGGCGCGTCCAAAGATGAAATAGGAGCCAATTACTGTAGCTCAGTTAGAACAGTTAGTTAAAGATAAGGCCGGTCCCTTTGCTTCATTGTACGATTTAACATCAGTTTCATTTGTGTTTGTTAGCTTTTGTCGCTTTTTTGAGATTTGATGAATTAGCGAATCTCACTTTGTCAGATTTAACTTTTCGGGAAGATTATTTGGAGATTTCTATTAAATCTGCCAAAAACGATCAACTTAGAGAGGGAAATTGCGTGCTTTTAGCAGCTTCACAGAAGTCTTCTTGTCAAGTGTCTATGATTTCTAGATATTTGAAAGTAGCAAAGCTGAATTCTGAGGATTTCATATTTTGTCAAATTTCTAAATGTTTGACAAGCTATAAGCCTAGAGCAGGAAAAAAAGAAATTAAGTTATACTAAACTATGCTAAACTTTTAGTTTCTCAATCATTGGGAATTTAAACATGACTAATGACTAGCATGACTTGAAGAGGGTACAGCTGGCCCGGAGTTTTCCTCCGTTAGTTGTGAGGGCTTTAGTCGTGGGTTTTTCACCCAGGTGTTCTCACTGCCCCCTTCCAGCCAGTTGGCTGATTAAATACGTTTCACTTATAGTGCTCAATTCAGTTCATTGAGAAATAAAACAGTCGCGCTGCCATTCGGGCAGACCACACCTAGAAGACTCTGTAGTTTCGTTGTTGTTTTTTTGCGGGGGGGGGGGGGGGAGGGGGACAACTAGGATTTAGAAGAGAGTAAGTAAAACTGCCTCCAGGCAGGTGTCAAGTGTGAGGGGAGGGGGTCCGAACCCCACCCTGGTCATGTGGGGGGATGAGTTCGACTTGACGCCATCGCTGGTAGTTAAAAAGTTTAATATAAGATTATTAATATATGTGCATTTGGAGAGAAAAAGTTCCTAGATAGATCCAGACCGTTTTCACGATGCGCGCGCATCATATCAGTCAATCTTGTTTTGGAAACTGTCGTTTTTCTAGCTCGCTCGGTCATTTCCTTATTAGGCACTACGTACCATATTCGGGAAACCGCTTCAATCATTTTTTCGCTTTTTTGTCGTTCTAGAACTTTGTAAGTCGAGAATTGCCACGTAAACTTGCAGGAATTCGTGTTTACTATCATTTTGCTTGCAGCCATCTTTGAAATGGAACCCAATCCCTAACGTTTTAGAATATCACAGGTCTCTCCCGTGCGCTCACCCCAGGCTCTTTTACACCATTTAGAAAAACGACAGCCATTGATTGATATGCCAAAATGCCACAGACTGGCGGGCCACAGCTGATCTACAATGGTGCACGAAGTGGAGTTTATAGAGGAAGCTATAAAAAATGCTGTCAGAGTGCTTCTTTTGTAGAGTTTTGGTGCTACAGTCAAATTCCCCTTTGCCGCATCATTTTGGATCAGCTATGTCCCGCCAGTTTGTGGCATTTTGGAGCTAAGCATACCGATTAGAACTTTAACCCGTGGCCAGTGAATAAGTGCTCTGGTCCCACCCTGCGTTTTTCTCTAGACACAGCCCTGCGCTCGGAGGGTGGGCATTGACATGGCGCGTGCCTAATTCCCTCTATTCTTATTTTTATGGTATACCTGTTGAATTTGCTAGTTACCAGGCCATGCGCAGCAGGGCTTAGCTTGTAGTCAACTGAACACGAATAAAACATGGTGTAAGAAGCGGGATTTTGCACACCAAAAAAGGCCTCCCAGCAAGCAAAGAGGGCAAGAATACTGAGATAAGTGTTCAATTCATATGCAACGGGCATTTATTTGCATCTGTATAGTGATTTTGGCAATCATTTCGGCACATTTGCCGACTACATATAGCCGCCATCTTGGATTTAACAGATCGCATTGGATCTTCTCAACATGGCAAAGTCGCTTCCAACGCCCCAACCCCTCGAAATGCAGGGAGATATGGCCACCAGCCGGGAAATATTCAAAGACAGCTGGGAAAACTATATTATCGCGACGGATTTAACAAGAAATCGGATGCAATCGTGGTAGCGACTCTCTTGACAGTCATGGGCAAAGATTGCTACAAAATTTACAGTAATTTGCCCCTCACCGATGATGAACGAAAGTCACCCACATCTATTCTGGAGAAATTAGGTGAGGAATTCCAGTCCAAGAGGAACATTATATATGAGAGGTACTTGTACTTTTGCACCGTCCAAGAGCCCAGTAAAAGCTTTGACCGTTTCTTAAACAGACTCAGAGATCGCATTGCCACATGCAAGTACACTACTCTTGAGAATGAAATGTTAAGGGACCGGATTGTATTTGGGGTTAACAACAGCAACACCCGAGAACGCCTTCTAAGAGAAAAAGAATTAGACCTAGACAAAGCAATAAACATTTGTCGCACAAGTGAAATGGCAGTTAGACAGCTTCACAAAAAGGAGCAAACTGAGACCGTCCACTATACGAAGCAAAACAAGTCCAAACCAAAGCCGAGGCAGATCACAGACTACAAGTACTGTGGTGACAGCCAAGCCGCTGGAAAATGCAAAGCATTCTGGCAGGTCTGCAGTAAATGCAGCAAGAAGAATCACTTCGCTTAAGTTTGCATGTCCACTCAGACTAGAAGTGGTAAACAAGACGTACACCAACTAAAAGAGAGCTCATGCAGTGACGGTGATGATGAATTCTCCAGCAATGACAGTCTGTATACCATTCAGTCAAACCAGAAGAAAAGGCAGTATTTTGCACAAGTGTTAGCTGTGACAGGAGATGAGACGGCCAGGCAGTCAATCAAATTTCAGCTTGATACCGGAGCAACATGCAGCACACTATCCCTTACTACAATAGGCTGACCAAGAAGCAACCCGAGCAGTCCCAAACTGAGCTGCGAGCCTACAATCAGTCAATCATCAAACCCATGGGGAAAGTCAAGCTTGCACAGCAAATGGGAACACAGGAAAGGTTCACTTCGAGATAATGAAAGAGGCACCAACGTCATTACTCTCAGGCAGAGTCTGCGAAGCACTTAAGCTTCTTGAATTCAATGCTGACAAAACAGCACGTCTTACATGACTACAAGGATGTCTTCAGTGGACTTGGAAGGCTGCCAGGTACATACCACATAGAAACAGATCCAACTGTGAAACCCAAGCAGAAAATTCCCAGGCGCGTCCCTATCCCAGTACAGATGAATTGAAGAAGAAGATTGAGGATCTTGAGGAAATGGTAGTAATCGCTAAAGTAACAACCCCAACGCCATGGATAAGCAGCATGGTGGTAGTCCGACAGCCAAACAAGCTACGAGTATGCCTAGACCCATTGGAGTTGAACAAGGCCATAATTAGAAACCATTATCCAACTCCAACTATTGACGAAAAGTCACCCAAACTGACCAATGCCAAGGTATTCTCAGTAGTCGATGCAAAAGATGGATTTCTGCAAATTGTCTTGGACGAGCTATCAAGCTACCTCACAACATTCTGGACACCTTATGGCCGTTACAGGTGGTTGCGAATGCCATTCGGGATCAAGTCCGCCCCAGAAGAGTTCCAGCGCAGAATCAATAAATGTATTGAAGGCCTTTCAAAAATCGCAGCAGTCCATGATGACATCATGATCTATGGAACTGGTGAAACAGAAGAAGAAGCAATGGCATGTCATGATGCAGCTCTCAAAGACCTACTGGATAGATGCAGAGAACACAACCTGAAGCTCAACCCAAAGAAGCTCAAATTCAAGTTGGACAGGGTGACCTACTTAGGACAAGTCCTCAGCGCAGACGGAATCTCTGCTGATCTAGAAAAAGTGAAAGCCATCTGTGAGATGCCGCAGCCTGTTGATATTGCAGGCGTCCAGGACCTCATTGGTGTTGTCACTTACTTGTCCAAATTCCTTCCTCAGCTAAGCACGGTTGCAGAACCTCTCCGACGTCTGACTAACAAGTGTTTGACTGGCTGCCACAGCACCAGGAAGCCTTTGAGAAGATCAAGAGGATGATCACCAAAGCACCGGTATTACACTATTATGATGTCAACAAAGGGGTAACCATTGTAAGTGACAGCTCCAACCTTGGCTTGGGGGCAGTCATTACACAAGAGGGACACCCCATTGCCTATGCCTCTAGAGCTCTCATTCAGACTGAGCGCAACTATTCTCAAATAGAGAAAGAGTGCTTAGCAATCATGTATGCAACTGAACGTTTTGGACACTACGTTCTAGGCAAAGAGAATATCAGAGTCCTTACAGATCACAAGCCCCTCGTCACGATCTTCAAGAAGCCGATCCTTACATGCCCCAAGCGTCTGCAGCGAATGCGACCGCGTCTACAGAAATTCTCGCTTGCTGTAGAGTACAAGCCTGGGCCCACGATGTATCTCAGTGATACCCTATCCCGCGCATCACTACCGCTCGACCATGCACGTCCAGACACACCAGCCTATCAGATATTCCAGATAAGTGAAGAAGAGAAGATACGAGAAGAAATAGAAGATATCGACATGCAGGAGTCCCTGTTTGTGACTGACGAACGACTTGACAACATCAGACGATGTTGACCCCTCACTCCAAATCTTGATGACAGTCACCAAGCAAGGTTGTCCAGACAACAAAGCTGAAGTGCCCACTTGTATTCGTGAATACTGGCCATACAGAGATGAACTATCAACTCAGAACGGACTTGCCTTCAGGGGAACCAGGATAGTCATTCCTACAACAATGAGAACCAACATGACAACACGAGCGTCACACCTAGGTGTCCAGTACACTACAAATACAGCTAGAGACATCATGTATTGGCCAGACATGTCAGCTGACCTTACAGAAGCAGTACAGCGATGCTCCACCTGTCAAGAAATGCAACCAGCACCGCAGAAAGAGCCAATGATGACACATTCCATACCTCAGGTACCATGGCAAGTAGCTGCCAGTGATTGCCTGGAAATGCAAGGCGAACACTACTTGGTCCTAGAAGATCTGTACTCTGACTATATAGAACTAGTTCAGCTCCAAGACATGTCATCTAAAACTCTCATCAAGCAGATGAAACCAATATTTGCAACCCACGGGACACCAGCAGTTCTTATATCAGACAATGGAACCAGCTACAGTTCACAGGAATTCCGAGAGTTCACCAAGGCATGGGAAATATATCACGTAACTGTAAGTCCTCATCACCACAGGTCGAACGGGAAAGTGGAGTCGGCAGTGAAGATTATGAAGAGAATCATCATCAAGGCCAAGAAAGACGGCTCAGACCTGTGGAACTCACTATTGGGATGGAGAAATTCACCAACCCCAGGAACATCCAGCTCACCAGCACAACGACTTATGTCCCGCCGAACCAGGTCTATGTTGCCTTGCAGCCAGGCCCTGTACAAGCCCGAAGTACAAGCAGCGGTGAGAGAACAGATCATCCAAAAGCGCAAGCAGGCCAAACACTATCATGATCGCACAGCGAAGTCACTGCCTAGTCTTGTTGTTGGTCAACCAATAAGGGTGAAGGTACATCCACAACAGGCTAATAGCAATTGAAAGGCAGAGACAATGGTTTCCATGGCAACAACGCCACGCAGTTACTTTGTACAAGTCAATGGCAGGACGTATCCCAGAAATCGGGTGGACCAAGTGGTCCAGGTCCATTAGACGCCACGACACTTGTACTACAGAACCAGTAGTCCACAAAGGCTGATCAATGCTCAGTCATAGTTTACTACGTAGTGACTTTCAAATGCCAGTCATAAACTTTGTTATTCGAAACTGACTTATAGTTATAGTTGCTGTTTAGTCTACAATTGTGTTTAATGTTTGTTGTCCCTAGGGAGATGTATTGGTATACCTGTTGAATTTGCTTGTTACCAGGCCATGCGCAGCAGGGCTTAGCTTGTAGTCAACAGGACACGAATAAAACACTTTTGCTCTCTTGGCTCAATCAGCCTATTTCCGGGCGATTCCGTTTTGGATTCCTGTGGTGATCGGAAAGGCTGGGTGTCATTATATCACCAACCCAAGAAACCCAAAACACCACAGTGAGCCCGAGACAAACGAGAGTATCATTATGAGATTGGCACTAAAAATGGGAAGATGTCTGCACAGAAGGCTACCATGCTGGAGCACCCAGCGCTTTATTTCCTCGGATGCGATAACCGGATATCAGGCGATTTACTTTTCAAATACTGGCATTGAAATAAAACTACTCTTCAAAGCATAGTCAATGGGAACGATACTCGGACCGCTGGGACTCGAAGGTCAACATTATAAATCGCTGCAAACGCTTGTAACACCCGGGAGAACGAGAATGCGAACAAGGGGGTTAGTGGAGAGTTGAGAATTGAGAAATGCAAGGGTGCTAGGAACAGTGTTTTTTAGGGTAAATTCTGATAATAAACCACACTCTAATTTGGCTGAAATTATTTTTCTGGGCACGTTTCGGCTAGCATACCTTGGTTCCAGAGTCTCCTTCCTGAAACTTGGAGCCTGTGGAACCAGGGTACGGCTAGCGCGTCGGGGACAGTTTGTGCACCACGGGGTAGTAGCTCGAATTACGAAACGTAGCTTGACCGGGTTTTCTTATCAAACACGGAAAGCGCGTCGTAAACATGGCACATTTCAGCCAAATAAGAGGGAATTTCGTGGTTCTTTATCAGAATTTAGCCTCACAAACTCTGTTCCTACCGCCGTTGGGAATGCCACGTTCTAGTGGTTAGCAGGACTGGCGAGAGAAGATAATTAATAGTAACGGAAACGAAGTGCCTCCGTTATCGAGTGGCGTTCTTAACGCGCCCTGGAGGGGAACTGCTCCCTTGAGTGTTTGACCACACATTTTCCAAGCGCGGTGTAAAAAGTTTTTTCTTCTGACTGTGAGAGGGTTCAATCCCTATTTGCCTAAAAGACTAAAATCACCGCCCTGATATAGGAGAACACAATCATATTTATCTTATCGCCGGCTGCGTATTGATAAAAATTCCACAGAAATGTAACGGGCAAGAAGCATACATAGATCTGACGTAAGAGGAATGTCTAAACTTACTGACGATTCCCTCAGCCTGAAGCTTGAGATTTTCCGGGAATGGCTCAAAGGGTTGCGCGCGGTTATTTAGCAATTGGGAATTCTCCCCCTGTCATAATTAATGACCCACTCCACGGGTCGCCATAGATCCACTTCCGGTCAAGTTCACTTATCAGAAAATATAGGCTTGACTGGTTTCTATTAGTGTCGCGTATCACAAGCCAGATAACAATCAGATGACTCACTGGCTCAAACAAAACACGTTTCATTAACATCAAGGAAATTTTCTATGTTTTTTATCTGTGAAATAATTTGACTTGCCGGAGCGTATGTTCTAACGCCTCATCCTACAAATCTGTAATTATTTTAAATGTGAGATCAGTTTATCGAATTAATCTAGGAATCATTCCAGGGCACTGTTTACTCATTTTCTTCGAGATTTTGGCAACGGAAGTAACATCGCTAAAACGCGAATAGGTATAAACTGCTGAAAACACAGGAACATTCCTCTTAGCATGGGCAGTAGGTCGTAACGGGATAGTACATCAACGGAAGTCCAAAACATTAGAAGCTGAGGAACTTTATAATTTGAAGCTCACACTTCATCTACATTTCCTACTACATACAGGATTCAAGTTTTTTTTTGTTTAAGCAGAGTATTAGCGTGCGGGATGTGTAAAACATGTAGCTGACATTTCCGTACGGACGAAGTGCACACACACTCCAGTACGTGATCAGAAGTCGATTACACTCATGACGCAATGAACGTAATCTTGGCAGAGACCGCGGTCCAGAGACATGCTGCGAATATTAGCGCGATTAGTCTTGAGCATTATGAAGCCATTCGACGGGACAGATGAGTTTGTTGCTGTACCTGTGAAAAGATTTTGAAACGGGAGCTTTGGAAGAGAGCGGAAGCAAAAATGGGGGGGGGGGGGAGTGGGACCCTTGGGAGAAGAGATGATCATACACATGCCCTCGACTGATGGAGGGGGAGGGGGGAGAAGGGATGGAAAGCATTGTAGAAGAGTCGGAGCTCTGTGAGCGACCGCTCTCGTAAGCGACCAGCTCCGATAACAACCACGATCACGAATCACCGATTGAATTGTCACACAAACTCTGTAATTCTTAGCTCTCGTGAGCGACCAACTTATCGGTGCGACCAGCTCCGTTAACGACCACAATTTTCAGTTCCCAAGGTGGTCGCTTACGAGAGCTTCAATTGTTTACAGATAAAGGGTATCGCAAGTAGCCTACTTAGCGGCTCAAGCAGGGACGAAGAGACTAATAGCAAGGGATAGCGGTAGTTATTTTTTCTTACATGTCCTACCAAGCTTATTTATTTGTTATAACGAAGTACTGGATTAATACGGCGAAAGATACAAGACGCTCGAATCAAAGGAGAAATGTTTTTCTTTTATGCAGCGCCATTTTCTTGTATCCCAATCGACCTCCCGTCCCTTAGTCGATTTTTTTAAAAATCACCAGTGTCAGCAAACATACACAGGAAAAACAGTACTCAACGGGATAAGCAACATAAACAATGTAAACAAATGCAACGTAAACATATGCAGAGTAATTGTTTCTTTTATTCACGGATGAAATATCTCAATCAGGCCCTTACTAAAATTAGAATCTTATTAAGCAGATTCCATTGCCCAATTACTGTGTTTAAAAGCCGTATAAATCTGAAGTTTCCCTTCTCAAAAGCTTGCAAGTCATTAGTTCAAGTGACCTTATGATGACCGCGCCGAGCCATTATCACACAACCTAGACTACCACCCAGCTAATATTGGACGTCACAAGTATAGAGATGACGCATAATAGCCCGTTTGCCCTGCCACTTGTGGCTGAATCGAACACAGTGAAGGAATGCAGGTATCATGCCCACCGTGACAGACGAAACAGGGGTATTTTTGCTGCATTGGTGTGATGCTTTGTGTAAATATACCTCTTTGTTATTTTTCCACTTGATTGGCCGGTCCTTACTTCCTGTGCTCTAATTGTATTTACAAGGAGACAACAAAACAATGGAGCTTTCTCGAGGGAGTCAAGCCCCGTATCAGTGAACCAATCGGCTCAGATTACCATAAGCGTATTTCTCTTAGGACTTGTCGGTCTCTAACTAAACCATTCAAGCAGAAATGATCAGGATTGTTCGTGATGAAGTCTGTTCGCGTTTTGATCATCGCACGAGCGTGAAATAGAAGCACGCCATGGCAAATCCGAGAGATCTATCAAACGAGGTTATTACATCAGTGGCTGTTCTACTGACAGCTCATATCTAATCTCGTAACTTGGCGCTTCAACGCTTTCACTCATCATATTTCAAAAAGCCAAGCGCTTCTGAGAATTTGATACAACATAACGTGTCGATTTCATGCAAGCTACGACGCTAGCCAGAGCTCATGTAGCAGGAGTTATGCGCGAAAAAAAAAACACTTGCAGGTTTTGTTTTGATTATTGCTTGGAAATGGAGTAAGACAATTAACGTGGTTAACCAGCCTCAGTGTTTTGACCATTGACCGTGATCGGATAGTGTGATCTCGGCCGTTTGTTATTTTATGCGCTAGGTCCGTTTTGATTGACGTTGATAGAACCCGCTGAGTTGATAGCGCTTTCGTAACACATATACAAATGTGAGCGGAGATTTCGTAGTAGTTCCCCGGACTACGGGAACCCGCTTGCAGGCTTAAAGGGCTACTGGGAACTAGTAACTACTAAAACATGCGTTTTTGGGTTATCGATCATGCATAAAGCTGTTATCGGCGAACGCTTGCGTATGTTGCTGTTTTCGATTATTTCGTCTACACACTCTAATGGCTTCCCTAAGCCCCACCTACTTCTACCACGTGGGCACTTATAATGGCCGTTACCAGGGCAATTCGTGTCATTTTTGACATAAAATTGACACACCTCTACATGCACAATTTTATATTCGTGTGTTATTTCAGTGCACCAAATCAGAAGCAAAAAGGCAGTCAAACAGAAAGAGATCGTCTCATTCGCCTTGACTCAGAAAGTGGCAAGATGTCGACCGCTTTGGTCTCTGCTTTCTATGATATAACCGATGTCGTGTGTAAGGTAAAAGTGATGTTCGTGATTTAACTAGTGTTAATTTCCTTTCAAAGTCTATCAACTACAACTAGGTTTTTGTTTAGGCTGATTAATGCTGAATTTAAAGATTCTTTAAGCAAAGACGGATCACGTAAACATGTTAATTTTCTCTCTCACTTGCAGAATAACAGAAACATGACGGTCAGCAACGCGTTCGAATACAGACAAAAAAGCGAAAGACGCATGATAAATGTTCCTTCATTACCTCGGAGGCACTCCACTAACTCCAGCACAGTAGCAAGACAGTCTCCGAATCTAATAACTCTCTCGGGAATAACAAACAAACCCCGCGAAAGATCACTTAGTCTGACCACCACAACCTCGCTACAGACGGAGGACGATCGAAGACGGGGAAGTCAAAACTCCAGTCGCTACAAAACTGAACTTTGCCGTCCGTTCGAGGAGAGTGGAACTTGTAAATACGGCGATAAATGTCAGTTCGCACACGGATACCATGAGCTTCGCCAACTTGCACGCCATCCCAAGTATAAGACTGAGCTCTGCCGTACTTTCCATACGATCGGATTCTGTCCTTACGGTCCGAGATGTCACTTTATTCACAACGCAGACGAGAAGCGAGCCCCTCCTCCCAACAGCTCTCGCCTTTCTCCTCCATTGTCGCCTCTGAATGGGCCACCGTCTCCTCCTCTGACAGAACCTTCCTCGCCGTTGCCTACATCGCTAACCCCGCCATCACCTCTGCAGTTCTACGACGAGAGTCCCCTTTCCAGTCCGATCGACAGTCCGCTTCCCGTGATCAATCCAAACTCACCTTCTGTAAACAACGTGTTCACATTTCCAACTAAAGCTCAAGAGTACACTCCGGTTATTTCTCCATCTGCAGTGAGCTCTCCGCGATCATTTTCCCCGGCCGTTACACTCGAGACAGTAGACGAACGAGAAGACCTACCTCCGACTCCCCCCGATGTGGATGCGTTCGGCCGAAGACGTCTTCCCGTCTTTAACAGTCTTGGCTACAAGTGAGCTTAACATGGGTATATTTAACGACGTCCATCGATTTATTAGGTGGACTATACATGATTTATATGCTCAAAGACTATGGGACTTTATTGGAAAACCAAACAATCGAAGCCTCGGACTGGAAAACCCAGACGAGGATCAATAACTAGGAATATATAATGACTTATATTTTTATGATCAGCTTGTAACAGAAATATATTCGTTTGATAGAAAATATCTTAGTTATTTATCGAAAAAAAGCAAGAGTTAATTACTCTGGAAACTTAGTGTTAAACACTACTTTTTCAGCTCGAGTTTTATATGCTTTTCTATATTTGTGTAATTGCGAGTGAAGTGTACATTGTAAAACGGTGATAATGGGAGCTAAGAGAATCAAGGCCAATTTTTAGTGCTGCCCTTTCTCCTACCGACTATTTAATATATTATTTATTGTAACTTATAATATCATTATATCTGAATAAGGTCTATTTTGTTATGACTTCCTTTCAATGATGAAAATTCCCAATATTTGTTACGGTTACACGGCTTAGAAAATAATTCCATAATATATGTATTTACCGCGAACGCTCAGAATTCACTTTGTTAATTTATCTATCATTACCAGTAGCTTTTTGGCTATGTTGTGTACATATGTTATTCATCGTCACATGATCTTAGCGTCCACAAGCTTTAATAATTTTATAAAAAGAAGACTGTAGAGCAGTTGATTAAATAATTTATTGAATAAAAGGGTACGATTTGTAAGGAATTGGTTGTGTTTTGATTTGCGCCATGCAGCGACATCACTAATGTATCTTATAGTTTACTGCGTTTATCATTGTCTATTTCGCCTTGAAATTTGCGTGAAATGAACAGGGCAAGTAATTGATAACTGTATTTTGATGTGGTTAAAACAAACAACGGCTTAGTGTTTTTGAGCTTTCGTTTTAAACTATGCACTGTTAATTTTTGCCTGTAGCGAGTCACTCAGCCGTGCGGTTCATCTTACACACCAAAATGCAAAATTGAACCGTCGCCAAAAATGACAAATCTGAGAAAGGAGTGAAGCATTGAAAGACGTCTGTGTCAGGCGAGCCAATGAGCTCGCAACATGCAGACAGCCCGGAGGCTTGTGTTTGTAAGGGCTTATCAGTTTCTGGCAAGACACCTATTTGATGACTGCTAAAGTGCAGATTCGACTGTTCCATCCTGAAATATTCATTTGTCAGGGCTATTTTTATCGGGTCAAACTTCCAATAAATCTGATATTTTGTAAACCTGGGAGAAAATTCTTGGATTTTTATAAACAAAGATCTATTGTTCAATTCTGTAACCCAAACGACGCTTCACACATAAGGCACATTCACATATAGAAGAGAGTATTAAAAATCTGTTGAAGGTGACCCCGAGGCCACCGCGACTATCAAATAGTGTATATTTGTAGCTCTTGTCTTGTTTATTACGGTCTGATCAAGCGGGTAAACATCGGCCTAAACATCAGCGATACAAACAGCGAACACATGGTGAAACTGCGGAGGTCTCTCGCTGTGGAGCTTAGCGAGCGGCCTCGATATTTGATTAATATAATGCGATTTTCTGCAGACCTGTCGATGAAGGGATCCGCTGAGGTGCTGAGCTGAAGGAACCCAGAGCGCGAGAAAATCCACCCAAACACGTATAACAACAAACCGGAAATGAACTTAGGGGCGTTGCACTTTTCGTCTGAGGCTTAAAATTCTTGACACAAAAGATCAAGCGCTCTTATTATATAAACAAGCCGGTGGATCAGTCGCTTATGCTCTGGTTTGCTATCTGAGTAAGATTTTGTTGTTTTGGCGCGGGTTCTGAAAGCCAGCCTCCAAGAATGCAAAAGGTCACGAATGATTGACACTTTCAAGAGTTGTAGTGTTCTGCTATTTCCGACCAGACGTAGTGGCTTCAGCCTCCTTTCCATACGCAGCAAACCACGGCAGATAGGCTCAACCGAAAATGCAGTAGAGCTGGTAATTTATTCACAATTTAATTAACTTGAGTTAAGAGCTAAGGTGACAAAGAAGGTTTATTTGATGATTTTGTTGTTCACAGATTTCTTTTGTAAACAGACATTAACCCAAATCTACAATCAACAATTTGTAGTGAGAATCATAAGTTGTTCTAATGGCCCTTATGATTCTAAACATTCTCTCCAAAGTGAATGTTATAGTAGTAACCCAATATAAGTAAGTACTTTTAAGTTTAACAGTTGTTCCGGAGAGGGTTGGGACGTAGGTTCGAGGGACACATTACATATTTCGCAATGCTAGCGCAGTGCAAATGTTTAGATGTCAAAAAACTTTGAGAGACGAATACTTTACTTTCGCTCGAGCTCTTCTTGTCCCAGAGTCGGAGTCAAGTATTTTGGTTTTAAAAAAAATACAAGCTTCGGTTAATTGTCCTCTTGGTGAGTCTCATGTAAACAACAACAGGCGGGCGTCGAGCGGTGCTTCCATTTTCGGAGCTTTCATTTTAAAAGGAATTCTTGTTGTATGTTTTATATATCTAATATGATATAATATTTAAATAACATCCCTCCCTCAAAAACATCGATCAGTCCATCAACAAGTTAAGGCCCATAATCGGGTTTGTGGTTTGAATTGTCATCCAGAGAGCATACATCCTTAATTGGCAAAAAACGTAGATGCTTATCCTCATCATCAATACAATAGGTACCAATGTAAAAGTCACTATTAGTCGATGAAATAAACTTGATTGGTTGATATCTTAAATCTAAACTGTGGAATAAAACAACAACAGCAATTGGTAGCTATTCTGTAATATTTTCATTTCAAACATCAACGGATAAAAATGTTTTCTTTTGACAGTTTTTTTGAATAAGAAAAATAACGCATCTCACGTAGACATGTTTGATAGGCTAATGCTTTATTATTTTGCTTCCGAGCAATCATTGAATTCCAGCTATAGCTCTCCCTCGTAGCCGTTCTCCTCGTCACGCTATTATCCTGCTCCCCTTGCACCCCTCAGCTTCAGTATTTGCTTATCCCCGTCGCCTTTGACTAGTACTGGTCTCACCTCCTGATCAGAAACCTTGTATTAGAACACACATAGGCAAAGTTTTATTTATTTATTTATTTGGGGGGGGGGGGGGAAGGGGGGGGGCAGGTAACCCAGTCTGACACGGCGAGTGTGGAAGGCCATTACAGAGTTTGTATAAGTTTGTATGAATCGAACTTGTTGTAAATCGTGTTAAA
Organism: Nematostella vectensis; assembly: GCF_932526225.1. Lineage (NCBI taxonomy): Eukaryota > Metazoa > Cnidaria > Anthozoa > Actiniaria > Edwardsiidae > Nematostella > Nematostella vectensis. The sequence goes on along the minus strand of NC_064040.1, from coordinate 14,753,098 downwards.
ATTAATAATATTCTGACTTCAAAATAAAGCAGAAGTTTGACGGGGTACTATCTTACTAACCTCGGCCGCTTATTCCGCGGTTAACTGTCATTCTAAGCTGTTTTAGCGGATGCGTTCGACTGATGTTTATCACGGCTGCACAGGAGACTTCTTTTTTTTTTTTTGGGGGGGGGGGGGGAGTGACACGGTACAGAAACATAAAAAAAGTTGTGGGTGCACAGCCACGCACCTACTGGTCATTTCTTTAACAGTAAAAAAATATATATTGGGGAGGGGGGGGGGGGCACGAGCCCCTAATGCCCCACCCCTTTCTACGGCCCTGACAAAACCTGCGTTCATATTCGGGGTCGTCATTACCACCGACGCTTAATGAAAGTTATCGTAATTCCTCGAGTAATCGCTTCCCCCGTATTAGAATCCGACCGAAAAGGAGACTGTACGTTGTACGTTAGAAAAGATAGAAGCAACGAGAACAGACAGATACTCATTAAAAACTTGCTTCATTATGATTGAGGGAGGATTTGTACTCCCTATACTTTATGAAAAAAAAATATCTATGAAAGAAACAGATCTTGAAATAAGCCCCCCACCCTTATCTTAGGACCTCTTGTCTGGGCCATTAAATTCCTGGTAGTTAAAAAAAAACACGAGCTATCGCAGTTTTAAAAGGGACGGGGGGAGGGGGGAGAGTAAGAGGTCAAATGCGCTCGTTGCTCATATTTTAAAACCAAAAGTGCAACGGTATGGTCGAATAGCCTGCGTATTAGGAAAAGTGTAAGTCTCTCGCGCTCTCCGTATAACTATTATTTTTATTAGTCGGGTACGTTTGAATTCACCGGAGGTATAACCTGGTTCCAGAGCCTTGAACGTTTCTTTATTTAGTGGCCAGCGAGGTTGGCCACTAAATAGAGAGACGTTCGAGGCTCTGGAACCAGGGTACCGAACATACTAAGAACATGTCGAGACTCAGATAGTGTGATCTATTATATAGTTAAAGGCTCCCGGTTCCACCTTGCTAAAAAAAACTTGGCAACAGATTAAATTATACCACTCGAAGGTTGTTGAACCACAAAGTGTAATATCATTAATATTATAGAATCAGTCTACGTGCTGTCTTTTCCTTTCGTTTATTTGAATGGCCTCAACTGCTGCGTACCCTGCTAGCAAAGCATTTTCCTTTTTGTGCCAAACAAACGAGAACGCGAAAGAACAGAGACGCGGACACGGATGAGTGAGCTGATAGAAACAAACAGGAACAGCGGGGTAGCAGCGGCGATACGCGAGTGTCAACAAACTTAAATTATGCTTTTTGGCGTTCTGTTAGATATACAGAACAGTATATCTCAAAGTTGTGATGGCAGTTATTGCTTTAGCAATTTCTACCCCCGAGTATAGCGCCACTAAGTAGAAGAGGCGGAGAGACGATTCAAGTCCACCACAATCTTTACTGCGCACGGGCGGCCATGGCGCCCGGACCGTGAGCCGTCTATTCTAGGTGGTAACCGCTGACCAACAGGTCACAGGCTTACACAGATATAACTATACTACGGCGTAGCAATCAAGGTCTATTCAGAAAAAAAAAGGAGAATAAAGCAATTCAGAGAAGATTATTATATTCGATAGGTATTCTTAGCAGCAAGGTTATCCCGGGGAAGATTGGACAAGAGGACGAAGATGGGGGTGAGAGGGGAGGGAGGGTAATATTTCAAAAGAATGCAGGAGATTGTTGATCAGTAATACGATAGTCCATTCAAGATTATCAATGTTTGGCACTGGCATAATTGTTATTTTTAAGCCTTTATGTTTGCGCATAATTAATACCCATAAGCACCTTTCGGTCTTGGTTCTGACATTCGCCTTGCACTGTCATTTTTAAAAAAAATTATTATTAGGTGTACTTATTTAAATAATGCTTAAACGTTTCCTGCACAGAATAGTCCATCCCCAAAATGGTTCGTCCCTTTAGTATTAATAACCTGTTTAGAAATAGTCGATGACGCAGATCGCCTCGGGTCACAAGCAGGTATTCGTGACCCTCGCTTCCGGTTGGTGGTTTGGCCATGTGACATGCCGGAAGTGCACGCGCATGTTGATGATAGGGATGCGCGACCACAAAGCGCGCAAGGGCTGTCGGTATCTTTGGTTTAGAGGCATGTAGTACCGTCATAGTAGCCCCAAATGATTGTGAACGAGGGTTCCCCAAATACCAATAACTTTTCATGTGGCAAGTAAGTAAAGCCTTAGACTATCCTCGTTCCCTGGGTCCCACCCTCCCCTACCCCCAGGAGGATATGAGGGGAAGACCCTGAGAACAAGGATGGCCTTAGCCTGCTAGCCGGCTCTCCACTGGGTTTATTTGGTAATTACTGTTTTCGGAATTCCTGTGGCGGGCAAAATCGCGGAGGAAGGTAAGGGAAGGGGATGTTTAGTTTCAGTCGTGCATGTTTCTTTTTGTTATGTATCCAAGACGTGCATCGTTAATCGTTATAAAAAATTTTTTCTCGTCATTTTTGTTCAGGCGTTTTCATCGTCCCTATAATTTTTTTTTTGTTCCTTACCCACCCCCCCCCCCAACCCTTCACTTTTCTAATGGTCCGTCCCTTATTACTTACTGTTAGCATATCTTTCTTCTCAACCCAGGGGGGGGGGGGGGGGGTGAGGGGCCTACCGTGAAAACAAGCGAGGTGATCGTCAGCAATTCTGATCTTTTGTGATCCATAAGACACCGTCATTCATCGAGCACATCTCTCAGTTTCTGACGACTTTCAAGTAACTGTCATCTAGTCTTCTAGTCTGGTTGTTATTGGATAGGTGATCCATAAGACTAAGACTATATTTTCTGATTGGATTTTGCACTTTGTTCAAATGTTTCACAAAAATACATTTAGACATTTGAATGCCTTCGTATTTAGAACGCACAATTGTTTTATAAACTATTTATTTGAAAACGAATATAATTAATCGTATACTCTAATAATAGGACGGAGCATTAGCAATTCGATAGGGGGATAAAAAAAATATAACGAGCAGACACCAAACGTAAGATCGTGTATGAGGAAAGCAAGGAAAAATCCACACTTTCAGAATTGTTGTTTTTTAAAATGTAAAAAAATTAGATTTCAGACTCAGTAATAATAAATATTTTAAAACTGAAAACTGTGTTTCCAGTGCTTTATCAATATTTGGGTGACCTTCAAACCCGCTCGGTCAATCTCTGGGAGGCCTGGGTCTAAGGGCTTTTCAAGATTAGTGAGATAAAAATTTGACCAAGCTGTCAGTTTTTTTTTTTGGACAAATTCTTGCCACGAGTCTCAAATTGACAGGAATCAGCATTTTTCACCATATTTTCTGGAGATCAGGGAGCGGGAAAACTTTAGCTCTTCTAAATATGGGCATCAATGACCATATAAGGCAATGCAAACAAATGACACTATCCTTGGGGAATATGTTTGATATGTATTAGAAATTGCTTCGACCACACTTAATGTGCTATCTCTTGCTCTTGAAAACACCCAAAGTGTTTTAGTATAATTTTGACAGAAGACATTTGTCATTTTTACAAATTTATTGGCAGCAAAAACAACAACAAAGACAACAAAACTGGAAACTATTGTTGCAATTAAATACAATATATTATACTATAATCCCTATAAAACGTTTTTATCGACAAGAGGATGGCTAAAAAGGCAAAATAACAAATGACGAGGGAGACATGAGAAATTAGATGTAGGCGTTTACCCGGTGTTTTTAACAAGCGTAGCCGCCATCTTGGATTTTGGGCAAAAATGAAAAACGATGGTGAGGGGGCAGCGAGGAGATAAAAACACCGGCCAAACACCTGCATTGCAGGCTAAACAACCTTTAGCAATAGAAACAGTTAAAGTCAGGTTGATAATGTTTTAATTATTTTATTTCACTTAATTTAACCATGTTTTTTAAAAAGCGCAATCGTTTTTTAACGATTTTTAAATTTAATCTATAAAAATCGATGATAGCTGATTGATTTGCCTATTGCCGGTTGATTTATCTATTGCCAAATCGGTACCGATTTTTAAAGATTGAATAGACCGGGTATACTATCCACTTATTTCTTTCCTATTAACATTTTTTTCATTTTCCCGGCGGTGAATGAAACCTTTTTGTTACTTTATTGATTTGAGACAATATAATCAATTAAAATGCAGTGTGAGGTATATCTTATATATATTTTGTTCTCAGCTAAGGAAAAAATTGAAATCTTAGCTTAATCTGTTTGTCTATATGGCATCTCCTTGTGCTTTACAGTTTTGCAATCACAAGTGCAGCGCTTGGACTCACATAGCTCCCTGGAAATAGTTTTGCTTCATTCTCGAAAACCCAGGGGAATTTCCCTCTAACGTTAGAAAAATACCCTAGGATGGCATTGCTTGTAGCGTGCGAGTGGCAAATAATTCCTATAGCCACACAGGAAAGCAATGAACAAAAAAGTAATAAGAAAGCAAATAGTGGATAGTATAAATACGTGGTCAGTAGATTTCAGGCTTAACAGCTGGATAAGTGATTAATTTTTCACTTGGTTTGTTTAATTTTTCGCATTTTAATCTCTGATGTCTTGTATCGACGGTTTCCTAGAAAAATGAAAAAAAAAGACAATATGCCTATAATGCACTCATCAAGGAACCTTGATTTCCTTCCAGCAAAACGTTTTTCTGCTGCCAGAATAAAAACTTGAAAAGGAACAGGTGCTGCTTACACCAAATGAAGTACAATGATGCTGCACCGAAGGTCGGATAAAGTCTCACCAACAATCTCCAGATCAATTTCGACCTACTAATACTGCTGCTATGACAGGCCAGTAATGGGCCAAAATACATTCAAATCGCGTTCTGGAATCGAAATATTAATCGGTCAAATCGCAAAGTGCAACCTCTAATTGTGCCAAAAAAATACTTGCCACCCATTGACTTGGCAACGATACCGGCAGACTTATGAACTTAATTGAAGCCATCCAAACTTTGAATTAAAACTACTCAATTAGAATTGGTAATTCGCAACTAAAAAAATAAGAAAACAGACCGAATATCCATCAATAAGCTGTTATAGGCGTCGCGTGTACATCTCGAGCTCGTACGTTTTTCATACCATGTCTATCAACGGAACTCTACCGGATTTGTCTTGTTCATTAAAGGATACGTACTTTGTCGAACACTTCGACTTTTTCGCTTCCAGATTCCAAGTGCTGTCTCGCTGCATAGCAGGTTTGAACATTGTGTTATCGTTAGTGATCACATTCGCTAACGGAGTATTTTTCGCCGCGGTATTCCACCACCCTTCACTGCGAACTCCGCCTAACATCCTTGTATGCTCTCTTGGTGCATCAGACTTCTTGGTCGGAGCAGTCTTTCTTCCACTCTTCACTGGATTCCTTCTCGAGCATTCCCTGTTCAAGTCTTGTTTTTACTATGGTTTGACACTCTCTACAGCACTACTAACGTGCGGGGTGTCGTTTGCCACTATCGTAGCAATAAGCTGCGAGCGTTACCTTGCGCTATTTCGACCGTTTACCTACCTCTCGCTTGTGACCGTGCCCCGAGTCGGTTGTGCCATTGCCATATCATGGATCCTTAGTTCTGTGATCGTTGCCACGTTTGTCTTCTCTTCTGCCTCATATGCGAGCTACGTGCTTCTTTTCCTTCTTGCCTGTGGCATTGCCGTAATCGCTTACACCTACTGTAGAATCTTCAAGCTGGCTCGTCGCCACCAGACGCAGATTCAGGCGCAGCAAACGATCGGCCCTTCGATAAACTCGCAGCAAAAGCTAGCGGTGACCATGGCGTACGTGATTGGCGTGACCTTCATGTGTTACCTACCCATAGCGTGCAGCACTATAGCCTCGTTCATTCAAGGATTTGATCAGACTGTATCAGAAGCTTACTACGCCACGATGACGCTTGTGACTTTGAGTTCGGTGGTGAACCCGGGGATCTATTGTTGGAGGAACAGGGATATACGGGATGAGGTCGTCGTGTTATTGAGGCAAATGAAGATACGTCAGTGAATATACAGGATATGTATGTATACATAAAACACTACTTGTGATAAGGCATCGGCGCCATATCGAGTCATCTACGGATTAAACATAGCTACTGCAACAATGATGGAGAACAGCACACATTTTAGGAAAACATGGACTTTCAAAAACATTCACATAAATGCGGCATTCAATAAACGGCGGCCTCTACAAAGATGGAAAAGGTTAGACAATGAGGAGCGGTAAAAATTTTGTCTTGATAGGAAAGCCACCTGTCTTGAAACCCACTCCGCCCCTGCTACGGACTGAAGAAAACGCACGTGATCAAATTCTTCAAAAGGTCGAGGCGGTTTCTAAGGTAAATGAATATTTCCTAGTAATACCATGATAACCTCGGATTCTTTTGTTTCCTGAGGGACAATTACTAGTGAAATTCCCTCGAAAACAATAGATGATTCTAAATTTCCCTCATGCATTAATGATGAGGGAGATTTAGTTTCTACATTACCCGCTTTTCGGGGCTTCAACTAATCATCCCTCGGTTGCGGGGACATTTAATCATTAAATTCCACTCGTGCCATGCTAATACCATGATCACCGAGGAAATAAACTCGCAACTACGAGTAATATTAGGTTCAGTGGATCAGGGCATTGCATACGCATTGTTCTTTTTATCCCTCTAGAGACCACCACATTTTCACGAACAATTCTCAACTCAAACATAGTTGATTTTTATAGTTTTGCTCTACATATCTACAGTTTAGTTCTTTGACGTCATTAGCACGCATGCGTACAGCAATCAAAATCATCCCACATGGATCTCGTCTAACGTTGTTTAAGTATCACGAGATCAAATACTCTGGTATCTTGGCACAGGGTCTATTCCTGCGCTTATCAGAAAGCTGCGTTCTATTTGTCATGCTCGAGGATCCAGCGTACTTTGCGGGCGCTCCCAAAGGGAAATTTAGAACCATCTATTGTTTTCGAGGGAATTTCGTTAGTAATCGTCCCTCAGAAAACAAAAGAATCCGAGGTGATCATGGTATTATACAAGATAATACGCAGTTTCTTCTGACAGAAAAGGTTTATTTTAATCATATATTTATTCGTCAAATCTCGATTTATGATTTTTTTTTCAAATTTAGATTTATAATCGGGCGATTCGAATGTGGCTTCTCAATAGACCATTTCCGCTATCGCTTGGCGAGCGCAGACTGGTGCCGAAATCATGAATGAAAGCGAGGCTCTGGGCGTTTGTAACCAAAATGGCGGCAAATCGCTGCCTCGGATTTTTTGTGTGTAACAAAGTAAAGGATTTGTAAAAAAAGAGGAATGTAACGATAAGATTCCGAACATTTTCCATTGTGTTTTGTGATTCGTTCCAGGTGGGTGCAATGCTCGAGCAATAAATCTCTTTTCTTTCCTTTTCCATTATCGCTTAGCTGTATCTCTCTTTGACGGAGCCTTTCAAATCCTCAATTTTGTAACATAAACAATCTGCCGTACGCTACTGCCGCCATATTCTAATTTCGGCACCAGTCTGCGCTCGTTAAGCGATAGCGGAAATTGCTATATAGCAATTTTCTGATCAAACCCTCTTGTCTTGTCTTGTAGAGTCGACTTCCGTCGTGCTATTTTTTTGGCAGGAAGTGTATTAGTTTGACCAAGTCAAAATAATTAGAGTTAGTTATTAGCTGAATGTCTTCATATTGTTACACTTGGATTACGTCACACGTGCACCACGTGACGGAAGCCATGTCGCAAATAGGGCGGCCTTTAGACCATCTACTAACCAATGAGAGAGCGAGAAATAAATATCGAGTAAAATCAGCGAGGAAACCAGTCTACCTAACCCTTACATAGTATTGTTTATGTAGATAAACCTATTTTAGTTAAAATTTTTGTTTGGACATTCACGAAATTGCCTTTTTAGATCAATGAAACCGCGGTGATTAGAAATGTCCCCAGTGATTCAAAAGCGCAATTGATAGGAGACTCCCGACTAGTAAACCAAATTTTTTAACATCTCATCAGGCTTATTACAACCGGGTTTGTTTGCGAGGCCACAGTAAATGCATCAAAATTAAAAGAAGAAATTACACTATATAATAGGTCTACCAATATACGCCATGATTTGAGAAGCCAAGAATTGCCGAGTCTTGTTATGCGGGCTTTCTAGGGGGAAAAAACGACCTCGCCCTCATGCTCAGTTCCTCACGTCCGTTTATCCATAGACATAGGAAGCCCAAGTATAAAAGAAGCGATTCAAATGCCTTCAGACGAGGCTAGCCGAGATTGTGGTACGTCCGTCAATATAGATGAGTGACAGAAAGTTGTCGCGGACGACAAGCCCGCAATTGAGCATGGGTAAAAATCCCTAAAACAAATATTATTGGATGCACTTCAGCGAGTATCATAGTTATGTCATAGTTAAAATAAGCCAATCATATTCCGCGATTTGTTAAAATAAGCCAATCAGAGCGACGGTTATATTTTTCGAAACTCTTGGAATGCGATAGACAAATATCGAAATTCGCTCCTTTCCTCTGGCGTGTGTGCCACAAATAAGACACTCAGGTAAACTGCTTTCTTTTTAGGGGTACGCACATATCGTATTTTGTTAAAATAAGCCAATCATATTCCGCGATTTGTTAAAATAAGCCAATCAGAGCGACAGTTATATTTTTCGAAACTCTTGGAATGCGATAGACAAATATCGAAATTCGCTCCTTTCCTCTGGCGTGTGTGCCACAAATAAGACACTAAGGTAAACTGCTTTCTTTTTAGGGGTAGGCACATATTGTATTTTGTAAAAAAAAACCCACAGGTTTAAAAGAACGACTGTCATTGATTGATATGATACCGATAATTTAAGCGAAGGCATTTTTATGGTGCTGATAATAAAGGTTATTTATCACCATTTGATCTTCCTCGTGACTCGCGAAGACCAAGGGCGCTTCCAAATAGGTGGCTTCTACCGGGTGTTTTCTTTCAATCTCTCATTTACTACCGATGCGTCTCAAACTTGGTTGGGAGGTCGTATTATCTAGAGATGAAACCATTCCCGCTAGATCTGACCCGCCCAGTCTATGGTAAATTGCTTGCAAAGCAGATTATTTACCAAAATATCAAGCGGCGATGGAAATTAAAAAGAGAAATGTGATCTTCAGTGTTTTGATACCATAGCGACTAAAAACGAGTACCTGTGATACTTGGTTTTTACGCTGCTCGCGTTGACTTACAAGCTCTATTCAGTTGGGCGCCGGAAACACCCAAAACGAACACTCTTTGACTGTAGCTTTACTTCTACTATGAAAAGGTAAATATTGGGGAAAATATTTGGCTCATCTCTTGACATCTAGGCTTGTAAGACATGGAAAAGAGTCTTTGGTGTTTGCAAATCAATTTTGAACGAATTTCGGGCCGTTTTTGCTAAGATTATCGATGAAAGAAAACATATTTGATAAAATGGTCATCACCAAAAATCATTTATATTGGTAAAATGATCAAAGATTATATATGCTTTTTATGTAGATAATTTGGGTCACAGTGACACCATTTAGCAGCCCTCAGTAATTAATACAAACGCTAGAAATAAGATATAGATTTCACAACTGACGGACTTTTTTGGAAAACAATGAAAGAATTGAAATATAAAATTCGCATCATCATCTTTTTTTTAGCATTCCCTGTGGGAATTGGAATGTTTATAAAAGATCCTCTCATACAGAGAGTAGGTATTAAGTAAGGGTTAAATACCGAGGACGGAGGCAGCTGCTAACGTCCGAGGTATTAACTGGCTTATTACATGATCTATACTTAGTAAAAAACAATTTAAACTAGGAGAAAAGAGACAAAACTAAATAATAGTTGACTTTTTTGGAAAAAAACAAACAAGGTCCAGGTTATTATTGACCTGCAAGAAAACCCAGAAGAGTTGGCGGTTGATTGCACAAATTTGAAAAGCTCATTAGATCAATACTGTACACAATCAAAATTAACATTTAGACAAAGAGGGGCTGCTCCATGCACGGACTCAATTCTCAAAGATGAAGTTGAATTGCAAAATTTTCGTAGTTCGGAGTTTCAGTGTGGGCACGCTGCAAGGATGGAGCTTACTCACAGCGAAGAAGAGCGACTTATTTTTATTGCGCCAAATATCTTTTTTCAAGAACTGTAATGTCGACGACAATGAACAAGCGGAACGAGTGAGTAGACGCCTCAGATAGCCAGCCCAACTTTCTGGTGGAATAATTTTCCAAAATTACACATAACAATTTGGCTAAACTTATTGTTGAATTTCGAGGGCTACAAATACAAATTTTGCTTTAATGACAATTAAAATGATGCATTGTTAATATTCAATCGTTCTTGTTATCAAATATCTGGCGAAAAAGTGGTGTTTTTTTTTTTGCTTTTTTCTAATTAAGGTTTAATATGATGTCCCTATATTAGTATCCACGGTTAATATTTATTTTTTAACCTACTACTCCACATTAGTATTCTAGTTATTAACCTTATTCGTATTTAATTAGTTCATATTAAACCCCACTTTTTCCCTGCTGATACATCAAGCCCTCCCCGGTCTTTGAGATTGTAAAAATATTCATAGGTATTTTAGTGAAATAAAGGACTTGCAAGAACAATGGAAAAGGTGTCAATCATGTAATAAAGAATAAGACGACCTCTTTTCACAGGCATAGCCGGGGTCAATATAGACTCTGGAATTCATTGGAAAGCCGTATCGAATATAATAAAGTCCCTTTTAAGGGTAAAGAGAATCGGGCAGAATTCGACCCCTAAAGAAGAAAACAAACATGAAAATTCAAATCGCTTTCTTTATGAACTGAAGAGAACTGTTTGAATCATCTCAGGCAAATTTACGTACAGTACAACAGGTGTTTCATGCTTTTTCTTGGACTAGGTCTTTTATCAACAGACGTAAGGAACTATACGAGGAAAACGGTTGTTTGAATAAGTTGTTTACTTATTTACTTTCCACCGGAAAGGCGCGTAGATGTAGCGTAGGAGGCAGGTGAGACAGACATAAAATACTATAAGAGGACGAATGCTGCTTTAATATGTTATTAACTTGCCAACGATAGGCGCGCAGAGGCAAGGAATCAAGAGAAATTAAAACTATTTGGCTTGTTTTATAAGCACTGTTTAAAGTATGGCATTGCCCGCTAGATCTCTGTAAACAAAACCGTGATCATAGGGAAAACAAATCGCGTAGCAACGCTGCTACAAGTTCAATTCATTTATATGTTGGTATATCTTTTATTTGGTTTGGTTTTATGGCCCCCTTAAAATATGCGATATTTCCAGTCGATTCCGGGTATCAGTATTGCAAAAAGCGTGTTCTGGTTAAGAGGAAAGTTATACGATCACTGTGATATCAGGTTCTATTGATGAAAGAATTTTGAATATATCTAAAATATATCATCGATAAAAATGATGTTGAAAAGAATTTGGAAAAATCGCTTACACGGTTTTTAGCACTTGCTTTTTATGCTAACGCTGTGAAAATTTAAGACTAACACGATACAAAAATGTCAGGAAAACGTCCTAAAAAATCGTAATAATAACCAAAGAATTTTAGCTTTAGCTTCAGAGGGCGTTCTCGGCCGAATGAAACAACCGCCATTGTACATGGCACCTATATAGGCCAACTAAATGTAGACATGAATGGAAATAATTGTGAATGAAAGCGTAAGTGACATTATAAGTACAGAATAATAAGGTGTAAATAAGGCGTGACGATTGATGTCGAAGTCGATCAAATTAGTGCACAGGTGAAGAAAACTTTAACCAGAGGCAACACGACAGATTTCCTGCATGTGATAAACTGGAGTTTTAATGTTGAACATGTCTGGCTCCGCAAAAAGGAAATTTGAATATAGTCTCTTGACAACGTACTAATAGCTTGAAATAGCTAGACTGTCTTTTATATGAATAGATGAATACATCTGTTTAGCTGTTTAGCCTCATAAGAAATATAATTATACAGTATATATCCATAAGCAGAAATTTCTCAACGTCCACCTAGTGTTTTACATCATTAAAAATATTTGTACCCGTATAGATTATGGTATATTAATTACTCGCACTTCTGCGACAGAATGAATAGTGACCTTAATTATGTCAGAGTCCATATTTCACTGGGGCTAATAAACGATTTATCATATCAACCCTGCCTACGGCTGTTCCAACAGTTTTTATAGCTATACGGATAGTGTGAGGAGGAAACACCCTTGCCCTTGCAACATCACCCAAACAAATCTCCAACGATACATTCTGCTTGATCGCCAATTCCAAGTTGATAAAGCAATGGTAAGAGCGAATAACCTTATGTCCAGCGTGTGTTCTCTTTTAGGGGGAAAACACAATGTTCAAATAGCCGGCTTCTAGTGAAAAACTTCTCGTTTAGAGGTGTTTAACGTTAATAACGATCCAGTATTGACATTAGATAAAACGACGCAGGTAGCTTAATCTTGCCCGCTATGAGCAGAACAAACAATTCATGTTAACATCATAGTTTAAAATGCTATCAAAATTGCTATAAGTAGCTTAGTTGTTTTATACTCTACCTCAGCTTAAATGAGCCTAAATCATAACCGCAGTATTGTAGCCACATTTATGCTTATAAAAACCTCGATACCACGATAGTTTCCAGGCCCATATTGCCAACATCTGTTCTTGTATCAGCAAATGTTTTTTTAATTTAACCCTAAAACATGGAAAAAATATTATCAGAATCCGTATAAGAACTTAGTAAAAAAGTTATATTTTAAGAATTCTTTTATGTCTGCAAAAACATTTAACTATCGGTGACAACAACATTTTTTTTACCTAGTGACCTGAAACTCTGTCACTAAAAACATCCCAGAAAAAAAAATATTCGACATCTTTCCAAAGACTCTGAGAATTTTCGTGAGTACTGGTCGTATTATATAATTTACGTGAAATTTAGAATATAATAACATTTATTTTTATAATGTCCACTGCGACTACACTAAGAAGTGTTATTATAAATCGATATGAATGCAATGTTCAATAAAACACTGGGTAACTTTAATCAAACACTTCACACACCTCTCATATTAGGTTTTTTCTAGAGAAGTTTTGTAGATTTAAAAGCAAACACAATAGACGCCCTCTTGCTTGCTCGTTCATGTTAGCTTTTGATGAGTATAAATCACAAAATAAGAACATGAAATAACAAAGCAGCTGCGTACTTACTCTCGCTCGAGTCAGTACGCAGCTCTTACAAGCTGCAATTTGATTGGGCAAATGCACAATATCCTAAGCAACGTAACAAGTAAAAGAACACTCCAAATCATGTAAAAAACAGCCCGTGGGCTAGAGAAAGACAATTAATTCACAGTCAAAAATGACGGTTTTCAGGCTGAAGTCACACAATCGCCATTTTTTTACAAACAATATTTAAAGAGATAGGAGATCTGTCCACCAAAGCATCAAACGATCCAGTCGGTTTCTAGACAGTTTATTCTAAAGTAAATGTAATAAAAAAGAAAAATAGTTATAAAATAGCTATATGGGTTTAAAATAAGAAAACTTTTTGCATTAGCTTCGATTATGGTAAGATATGAGTCAACATTCATTTTATGAATTCATTGGAAGTTTGCTCTGTTGGTAGAGGAAACAAGCACAATTAATCAGCCTCCGTTTTAGATTTAAAAATAAGACGCAAACAATGAGAAAAAAATTATAGAAAAAAGAAACCTACAGAGATTTAAAAATAAGACGCAAACGAGAGAAAAAAATCATGTGTAAGTCTCTCTTTTTCGACGTTCGGTATCTTTTCGGAGCTCAACATTAAAAATTCCTGTCAGCCGCCAGTGTGAGAAAGCGTCCATCTCCATAGGCTGATTTAAGAAAGCCAATGCGAAATTTTCGATCGAATTTCGTAAAAAAATTACAAGACTCTGTTTCTAGATAAATTACGATTTTTTCACAAATTATGTCAACCAATTTTGAATGAAAAGAATAACAAAGATTTGTCATTAGAGTCAATTTGAGGTTAGTATGCATATATTTATCTTTACAAGTTTTCTGCATGGTATTAGCACAAAAAGGAAGTAAGTTTTTGTCAAAATAATAAATTTTAAGGGTAAATAACAAATAACGGTCAAAACCCAATATACAGCATAAGGCAATTTGAGAAAAACATTACTCACTATTTTCATGTCTATACATTTCCTTGCAATGAGATACTAAAAAGATAAGTCAAAGACTCAATATTTCAATCTGTTTACATTTCCTTGCAATCAGATGCTGAAATTTAAAACTCACTGTGTCCATCTGTCCACTTTTCCTTGCATTGAGATGCTAGAAATATGAGTCAAGACTCACTATTTCAATTTGTTTACATTTCCTTGCAATGAATGCTGAAATTTAAAACTCACTGTGTCCATCTGTCTACTTTTCCTTGCATTGAGATGCTAGAAATATGAGTCAAGACTCACTATTTCAATTTGTTTACATTTCCTTGCAATGAGATGCTGAAATTTAAAACTCACTGTGTCCATCTGTCCACTTTTCCTTGCATTGAGATGCTAGAAATATGAGTCAAGACTCACTATTTCAATTTGTTTACATTTCCTTGCAATGAGATGCTAAAATTTAAAACTCACTGTGTCCATCTGTCTACTTTTCCTTGCATTGAGATGCTAGAAATATGAGTCAAGACTCACTATTTCAATTTGTTTACATTTCCTTGCAATGAATGCTGAAATTTAAAACTCACTGTGTCCATCTGTCTACTTTTCCTTGCATTGAGATGCTAGAAATATGAGTCAAGACTCACTATTTCAATTTGTTTACATTTCCTTGCAATGAGATGCTGAAATTTAAAACTCACTGTGTCCATCTGTCCACTTTTCCTTGCATTGAGATGCTAGAAATATGAGTCAAGACTCACTATTTCAATTTGTTTACATTTCCTTGCAATGAGATGCTAAAATTTAAAACTCACTGTGTCCATCTGTCTACTTTTCCTTGCAATGAGATGCTAGAAATATGAGTCAAGACTCACTATTTCAATCTGTTTACATTTCCTTGCAATGAGATGCTAAAATTTAAAACTCACTGTTTTAATCTGTCTACATTTCGCTTGCAATGAAATGCTGAAAAGATGAGTTAAATGCTCCGGGACAAATTCTGAAACGAATCTTTAAAGTCATTAAAAACTGCTTGAAAAACGGCTCCATTCTATTGCCAAAACAGAAAAAAAAAACTCTAACGGTACTAATATTTTCCCAAATTATGAAATATGTCAGTAATTAAACAGAACAAACAAAAGTGTTGCATGCATAAAAAGAATCCACCGCCATCTTATTCAATTTAAGGTCACGGATTCTATAGCAAGCCTGTAAACAGAAAGAAAGCGCACTACATGAGGTCCTGACCGTGCGACCAGGGAGACGAAATATCCTTAAAAACATTTCAAGTTAACTAGCATCCCATCTTTTTAAAGTTTATTTGAAAAATCCTTTTCTAAGCCCGATAATAAAGATTTGCGTATAGTTATTCTAAGTGAGTGATTTAAAAATTTATAGAAACATTATAAATCATTGAACAACAGTCCTGCGTCTAGTGGCCTTTACGCTCGCACTGAGAACAATGAAGTAAAAACTTTTCCGTATGTTCTATATGTTTCTTCTAAAACGTCTAAATGAGTCGATTTATGATTTATGATGTTGTTAAATCTGTGATAAAAAAATACCTCTCTATATTCTATCATTTATCTATAATTTATACAGTCAATGGCGTACTTGACTTGTTCCTCGGGGAATGAGATAACTCTTATCAACATCAAAAGGCTGTTGCAGGTCCGCGCCTTCAAATAAAACCGTTTTGTTTGAGGGCGAGTACTTACAAAGCCTACTGATCAGGATAAGTGTTGCTCAAGCTGGTGCTCAAACACTCTACTATAATTTACAATGACCCATCTTTTAACTAAACATGACTAGCCTCGGGTTGAAGAAGCACTTAGGTTTTGCTTTCAGATTGGGCCTAGGACGGCATACACTCGATTTCCTGAATCTTGAAGTAACTATTTAGAGTAGAAACATTCGAGTGAGCTTATCTAACGAAAATGCACAAAATTTAGCAGGAAATGAAAGAAACCATTCATCACACCTTACTTTGAATTTGCCCTGGACTTAAAAATATCCTCTTTATGTTTTGTTCAACATGTTTCTATAAAATGGCAATCAATAATCCTTGACTACTACTTTAAACACTATCTTTATAAGAACGTCTAATTTTCAGTTGAGGCTGGGCCGTTTTTATTGCTGGAGCATTTTAAGGCTAAAAACTTTCTTAAAGATGTTCCTATCTATCTGAGCCTCGACATGTTGGACGTTCTTATAAAAAAAAAAAGAACATTTTTAAATACGGAAAGGGTCGCGAAAGCTATTCCAAAAAGTATTTAAATGAGTATATTTACGTAACGCCTGGAATCACACAGCAGACGTAATTTCAAGGGTCGTATAAACACATTTGGAAAGACTGTCTTGCTTGATATATACCTCATTATATTTTTGTTTTGTTTTTACGCTATACCACCAGTGAACCATTTCTTTTTCTATAACCAAAATATGTCATTAAAATAGTCTTTGGCCTGGAGGCATCCTAGCGGCACTTCCCATAATAGATATATTGAGTTGGCCTTTCTTAATCTTTGAAGGGAAAAAACCACAATGGAAGAACCCCCTTAAACCCTACAATTAAGTCATTTGTCAGGTGGTATGGAGTTATCTTATTGGCTTCTCGTAGAGACTGAGAAAACGAGGCAAGCGTGCTACTATAACAAAGCTTGTCTCCTTAAGTTTTGACTTAGCAGAATGGGCTTATTGTCTAGGTGCTTTCGACACGTGCAAGAGAGCGAAACAAAATAAATAACACATGAGTTTCCTAGCGAGAATACGTGCTTGAGTATCGCTGTTTTTGCACGATATTTCGCCTTACTAGACTATTTCTGAAATCTACGCACTGAAAGAATTGATAATAATGGACGAGTACTAAACGTGTCGTTATAATTAAACTCTTAGCAAAACCAACACAAATGGATAGTGAGAGTTTGGGAACCGTGCCCTAGGGGCATTTTTTATATCAAAACATACGTAAACAATGTTTCGTGGGTATGGCAACCTCAAGGATCGTTCTGGAGAGTACTTGAATATGGAATAGTAGCGTGAATAGATCAGACAATATTTAGCTCCCGGACCTTGTACCGTTAATTGGCCCTTTCGCAGGCACGAAAAACCCATTCAAAGCAAGACTGACAAGTTTTTTGTTTTAGATGAAGGTGTGAAAAGGTAGTAGTAAAAGCTGAGGATGTTCTAGGCGTCGTCTAAAGGGAAAAGCCAAGAGAACTGGACAATCAACTCAACTCCACTATGGACAACACAGCGACGCAAAATTACCTTCATCCAAGACGAAAAATCTCATTAAAGGCTCAGCAATCAGTAGACGAGATTTTACAACTCGTGGCTGACCAAGGCATGAAAAAATCTCTTTCTGGAACCGACTATCGTATACAAAAGCGTCTGGAGCGAATGGCTTCACAGAGTGAGATGGACAGCGAGGAATCGTTCGACGATTTGAGATCTTTTACCACGGGTTCGTCCAGCTCTCTCGGGTATTACTCTCCACCGAGAACACAAGAGAGCGAATTTAGCGGTATCTCTTGGGGTTCTGGCGAAGCAAGAAAAGGATCCTGCCGAGATGGAAGTGCAAGCAACTACAAGGCTTCACAACTTCCACCTTTGAATCCTGGTAAAATAAAACGGCCATCAAGACCGGCCCCACGGTCACCGACCCGAGATGTTCTACCAGTAGAGGAACATGTTCAACTGAAAAGGCCTCCGCGGCCATCATCGGCGCGGGGCCCAAGGACCGTACCTCGTATGAGAGGTCTCACAACATAGCTATCGTCACCGCTCAAGAGGGAAAGTTCGATATAACAAACTGAACATAGATCGTGTATACCCCTGTTTGAGTAGGACCAGTAATGATACGAAATAAGCAAACATAAATGAAGGGGTATAACAAGTGCGAGCGAGTATTAATAAGGATCATTTATAGTCTATTTGACAAGCGGCGAAGCAAATACAAGAAAGAGATGTTACGCGGTTCGAGCTTTGGCAAAATGTGGAGGATGGGCTTGAGTGACTACAAGGAGGAAAATGTTATTTTCGGACATATCTCGAGGCTCGCTCGCATGACGTGGCGTCAAGACATTATAACAACAACCGCCAAAACCTCTCTTCGAAAATTTTCAGAACTTTGTGCGTTGAAAGGCGCTAGTATGAAAAAAGACGCGGTAGACTTTAAAACGGGGTCGATGAGCAATAAAGGCATTATAGCATAGTTCCATTTTACACAATGGCACTGAAAACGACTCCCATCGTTAACAGTGAAACAATTATTGTTGCTCTTCGTGCCTTTATGTCGTGGGAAAAACTGTTGTCCTAAAGTAATGATTACCAGGATTGAAGGCTAAAACACAAGAAAATGGGTTCGACGAGAAGGTATCTTTAAAGGAAACTTTAGTTATGGTACACAGCTAAACATTTAAAAAAAAACTTAAGATACCTGAAAAGAGCGACGTGTGACAAACAGATGAATCACAGGCCTTTTAACTACCGGTTTGCTAAATAATTAAATAGTGTAAAAGTGGTTAAGGAGAGAGAAAGACCTGTGTGAAGCCAGAAAATAAATTAGATTACTAGATGTCTTAGATAGATAAACCACTAAGAGATCCAAATATGGCCCCACCAAGCGCAGCGGAAAACGAATTAAAAATGAATAATTAATACCGAGGAAAAAGACTTGGCAAAAGGAGAGAAAGACTGAAAAAGATTAGATTCTTTTAACGAGCAAACAAGATAAGGATATAAAAATTGTAAATAGACAGAGAATAATTCGTAAGCATTTCTTAAGACAAGATTGTAGATGTTTTATGGTAGAATACTATTATAACATACAAAATACTCGATTCAAAATGACAAAAACGATTGAAAAGTTATTTTCGTTCTGTTTCTCTTCAATTGAATATAACAAAGAAGCAATATTGATTGAACTACAACGTCGAAAAGGGAAAGTGACTCGATCAATGATGGACAAGCGTCGCTTTGGCGCGCTTTACAACCCGTTACTACAATAGACGCTTTTGATAGTGCAATCGGAGATCGTGCGATACAACATATCATATAAAGGAGATACAGATGACTCCAGCGCCAACCAATCGTTGTGCGACTTGAGATAAGAAATCACGTGACTTTTTGGGTGGCACACACGCGCGCGCTCCGGCTTTTGGCGGCAAAATAACAACAATAAAAGTTTCTATATGAAAAAGGGGCTATTTACATTGAAATATTTCTCTGGTCTGGCGACGATAGCCATTCCTGTTATTTTTTCCGTGAGCTTGTCATTAAAAAAGTTTCAAGATTTCTTAGTACACGTCGCAAGTGAGAAGGTTTTGCATAATAGATGGTAACAGTTGAGTATGCCAGAAGCGATAACGCGCGCCATTCACTCTTGAAGAAAACAATCATAACATTGGCAGAAACTTTTAAAAAGGAGACAGAGGGGCGTAAACACTGGCTGCCTTAAAACCTTTACAACACAAATTGGAACGGGGAAACAAATAGAAACAGTGAAGACTAAGAATAGTGAAGACCATTTCATATAACATAAAATAAAAACAACCATAATTTTGTCAGAAATTTTCACTTTTACCAGACAGAAAAGCGTAAACACTGGCAGCTTACAACTTTTTCAGCACTAAGTGAAACAGGAAAAAAAACTAGAAATTTAGCAAATAATTAAAGAACTTGATTAAAGAAAAAAATCCTACTTATATGTTTAATTCGGTGGACTAATGTATACTTAAAGGGATCAAGTTCGAGAAAATAGATGATATGACAGGTTTTGGCAATTTATCAAATGAGCCGTTCTAAAGACCTCTGCATTTCCATATTTTTCTAGGAAATTTGAAAACTCACACCTATTCTTACAAAAGATCGTTATCAACTAATAATTCTAGCTGCCTACTGAAAAATGACCAGCAAATAGATAACCGAGACTGAAATAACGCTTTAAGCCTTTTCCCCTCGAGTTTTTCATTTAAGTGTAAATTTTGAGCTAGTCTTTATTACTTTATCGTTCGTTACTGTCAGTATAAACTGAAACATTTTCTTCTTAATGAGGAGCTATCTAATTTTTTTCAGATTGTTGTTTAATGCAGCAACCACTTTATATTCAGTTATTGCAAACAATTAGATGACCGCGGGAAGCACGGGGTCTGGAACCGCAAATCCATAACTTTTATCCACCACAGGAAACCCATTCAAATGCCGAGCACTAGGCTGAAGAAAAGGACACCTCCCCAACCTACTATTTCAAGTTCCACAAAACCAGTTGAGTTAAACTACCGCTTACGTTGTTTAGGCAATAAGAAGACTAACGGAATTGAAGCGAATAATTGGTGTTCTATAATTACGTGCTCGATTCCCTTTCAATTTTTTCACAAATTTCCTATTGCTTTTAAAAAAAATATCAGGACTATTTTTCATTAATTTTGCTCATTTGGCTCTCAGGTCCAATCAGCAGAACACGCCTTTATTTTTAATCTTTTATCGAGTTGCAATAAATAAGGAATAAAAAATTACACAACTGAGACATTAACAAACCTTAACAGGAGATATCTTACGGTTTCTTATCTATTATATATTATAAGGTATCTTATCTACATTTATATACACTGACGGTCTCTTCTCACAGTTTCCATTACTAGGCTGTCACAACAGACACTGCCTCCATGTTAATGTTTTTCTTAGTAATTTGGAACTCCATTGTGCCCGCTGGAGAAAAGCAATAGGGACAGTGCAAGCCTCGGGCAAACCGTTTCAAAATAGCAGCGAAGAAGAATTTCACAAGTTTTCGCAATGCTCATAGAATTTGTTTAAAACCGAGGCTTGCACTGTATTTATGCGCCCTTAGTCTGTCTGCACAGCAGGCATAGTGGAATTCAAACTAGCCTTTTCACTTGCGCTCGCGCGAACAGTTGCCAGTGCATTGATTAACCTCGCATTGGAAGGAGAGTGACATTGGTTACCCGTTACAGCCATGTAGTGTTCTTTATCATGTACATATTTCCCGCCAAATAGCCTGGTAAGGGGTAATACACGTACATATTTCCCGCCAAATAGCCTGGTAAGGGGTAATACACGTACATATTTCCCGCCAAATAGCCTGGTAAGGGGTAATACACGTACATATTTCCCGCCAAATAGCCTGGTAAGGGGTTATACACGTACATATTTCCCGCCAAATAGCCTGGTAAGGGGTAATACACGTACTAATTTCCCGCCAAATAGCCTGGTAAGGGGTTATACACGTACATATTTCCCGCCAAATAGCCTGGTAAGGGGTTATACACGTACATATTTCCCGCCAAATAGCCTGGTAAGGGGTAATACACGTACATATTTCCCGCCAAATAGCCTGGTAAGGGGTAATAAACGTACATATTTCCCGCCAATTAGCCTGGTAAGGGGTAATAAACGTACATATTTCCCGCCAATTAGCCAGGTAAGGGGTAATACACGTACATATTTTCCCGCCAAATAGCCTATTATCAGGGGCATATGTACATAGTTTACCACCTAACTGAACGGAGGCGAGGCTGCAGGTGCGGGTTCTCTTGCGATCGGAGGGAGCTGAACGAGAGAGTACGGACCTCCACCGGAACCGGAAGCCGAAGACACTCTCAACATCGACAAATCGGTCGGATGAACAGGCTCTAGCTCAAGACCTCCATTAAAACCAAAATTAAATACCGTTCGGCTTCGGGACCCTCCGGACTTAGTCGGGCTGTGGATCCGAGTCTTTCGCGCTCCTGTGATCGGCTTGATGTCGCACGAAATTCGGGCGGAGTCGTTGGCCGAGTGTTTCCGAACACGAGCAGCGAGCATTTCGCGAGACATACTCTCCCGGGCACCCTGCGTCGACATCGGTCGAGCGTCAACAGAGTAGAACTGTTCAGCTCTTGTATCATTATTATTAACCTCGGTTTGTCCAATCGTGTACTTTTCAAATTGGGACCCAGTGAAGAATTTACGGTTCAGGAATTCTTGTGGCCATGACGAATTTAGCGAAGCTGGCTCAAATTCCCCTAAACTCGGCTGCAGCGCAAGAGGTGAATCTCTCTTATAACTTGATATTCTGTGTGTCGGCAAGCCCGTAAGCCTGGATGCATCCTCAGTGTATTTATGATGCGAGCTTTTTCGCCTAACTCGTAACTCGTTAGTTGCCGATTTCTTCCGCCGTCTAGACTGTGGACGTCCGGAAGGTGGTCGTGGAGCAATCGGTGGTTCGGGAGAGGTATTTCCTCGAGTTTCCTCGGCTCCTTCGAGCCTTATCCTCGAAACACCGCTATCCAGAGAGCATTCCCTTCCTACAAGATTCGAGTTCCACGTTGCGTCGTCTTCGTTAGCAACTGGAGCGGAATCAATTAAATCAATCGTTTCGTCGTCGACGAGTTTAAGATCGACTTGCGACGTCTGTAATGTTTCTTGATCTCTCACGAATCGCATCACAAGATCACGTTTCGCTTGCCCATAGCTTCCATCCATCTTGGCGAGACTTTGCTGGATTTCACTCAAATGCGACGACATATTTTAAATATACACCGGCCTCGGACAAAAATCCATTAATTAAAACAATTTGATGATAACTACAACTAATTCGCTTACATGCTTGTGTACAATTCTATAAGTTTTTCTTGCATTTGGCTTGCTTTGAAGTTTTATTTTGTTTTTCAAACCCGAAAAACTGTGAAGTTTTCCCGTAAAATTCTCGTCTTTTTCGGAGCCGTAGCAATCCCTTTGCTTCATCAAACTTCAACAATTCTGCATCTCTACGCCGTTTAGAGTAGAAACAACCACCTTTCTTCGCGTCTTCTTATCTTTTCAGTGCTAACAATAGTAGTGACGAACGAATAATTGTTTTTCATATCTGGTTGGCGGAATTTGAAAATCTCGAGGAAGCAAATGGCGGTCGTACGAACAGTTAGACCGTGTTTGTGATTTTACGGTCGCTAACAAATAGAACACGGCTGGCGGATCTGATTGGAGCGGGCAGGTAAACATAATCTTACTTAGAATCTTAATGAGACAAAACTAATAAATATTGATGACAAGCAATCATGGTAAACCGTTAGAATCAATTTATAACACCTTTAATGGGGACAAAAACACTTCTAAGAAAAATCATTTTTAAGGTAAGTTGTTTTCGTTGATGTAGACGCATTGGTGAGAGCTTTTTCACTCAGATGGATTTTATCTTTCAGCCCCCTCCAGATAGGGCTTAGTGCACTAATTAATTTACAAAATGATTGGTGCTAAGATCTACGTACATCTAAGCAACTGCTGCGCGGGGTAATTAAACTACCTCTATATTCTCACACCAAACCACCACACCAACAAAAATACCGCGTTCGATAATTATAAAACCAACTACTAAAACTTGAAGATAGCATAAGGTACTTTTTCCACATGAGAGTTGAGTAATTGATGAGTTTATTCTTTTTATTTAGGCGAGTGAACTCTTTGTTTGGGTGCATTAAGGGCGCTCTCCCGGGAGAATTGGTGACAATGCCGCTTAATATTGCATGAGACAACGCAGTTTTCATTCGTCAACAATTAACAGGCTAATAAAAAAAGGTTAGATGGGTATTAGTTTGTCGAGACCGATGCAAAAATGACCTGCACACAAGCGCTCGTGTGGCCCAAAGGATTATGGGTATTTCAAAGCGCATTCTATTCAGGGTGTCTGTTGTTTTTAGATTCCGTGCGCAATGATGTCATCAATATAAGACTAGTTAAAAAAAACCCAAATGGCGACAAAGGGGATTATGGTATTATCTCATTCCTCTTATTTTCATCCAGATATAGAGTCCGCTTTGACCTTTAGCTCATCGAAAATGTGTTTGGTGGTCGCCAATCAAAATACATTCAAAGTCGAGACATTTTCCTACAGATATGAACCTATTTCAAATACGGTTGCACTCAGAGAATCCATGTGTCGTAACCCGCAGTGCATCATGGGCAACATTAATGGCTGAATCTATGAGTGCCATGTGTTAACTTTAGGCAGATAAATGTGAATGCGAAAACTTTGCAAACCTGGATTTGTTTTAATTTACGCTTAGTTCAAACGTCGTGTTATCCATTTGCCTTATTCAATGCAAATGCATGCAAATGAATCAAGTTGATTGTTTCATCTTCATTTGCATGCATTTGCATCGAATAAGGCTCATGGATAATACGACGTTCGAGCTTAGCCTTATTCGCTTATTAACCCAATGCCCATGAACCACCGCGGGCTACAATACATGGAGTGCAACCTTTGTTCAAAGAGTACCTTATTCTGCTTAATATTAAATTCGCGTTTTTCGCGAGTCTTAAAGTTCGCGAATTTTTTTAAATCGTGAAAAACGCGAATTTAATATTAAGCAGAATAAGGTACTCTTTGAAAAAAGGCCGCGAACTTTGATCTTGCGAAATTTAATTGATATAGAGAACTCATTCAATGTTCTATTGAGATTTAACATTTGCCGGTAGCTCCACCAAATTTGGCATACTGGTACTAGACAACCTAATCTTCAGCACTGCACCATTCATTTTGTCTGATATTAAAAGAAAACTATGCTAGGCTAGTGCTGGGAAAATTTTCGCGAAATTTAAGACGCGAGAAAATAAAGAAGAAGAATGAACATGAAGTTTTCGATAGGCTGTACGTTTAAACCCCAAATAGCGCCAACAACATCACAGCCAGTATTGTTGGAGCCGCTACTCTCGCATGACCACAAGACAAAGAATAGAATATAACAAGGGACTTGCCCTAACTGATCACGTGACCTTTTGAGTGGCAAATTCAAGCCAAAATAACACAGAAATGACTGCGCCCGTCACGCCAGGGAACGACGAAAGAAAATCTTTAAATGAAAAAAAAAAAAACTTTCTGGATTTATTCGTAAGCGCTAAATCAGTTCCTTTTTGTTGCGCGCGAGATTGTCACCCGAATTCTTCCTATTCCTATTAGGGGGGTACACCTATTTTTACCCATTTCCACCCGCTCTCGATGTGAGACGTTCAGACAACATATTATCCGAAGGATCTGTGATTCATATTAAGAGCAAGTGCCCTGGTGTTGGCAGTTATGGCCATAAAATAAAATGAAAACAAGAAAAGCACACAATTACGCTTATTTCATACTAACTTCACAAAAAATAATAAGCAAATGTCGCTTCCTTTATTGTCGCGATTTGTGTGGGAGCTTACTAAGAAGCGAATTACCAAGAAAAAAAGATATGATAAAGTGCACAATTCGCAACATCTTTAAGAGATTCGATTCGATTCGAGCTACCAGAATGAGTCTTATCATTTCTACGAAATTTTCTACCAAGGACCGCTCGGTAGCAAACCCACGGCGAGAAATGGTAACGAGATTGCTTCTCTAAGGAACGACGACAGTGCTGATAACGTATGCGCATGCGCGTGTTCTGGAGAAAACAAACAAAATCTTAGTCTTGAATCGTTCGAGTAAAGGTACGAAAGGCTGACTCGCTGTTTTGACTTACTGTACAGCATTAAAACCATACTGTACAAAAGATGACAGATTTGTTTGATAATGAGAGAGTCATATCGAAAATTTTAGCCTTAGGTTTGATCTAGTTTTCTTAGCATTCGCCAAAATGTGACAGTTCGCCGGTAAAACGCCGCCATTTCAAAACAAAAAGGCTGGTTTAACCGCGCGGTACTGGAACTAGTCTTGCGTTTTTCAGCACTGGCAGGAACGACAAGAATTTTTGCCAGTGCAACGATTACATTTAAAAGTGACTCTATGGGCAAATACCTGTCAAAAACTCTGCTGAATTCTTTTCAATGTTTACCTGTTGTAGTCAACTTCTGTGTCGAGGCCATTTTTATGTGCACGCTATCAACACGCACTTTTTCCCGGGCTTGTTTGCTCTTTTGAAGGGCAAAGCTTCAAGGAAATATCATGCGCGAATTAGCCAATCTAGTACGAGTACTTCCTGAGATCGTGTCAGGGGAAATTGGAGATTATTCTATAGGAAATGGAATTCATTAACTGAATAACTTGCCATCGCAAAGTCACAGCATCTATGCTTACAACAAATACAAAGGCGAAAAAAAACTAGAGCAAAAAACTATTATGAAATTATATTAAATCTAGGCAATTCTAAGAATTATTTCCTTTATGAAAAATTAATAGTCTGCTATGGGATTAAAAAATTGTTGTAAATAAGTGTGAAATGGGATATTAAAACTGAAAACGAGGCCCATAGCAACGACTTACTGTGGTAGTAAATCGGCTTTGCGCATTATCATGCGGGAACACTACTTGACGTGTTCCTTTTAGCTTAAGTAAATTTCTCAAGTCGGGTTCACAAGATCGCTGACTATCTGGCTTTGCGGGGACAATAAGAGATGTCAAACGGGGCTATATCTGTAAACATTCGCTAGTTATTACGGCAATGGGTAACGCTGCAGCTGGCGAGCCGGCCTACTCCTGTGTCAACGAACTATCAGCAGAAATAATAAGGGCTTAGAACAAGACGCAACGCTGGAGGATCGTAAAACCATGTACACTATCGCAGAGGAAGACAGCTTTTTACCCGCGTTACTTACCCCAAACCCTACGAAACAGCTCGCGACAGTAAGTAGATACTATGAGAGACAAAGACTTCGGCAGATTTATCTAGCTAGAGACATGGAAGAGATACGCTATGCGTACAGTTTGAAAATTTGCAAGGAAAAAGAGCGATTGAGTAAGTCTCTTTGGGAGTTAGATAACCAGAAACGGCGCATTTTGCAGCAGATTTCGGGCGGCTCGAACACATCTTTGCGTGTGGGACACAATCAGAAAATTGACGCAGAGAAGCGAGAACGAAGATCTAAGAGGCGAGAAGAGAGAAAGGTGAGAAAAAGAGACAAAGAGATCAGACTAGAACTCGCGCCTGTGTCTGTGAGCCGATTACAAACCGCGAAGACTCCCGAGAGTCGGCTTCCAACACAAGCTAGTCAAGGAAGAAGAGAAAGTCGACAAAAATGGAAGGAAAAAGCAGCAAAGCCCGAGATTCCGCGTTATCTGTTGTTATGACAATGGCAAGATGGCATGTGTGCTCACAATGGCACGGTTGGAAACCTGAAAAAGTTATACAACTGGATGTCGATCTATAGTAATTATTTCGCTATGTCTCAGTAGTTATCATTAAATATTAAAACCCACCGACCCAGCGCCGGTGAAATGGATTTGATGGATTGCTTGGAAGAAAATCGACACCAGTCGTCATGGAAAAACATCAATCAGTCCGGCTCAAACCTACTATATTGATCAGACACTGGGAAAAAACAATCACTGTTTTTTGCCTTTTTTCAGTACGCTATTTCCCATGGAATGCACCATGACTATAGCTTTCCGAAATTTAGCCACTCGCTTTCTAAAGTACGTTCCTTCGCAACAGCAAACATGCACACGAAAAACAAACAAACCTTAGTAGATTCTTTTCTTTATAAGAGGCTTGATCTATCAGATTTATCAAAGCTTACAATACTTTCTAGAATTCGGAATTCTATAGCGTCATTACCCAATCGTTTTTAGTGTAATATATAACAACAGGAGATTCTTCATGACTTTTAAATGGTTATGCAAAATCAAGTATTTTGTAGTTTTGTAACAAAGTATCTTTAAAAAAAAGCATTTCCTGTTTTTATTTAAGAAAAATATGCGCAATATTGTACAAATCATAGACATGCCATAAATGTAGAAAAGTACAAGATTTCTGGCGCTGCTCTTGTAAAAGTAAGTGCTATTTATCATCACAAGTATCTAAAAATACACTTCCTGTACTTATTAAGATGTGATAAAAAAGAAATAGCATTTCGTGATTTTATCGAAAAAAAATGTAAATTTAAAATTCGGTCATTTTTCTCAAATTCTGATTAAGACCAAGAGAGAATAAACCACTTAGCTAAGTTAGCCATTAACTATGCATAAAATATGCTTGCTCTCCTGGCCAAACTTAACCGAAATAGCCACGAGATGGCGCGTGATTGATGACTGACTAAAGTAGCAAAGAGTTGGAAGTTGTTACAAAAATACATTCACAAGTGTAAAATAAAAATGTTAAAAGCCGGTTAACCAGCTTGTACATTCTACTATTAGAATATTCCATTTGTACTGAACATTATAAAGTCTAATTAATGACCCATAGGCATTAAGCGTAAAACGCAGACGTAGATGGTGTAAACAAGGAACGAAATGCAGACATCGGCTGATTTAGTTAATTTTGGTCAACTAAATACGTGATAGTGAATGCAAATAAGTCTAAGACTGAGCAAACATCCAATGTAAACCAACGCAAAGAATGAGATTTGTTAACTCACAGGATGGATCGACGGTGTTTTAGGGGGGGGGGGGGGGATATTCCGTGTCTAGGCTAAACTGTGAATAATTCAAGTGATATTTTTCTATAAGCTTTAGGTTGTTTGGTAATTGTGTTGTGCTTTTTGGATTTACAGCAGAATTTACAGGAGTTTCATTACTTTCCCCATTGCTGTCTGTTGTAAGGTTCTATGGGTAAGTAAATAAGTAAAGTGGAACTGGAAAAGAGATCGGATTCAAAATAGGATAAGCAAAAAACTTAATGTTTTCTCTTACAAAAAAGGAATTCATTAGTCACTTGATTGAAAAATGTATTGCACATCAAAATTATTTTGCGAGCACGATTTTAATTTATGGGTCAACACTATAATGCATCATATCAATACTTTAAAATACCTATTCTTCACTCTTAGAGGAATTTGATGCTAGGGCACTTTAAAAAAGCAGATTACATTAATAGTACAGTACAAAAAAGCAGTATAAAAACATGTTGTTGAAATATTGTACACTTTTAATTATTTGAGTCATTGGATGGTTAGTTC
The DNA here is from genome assembly GCF_932526225.1 of Nematostella vectensis. Lineage (NCBI taxonomy): Eukaryota > Metazoa > Cnidaria > Anthozoa > Actiniaria > Edwardsiidae > Nematostella > Nematostella vectensis. Next base: position 14,724,043 of record NC_064040.1, on the reverse strand, counting down.
AGTCATTTACATTATATGTAAGATTGACATAAAATAAAGTATTTCGATCATACCTTGATGGAAGCAAATGCTTTCATAAATTATCATCCTGCTAAAATATCTAGTAACACCCTGTCCAAGCATAAGTTTTTTACATTAAAGGGAGGCGAGGAGCTCAGTGGCTTTCTGATGTGACTCACGGTCCTGAAAATTTACAAATGGATTAAAATTTTTTTTTGTCTAAACAGCGTAGTTTTAAGCTACAACATATAAATTGAACAGCATAAACGAATGATCAAATGATCTATTCATTTTTTTCAATGATATTTAATATTTAAAGTTTTAGCCCCCCTCCCCTGTATGGGCCTTCTTCAAACAGTACACAATAGAACCAGCTGTAAAGTTGTCTTACTTACCTCACTAGTACTGATGTCCATAGCCAAGGCCTTTGTCACCCATTCTTTGCTTTTGCTGTATGCAGATTGCTGATAATAGCACTATAATAAAATCATAAGTGGATTAAAAAGCAGCACAGTGAAAAGTAGTAAAGCTATTACAACATACTACCTTAAACTATAACCATGGTAGCATGCATCACCATGTAATCCTATTCTTAAAAGTCCATAGTCTGGAGGTGGGCCTTGCTGGGATGTAATGTCTGTTAGCTTGCCCCTCTTCAAACTTTTTCTCTGCTTGTTGTTTATTTGGTAGCATAATTTTATTTTTGGAATATTATATGAAAGTTAATAAAAAGTAGCAAGGGTAAAGGTTTATGATGTTCTACTGTACCATTGCTATCCAGTAGGTGTTTGAGAGCCAGAAACCAGGCTGCAAAGCTTCTGCCTAGGGAAAGAAAACAGATCAGAGTTAGAAGAACAAAGGCATGGTAGCTCTAAATAAAGCAATAAAAATTAGCAACTAGTGGGCCCAACATATTTTTTGGGGGATTTTTTTGGGCGTTGAAAATATGGGTACTGATTTTTAGTTCAAAATTAAACCCTGTGTTAAAAAAAGGACTTTTCTGATGAAGCGGAAGAATGTTGTACAGGATGGCACAGCCCTATTCAACTCACAATAAAGTGCAAGTGCATAGATGTGAAATCGATACTTTGAAAAGTGTTTGAAATTTCAGATAATTTGGGGTATGAAACTCCGCTTGTTGCATTTTAAAGGGAAGTATCTATCCTTTTTTTGTTGCTGTTAAGGGGGGGGGGGGGGGGGGTTATGAAATTGTTGAACCTGCCTAGCTGAGTATCATTCCTCCTTGTACATCAGTGATCATATCAAGACTCGCACATACAGTACCTTGAGAAAATTATCCAGGGCTTCTTCTACTGTGGAAGTTGGTGGTTCAGCTGCAATGGCTGCAGCTGCTTTCCTCTTCCACCATGACAACTGACTCACCTACAGTAAACCATTTCAAGATGAGGCCCAAATAGTCATTACATTCTTAAATCCCTTACAGAGTAGTAAACTCTGGATTGGATTCATGTGACAAATCTTTTACTGCCATCAACAAATTGATACAAGTGAAATTCGATTCATTCTACAACAAAAATGACTTTTTTAATTATTTTTTAATTATAATAATTTTTTAATTATAAAATAATGGATTATGGGAGAATGGATTATTCTAAAAAATATATAAAAATAAAGTCCAATAATTTCAATCTGATTAATTTCCAAGGCTGCAAGTGATTGTTGTTTTTATTTGTGTTTTTTAATAGTTTTTGGGATTTATTGTCAAATACGGAGTACAGCTAATGGTCAAAGCCAGAAAATTTTTGAATTTGCTAGGACATATCTTTCTATTCTAATCATTCTTTTTAAAGTGAACAAAAACATAATCACTTGCCTCATAACACCACCTTCCTAAAAGATGATAGCATGTGGGATCTTTGTGGTTCAATTCTATGGCTTTCACTATATGCTCCTACAACAAACAAAAAAAGAGACTGAATAACCAGGAAATACAAATCATAATGGATACTATAGTTAGAGTTTATTTTTCTATCCTACTAGCAGAGGCCTCACTATTCATTATTATCTCTTCAAGTTGGCAAAGGTTTGCAAGTTGTTTTCTTTAGATTTTCACATACATAACAACACAAATCCATGGACACAAGCCTACCACAAGTAAAGAAGGACAAAAAAGCTCCCTTAGCAGAATAACCTTTCTCTTATGACCTTTTCAGAAAGACATTTTACTGTGTGTGGGGAAAAATATAAAATTCAGTAAAGGAGGTACTTTGTAATTGTACCTTGTATTTGAAACCTTGCAATATCTGATCTTGAGTTGATTCATATTCTGTCGTACTTCCCAACATTATAGAACACCTGGATAAAAACAGTAGCAGGAGCAGATCTAGCCTTGGGGAGGTGGTGGTGGTGGGGGGGTGGGGTTGGCTCAGTGACAAAGGGGGAGGGGCTAATTTTTTTTGTTACATAAGGTTTTTGGCACCCCCATAGGGGGAGTTTAAACCCCCTAAACCCTCCCACTAGATCCGCTACTGAGTAGTAAGAATGGGAAGCAAGGATTGGCAGTAAAAATCTGACAAAAAATGGTGCAAACTTTGTAAATGTTAGTTCCAGTAGTTATATTTATTAAGATTTTCATGGCTATTGCTAAAAAAGCTAAACCCTGTTTTAAGGCCTCAGTGATTCCTTCTATATGAAAAACAAGGGGCAGACACTACTTTCTTCCTTGTCCTTTTTTAAAATTCTGATTGTTTTGGGGCCTTCTGGGGTGATAGCTATGGACCTGGCCTAGTCTTATGGTTCAGGAAAACCTGGAGCAACCTACCATTTATGAGCATTGGACAACTTGTCATTCAATTCAACTGCTTTTTGAGCTGCAGCCAAACCTAAGAAGAACACAGATAGCAAGTAAAGAGGGTGTGTGTGATTGTGGGTGGTTCGGGGGGAGGGGGGTCGGAGTCTTGGAAACATAAAAAAATTTCTTTTGAAAGAAAGCAGAAAAAAACCTAGGTCAAACTTTTACTACAATAAAAGTGGCATTTATGTATAATTCACAATCAATTCACCCACCTTTGTAAAGCAAATCTTTCTTTTTCTCCTCTCCTTCTTGCTTTGCCTTGATGGGGGATAAATCAGAATAGGCTCGAGCCAGTCTCCACCAAAGCTCAGCCTCACAGGGATACTACATGGACAAATGAACATGGTACAGATAAAAACAGAGCTTGGGGCGATTCCAAAGCACTGGCATCTGTAGTCTATATGTATGGAGTTTGATTTCAACCAGTGTTGACACTTCAAAGCAAGGGAGCACGGCAGATTTTTTTCCTATTTAACGCGCGATTGATGTCATTACGAAAGTAAATGCGTCATATGTGTTTGTTTTGTAAGGAGAGATATCAGTCGCGCTGTTGGGGGTGTAGGGCTTGGATTATGAAGTGGATTATGTTTGTCAACAGGGTCTTTGTTCGTATAATGCCTGAATCCTTTCCGAGGATAGAGTTACAGTAGAAGTGGCGGGGAGTGAAACTGTATCTCTTGTATGTATTGATGTAGCATTGTTGCTATGCCAAATTGCAACCTGATCCGCGTGCTCTATTCAAACTTCTATCGCGCCTGATTCACACTCAGATTCGATTTAATTAACGCACTGTGTTAATGTACGATCAACACAGCAACAGCACGAATATCATAGACTCTGTTAACTATTTGAGATCCGTTTGAACTTTCAAAATGAGCATGTTTTTGGGGGGGTTCTGGAAGCTTTGTTAACCTGTATCTTTGTTAACCTGTATGGGATTTTCATGTATTTCTTAGGACGTGCTCACTATTTGTGTGTTTTGCATTCTACGTTTCTTTTGGTTCCCAATTTGGCAATAAAATAATCAGCTTTATTTCCTTGAAGAATATTGAATACATTTGACATTTTTTTGCCTGGAACTAAACTTGGGCGTCGACAAAGCGTACCAAGTAGTTTGGGGCGAGTGTGTACAAACAGACAACGCTATTCTTAGTCTAGCAACAGTGGGGCGAATACCAGATCTAACTCTCCCTGACACAATGAAACGAACAGTTGGAGGGGAAGCGAGAAAAATTATCCTTTAAATTGCTTTGGTCCGTCTTCGCGGAGGATTTCTTTATATACATGTGTTTCTCGTCAGGGTTAACTCCCTTGTTCAGAGTCATAGCAGCCCGCATAAGATTGGGGAGGGGGGGGGGTGGGGGGCACACTACAGAAACAGAAAACATAAGGGGGCACAGCAACACCAATTCTGATAATTTCCTCGTAATTTTAAAAAAATATAAAATATTGGGGGGGCACATGCCGCCAGTGCCCTAACCCCCTGCTATGGCCCTGCACTTCCATTTCTTTGTGGTATACTAAATAAGGGTTCACAAGTGAGTTTAGTAGTAAGGGTGAAAAAAGGCATTTGGTTTAAAATGACAAATAGAATAAAAATGTACCTTGTCTGTGGCATCTTTTAGCATAATCTGAATTCTTTCTGTTTGTTTATCAGTTCTGCTTTTGTCCTGATGTAACTCTTCGACTTCTTTTATTATACTTTTAATGGCATCCTGTGAAGAACTGAAAATAAATATTACAGGGCATTAAGTGGATAAAATATTCCCTTATAGTGGTGGAATATATGCCTCCCCCCTAGCAAACATTATTTTTTCGGAATTAGTCCCTAGGGAAATAGTTTAAGTAAATCTGAGTTTAAGCTTTCTGAGAAGAAATGAATAAAAATGAGTCATTTGGGAATTTAGTTTGGAAGTTAATAGTTCAACTGATCAGGTTTGTAGTTATCAGGGCTTTACTGTATCACAAACAAGCATGATCACTTTAGTAAAGAACTACTAATGCACTAGTCATTGGGACAACACTGCAGTCAAATGGCCCTACCCCTCGAGATGCAAACTATAGGAAACTATATGACAACAAGTCATCTGAAATAAGCCTTTTTCTTTCAAAGCCGGTACACTTCAGTGAGTACATTTGTACCAATAACTATGAAGATAACAGTTAATATAAAAAATGGAAAAGTAAATCATCTTCATCTGGAGTTGGTTATATCATTCATATTCGTTTTTGCACATTTCAAGGTGCAGCTTGCCACATGCTGATACATGGAAATGATTACTTTTGCAAAGTGCATTTGTGACGCTATTCACTTGTCTCCAAGCCTCTCCCAGGGACCATGGGGGTGGGGGTTTCAAATGATAAGTGCATAACATGAGAACAAAATAAAATACCATTATTATGACAACAAATGTGTCCTTGTACTAATAAACTCATCGAAATGAGACCTACAGTCAACTAGGTGTACACATCAGCAAATCAGACTTTGTTGAAGATTTCGAGGCTTTTATATAATTCCTATGCTCTCGTAATAAATAACTAGTATAAAGGAAGTAATAATTATGATTTTAGGTACCTTTCTACTTTTTGAGAAGTCTGGCTTTCCAATTGCTCCGCCTTGCTAAACATTGTCAAAATTTCCTCGTCTTGGGGGGCTTCATAAAATTCATCTTCATCGTCTGAGCTCGTTCTTACTGATTTTGAATCTTTCAGTGAACCAGAGCTTTTCACAATATTAATTGGCTTTGCAGCCTGAGCTTCTAGACTGCTTTCTAAGCGTATTATAACTGATCGAAGTTCACGCATTTCTTGAGTAAGCTCTAACATACACACAACAATTCTACCATCTTCGTCAGAGCGACTCTGTAACATTTTCTTAGTGATATACATTCCAGCTGTGATACCCATAGCAATGCTAAGTCCCAGAGTTGTTCCGATGACAATATGGCGACCAAAAGACGAGAAATTCAGCTCCGGTGAAACTAAATTGACGGTCGCCATCTTGATCTTTCAAATGTCCGCGTTTACATGCGCGACCTCCCGCCACAGGGAAACCATTCGTCGGGTCAACTAAAAACAACGCGCGGGAGCTATTAATTATATTTAGTTCTTCTTTTGATATTAGAGTGACCAAATTAGCGAAAAAAGCGAGTTAAACGTCGTATAAACACAACGTGACAGCTATTCTAACACTTTGCTCGCTTCCACCCAAAAACGTCGACCGGAAAAAGATTTCCCTGTTGAACGCAAGGAACGCCTGTCATATTTGGATCATTCATCGACCTCTCGAACACGAACAACAAAAATCTCGTGGAAGGAGAAAGGAGAACGTAAATCCCCGCAAAATGCCCTATATTCTGATAAGCACACGGATCAGATTGGTAAGTTGAATCAAATGTCGATCCATCTTGATTCTAGTTCTACTTCAAAATGGAAATAAAGATGATTTTAAAACACTGGCCGATGGAGATTACTGTGACTGTTCAAAAAACATAAGATTTTGAAATTTTTTTCGTAGGGCAATACGGAATTCCGTAATGCCCTCAGCGCTCATAGACGGGCAATACGGTAATGTCACGACTACAAATTAGCCAATCACAGCGCGCGTACTATCGTAGCCATATAATAATATATGATATTATCAAGTCATGAGATGCAATAATCAAGGTTCAACACAGCAGTTCTATAGTTATAGTACCTGATACATGTCAGTAATTAGATGGACTATCTATGTGTAAATCTTGTGATATTATCTGATATCAATTCATGAGATGCAATAATCTAGGTTCAACATGGCAGTTCTAAGGGTATAAGATCTGATATATATCAGAAATTAAATTTGTGAGTGAGCTTTGTTATAATATCGACTAAATATCTGATACTAGAACCCTGTGAAAAAATATCTGATTTATATCCGATTTTAGATGAGTGATAAATATCGTATAAATATCAAAGTGCCAGAAAAGTTCAATATCGCGCCTTTATGGGCCGATGTCTTTCGACCCCCCCCCCCCCCCCCCCCGCTTTTTGCGGTTTCCGTCTTGCAGTCCTGTTGATCATGTACCAATTTTGGTGTAAACACAACTTTTCAAAATCGGACGCTTCCCATTTACACAGATCGAAAAGGGGGCCCTATAAACATAAGTATAAACGCAGTGGCTAAATGCCCGACAGTACACAACGCACAAAATTGAAAGGCAAATTGTCTATAGTAGAAATGGGAGTATTGTTTATGTACATTTTGCCTTTTGTAGGAACTGGGTCCAACCCTATGTGGAGACGAATGGAGTGATCCAGAACTCATGGCTTTGCTGGATGCTGAGCTCGTTCACCAGTTTGGAAATAACTTGTAAGAAAGTGATATTAACCCTACATTACTGATGTTACTTCACTTTTATTGAAAGTTTGTCAGGTTTTTTCTACTATAAACTACTCTACACTTTTTCATAAGGGCGTTCAGACTAAGATTTTGCCAAACTCCAAGAACATGCTGAGGCTCAGACAGCAGCAAAAAAAAATTTCATTAGGGAAAATTCATTTATTATCCCAAAGGGAGGGAATGAGGACTTTCATTGATAAAAGTAAAGGAAAACAATTAGTTGTCCCCCCCTTCAGGAGGAAAACAATTTTCCATGCTCCCCCCCCCCTTATGCTTCCCTCATATTTTCGGTGCCCCCCCCTCGAGAAAACCTAAAGAAAGAAGGAGCAAAGGAGGGTACGACAATGTCAAAGGAATGCGGTCAAGAGATTAGCTGCTGCAAGCTGGTGAGAAAGTGGAGGGGAAGGAATTGGCTGAAAACATTAATTCAGAAAAAGTGAAGGCACTCAATTTCTCAAATGGCGACTAAATCCAGGTTGTCAACCTGATAAAGGTTGATGCTATATATGACACAGAAGAAGAAAAAAGGCTTCTTGTTCTTTTCCATGTGAGGAAAAGTGCAGTACGAGAAAGAAAAGAAAGAGGGGAAGACAGCAAATTAGATATAAGCGAGGATATTGGTTACGAAGAATGAGTGCTTGTAGCATTAGAACGTTTTGTTAATGATTTCAAATATGGAACATAAGTATATAGTGGAAACCATGAAAAAAATAGGGTATATACAGGTTTGCATTCCATAGATAAAACGTAGTTTAATATGTATTCTAGACTCCTGGATTTTACATGCCAAATAACTGCCCCTGATACTCGTTGTACTAAGAAGTCCGATTTGACACTTAGTCAAATTAGAAGAGACATTTACGGTAATTCTGTTTTTTTTTTTTCAGGATGCAATGTTACTGAAATTTAAGACCAGAGCCTTAAAATGCTCAAAAAATAAGCACAGCTCAGCCTCAACTTAAAATTAGACATTCACATCCTTTGCTGTAGTGAGAATATAGAATGGTCGACTAGGCCTGTAGCTAGGTGGGGGTAGCAGAGAGACAGAAAGGAGCTTGTTCACAAATTATGGGGGAATACATTTTCAAAGTAAAAGTGAGGGTCAATGGCTGACACAATCACAATTATCAGTTTTATTTATGAATAATGTTGCTATAACATTACTCCTTGCAGCAAGGAATATTTATCAAAACACCCACCCAGGGTTGTTTTGAACAAATTGGGAAAAATTGGATACAAAGTGATTTCTTCCACTGGAATTGGACAGACCATTGTTTGGACTTTATTCAAGCCCGATGAAGACCAATAAGGTAGGTGAGCCAAACAAAAGGGGGGGGGGGGGAGATGGGTTTCCAGGAATTGCTGGGGGGAGGTGCTGTGCAGTCATAGTTCAGTCTTTGTTATTGTAGATGACTGACATGTATTCAAAGTCTCACAGTATTGAAAATTGCATTTGCTTTTGGCTTCCAAAGCTTCCTTGAGAATAAAATTTTAGCCCCTTCTGCACATGAATGCTTAAAGGACTTTTTTATCACATTCTATGCCACTTTCATTTATGTATTATTGTTACTATTTTCTTTTTGCCAGATACAACATGTCCAATATACCGCAATCAAGCAAGAGACAAACTCTTTACTTTCCCTGGAATAATGTTTGCTTACCCAGTAATGTCTGTTTGCTATCTGTTATTAGGCATAGTGCACAGTGCCAGCACTTTAATAGCTAAAAAAACAGGCCAAGCAATGTTTCGCTGCTTATTCACGATATTTTTATCTTCTCAGAGTTGTTTTCTTAGTTTTGTTTATTTAAAAAGCAAGTCTCTATGTAGAAATGAATGTGTACTATAAAAAAATGAAAATAAAATCTTGTTTTTTTATTTTCCTAAAAAGTACTGGGGTAATGGTATGAAAGAAAGGGCTTTAATGAAAGTGTTTCATAAAAATACCTACATATAGCAAACAATTTTGATTTAAATATATACACAATATACATTTATGCAAGGTACTAAATTTCCTGCTCCCTTTCTTCCCTCTCCATCTGTTCTATAATTCTCTTTCGTTCCTGTGCTTGTCTTAATCTCATTAGTGTCAAATTCTCATAGTCTCTGTCTGATACTGCAATCGATTCTGATGGTCTTAAGACTGGGGATTCTGTCCTGTCTGGAATTGTTGGGGTAGGGATCGTGGCAGATGGAGGCTTCTCTAGCCAGCTTATAGTCAAAGGGTTGTCTGCATTTCCTTTTTCGTTCATCAAAGCCATCCTCTGCAAGTCAATTTACCAGTACAAAGGATCAAAAAAGAAATAAAGGCATTGTAGCCTAATTTTTTGTCTTGTGACTACTGAGAATTCAAAATCCATCTCTAGTCCGGGAAAGAGCATAGCCATACCACCTTGATGTATCAATTCCTTTGCTGTGTGCAGTCAAATGGTTTATGACACAACAGTGAAAATATGAAAGGCATTGATTGAGTACACTCTTTTTCCAAATGAGACAAGGGTTTTGGATTCACCAATTTCGTGCAACAACCAATTTTGCTACAAAGAAATGATGCACTAAAATTTAAATTGGGTCAATCAAAACAATAGAAAGATATATAGTATGTAATACTGTCCAGAAGCATTTTGTTACAGTAGTATTTTGTTAACCCTTGCCAATAAAAATCTACCGCTGTTGGAATTGGAAGCCATGAAAATTCGGCTAATCAAAAAGCATGAAATGAGAGAATTGTAAGTTTGAATTATGTGAGTCAAATGGCTATTTAGTAGCTAGAATTTGTGTTTGAGAGTTGGAAGAAAATAGAAACTGCAATACTGTAATTCAATTCTCACTGCACTTGTGACATGTCCATATTCAATCTCACCGCACTTGTGACATGTTCGTATTCCACTATTGCACTTCCTTTCCTTGTGGATGAGATCAGGAGATGAGTGACACCACCATACTGCAACATTTGAAGCAGAAACATTTGGCACAAGTATACTTCAAATGAATTTCAAATGGATTTTACAATACTGGATTTTGCGATAACCTCAGGACCTTTTTGCAACAATACCTTGATTTTACAATACATTTTCTTTTTCCTGAGGCATATCGTAAAATCCAGGTTTCACTACTGTAGATGTGAAAACTAGATGCACATATCAAATATTTACAGCTATCAAGAGGTGTAGTGTACCTTTTGAAACAGTGCTAATAGCAACTCTTTATTGTAGCCACCATTACACTCATCAGATTTTTTACTCTTCCACTTAATCTGAAATTCAATATTCGAAAGGTCATTTGAATACTAACTGTAGATTGATGGGAAGCTTTGGGGAGTGGGACTTTGATCATAGGAGGGACCCAAGCGAATAAGAGTTGAAATAACAATTTCTCCTCAAACAACTGGTTCAACACTAGCCTGCATAGAGGCTCAAGGGAGAGAGACGATGGGAGAGGGGGCCAGAGAAGAAAAAGCAATCCCAGGGCCGAGGGGGACTGGAGGGAGGGGAAGAAGGGAGAGCCTGCCGGCAGACCATTGTTCTAGCAGCTGTCAAAATTAACCAATCACATAAACTGTTTACATTGTAATAGTTTTTTGTCAAAATAAACAGGCTGCATGTAAATTGTCTTGCTTCTTTGCACTGTGTTCTCCTGCATGTCTGCGGGAAAATAACTTAAAGCCAGTAAACAAATCCAGGAACAAGTGCTGTCGTTATTGCAACAAAAATCTTCGAATTGAATACAGAAACAAGCTCAATTATGATTTGCTCACCAATATTTTTAAATAGTTATATTGTGTTATCTCTAAACACATGAGATCGATACCCTAGGTCTGTACGTCACAAGTTTCATTGACTACGCAGGTAGCGAGGTTTTCCTTGAAGGTAGAGTCCTGTGTTAGCGCCTTCATAAACTTCTTGTCTTTAGCGTTTCAGCAGAGCTGTAAATGATCGAAAACCGACTGCACAAGATGTATCAATGATACTAAGGTCAAGGATACAGGCTGATATCCCCAGTAACTTCCCTGACCTGATCCTGACACATTATCCACTTTAAAAATAACTGCCTCAAGCACTGCAACTGCTCATTGCTTTAAGGAAAAATCTAGTCCTTTTAAATCTTATAGGGTCGACAAAATGCTTGACAAACAATTTCAAAACTCTTCCTCGATCAACTCCCAGGAATTTTCTTGCACTAAAGCTCGTTGATACGATGCGTTGATGGATGTACAACACATGTGATACATCTCAGCCAATAGCCAGCCTCTCTCAGAGACCAGAGTGAATGGCTAGAACAATAGTCTGCCGGTAGGCTCTCCTTACTTCCCCTCCCCCTCCCCTTTCCTTGAGCTGCTACGCAGGCTACCTTAAGCTTTGGTGTAAGATGTTGTTGATCAAGATCATCTGTCTTCTGTTCTTCTTCTCGTATCTGTGCTTTTAGCAACTCTTGTTGTTCCTGTAGAAGTCTTGAGCCTTCCTCACGGAGTCTTTCTATCTCGGCCTGCAAGCGTCTTGCAATTTCTTCATCACTTTCCTTTTCTTGTTTGGCTGATTTTTCACTTTCTTCAAGATCTAGTACCAAAACAGGAGAAAATTCTAAATTGTATAGAAGGTGTTTTTCTAGAATAAAAAAATGGATTTCAATGAATTTCAGTCTGACCTTGCTTAAATTTCTTCCTTTTTGCATCCAATTTCTGGTTACGCAGTTTGTTTCTCTCTTTGGCATTGAGTAGGTTGTTGAAAGCAGCTCTTGCTTTAGGGTCAGTGAGTACTTCGAGTGCTTTGCTGAGCTTGTGAAAAAGTTCCGCTAAAATTGACAAGAGATATTCATATTCAATATTCAGTGTATCAAAAAGCATGCACAGCCATTAATTGGTTGGATCATCAACTATTTGAATAAATAAACATTAGACCTTCTTGGATAAAGCACAGGCTTACTAACATCTCTGTCAGTATCAGTAGGTTAATATTTCGGGGGTAATTGTTTTAAAAAAAAATGTTCAAATTGAAATCTGGAATCAAGGAATCAATTTAGTGGTCCGCTTATCATATAAGACATCAAGTTGATCCGAGCTCATATACACAAAACTACTATTATATAGTCTACTACTATTTTCTATTAAAATATTTGAAACAACAATTCCCTTGCGTAGTGCAATTTATCTAACACCCCCTGAGATCTATAAGTGGATTTGTCCGTGAGAGGTTTCTATAAGGCAAACGCCTGAAAGGTTAAACCCACCCCTCCCCCCCAAAATATACCCCACCCCTCCCCCCCAAAAATTATCAAGCCTTGAGATTTTCGGAGGTTGACAAGTATGAAAAAGTGATAGAGGAAATATTCAAACCAAGTATAGAGACTGACTGAGAGGATGGTACACCTGTGAATAAAGCAAACCTATTACTGCAGTATTAAGAATTGTATTTTTCTCTCTTCGATTTTAGTATTTGTCCCCAAAGAAGCTTTTGTAACCCTCCCACTAGACTATTTTGCCCCCATATACTCCAAGTAAGCACAGATGTACAGTATATGTGCTGTTATCTTAACGTGAATTCTCACAAGCTTTTGGGTTATCTGGATTTTTGTCCGGATGGCATTTTAGAGCTTTCTTCCTGTACGCTTTAAGAATCTGCAAGTAAAAAGTAAATGGATTAAGCAATGTTTATGTTGTCATTATAGACTCAGAAGGCAGCAAACCTCCTTTTCCGTGCTATCTTTATGAACGCCAAGTGTATCATAGTAGTTCTCGCCACCGTCCGCCATTTTGAAATTCCATGGCGCGCATGTCAATGAATACACCGCTGGCGTTTTATTTTGAAGGCTCGCACTGAACCCACTAAAATTATATTTAATTCCATTATGGAGACACTTCATGTCGAAGGAGTCAAATTTATTTGGTATTTACAGCGAACGTTTGCACCATGGACGAAGCATTTCCTCTTAATAAGTCACGGAGGAGATCCAAGGAATTCCTTTTTGCTCTATTTCCCGATTGCGTACAATTTTAACAGCGCCATAGGCTTGATGGTGCTTTGGAGCGCCGTTTTATCTGAATGGCTGAATCTCATTTTAAAATGGTGGGTACACTTAAAATTCAGTCTTTGTTTTCTTATTTTTAGAATTTATAGACACAAGCCTCGAGCTTGAAAAGCATACATACGGTCCTGCGGTTTGGTACGAAAGTAGAGAATTGCTCCTCTGTTTAGATATGAAGGGTAAAGCAAGAAGTAGCTTAAAAATAACCTTCCATCCACAACTCCCAGAACTTCAAATCTTTAGAATGTGGCATTAATACAATTAAACGAATTTATGTACAATATCTGTAAAAACGCAAAAACAATATAAAAAAATAACAAACAAACATTGTCATTATTTTCGTTTTAATTTGGCTTGTTGCATTGTTGTTTCTTATATTTTTCCCATGCTGTTTTCTACACAGGATGCTGAGAGGTGAGCGCCCCTACTGGTGGGTTGAGGAACACATGAAGGAGCAAAATATTCACTTGAAGCAGTATCCACTAACTTGTGAAACAGGTCCAGGTATTAACATATTTCTCTAGCTTTTCTGATTAGTTGGAATCTATTGAAATCCCTAATCTTCAATCTAAATGAAGGGTAAAAAAACTGATTCATCATTTTTTTATATGCCATTTCTCGACCACTGAAATCACTGATTTACTTAAAGCAATTTGTGGTTTGCATTTTTCTTTCTGTTCCAGTCAAGGAAACTGCTATTCTACTATATCCTTGCCTAAAGATTTTTTCATTCTAGACTTCCCAATTTGATGCTAATACAGTATTAGAAGATTTGTATTCTTGTTTATAAAGTTTTTCAAGCTCCTTATCAGTTTTAATTCCATAATATAACAGAATGTAAATAGGTATCCATGTTATCCAATATTTATTCTTGATTGTGGACAAGCATGAAGTTCTTCTATTTGTCAGTTAATTATACAGCTTTTTAATAACAGCCAACAAGAATAATGAATTTTAAGAACTCCACGCTGTTCAGTTATGCCCAATGAAAAAAATTAAAAGCGGAATACACCCACCAATTACATGTGTTTATTAATTTAAAATAATAAACTTAAATAAACTTAAAATAATGAAGAAAACCCTAAAAAAATTGCATATTGTTTATTCATTCATTTATTTATTTATTTATTCCTTTTTTGCTTTTCTTTCAGGTTCTCCCTCAGGTCATGTGATGGTTACTGCGTCAGTATTGTGCACTCTCATGCCGGCAATTACAGCCAAGCTTTGCAAATTGTTCAGAGTCTCTACAAGCAGTTTGACCCTGATCAGTGTTACCATACAATCTGTATGCTGGCTAATATTCATAGCCATTCTCGTTGTAGTTTCTGTATCAAGGGTATTTATTGCTACACATTTCCCTCACCAGGTCATACTAGGGGCCTTGATTGGTATTCTGTTGTCTTTATTAGTACAAAGAGAACAAGTTTCAAAAATCACAGATCTAATCCCATGCATCTGTGTTGCATTCTTCCTTGCTGTAACTGCCTTGTTCCTTTACGTTGGTTTGTCTTTTGTTGTGTTTGACCCATCTTTATCAATAACTAAGGCTCAACAATGGTGTGCAGACCCAAAATACATCCACTTAGACACAACACCCTTTTATTCCTTAGTGCGGGACATTGGTGTTGTTGTTGGTGTTGGGGTGTCGCATTTACTGATCAAGATATGGAGTCAGGAAGATCCCTCCAATGACAGTAAATCAAACTTTAAGAGACTCATACAGTCATTTCTATCTGTTGCTTGTCTTCAGTTGCTAGAGCAGATGGGCCTGCCTCTATGGAATAGGATTCTTTTTTATTGTGCTGGGTTTATTAAGAATGTGCTGCTTGTTGTCATTATAGTTTTTGTTGTACCATCCTTGTTGAGCAACAAGAGTGATAAATCAAAATCAGATTGAATTAGGACTCTAACATATTCTTGCTTTAAGATACTGTCATATCTTGTTTTGATAATCATATTTATATAATAAAAGGGGATTATTCATGGCATATATTATGGATTGTAGTCTTTATACCCCCCTCTCCTTGTTATGAAGCACAAAGCCAAGGAGGGACAGAGTTAATCTGAATTCTCATTATAAACCACGAAATTTTCTTAATTTGGCTGAAATGTGCCTTGTTTTGCATCGGGCTCTCTGTGTTTATTGAGAAAACCTGGTTATGTTAGTCAAGGACTCTGGTTCTAGGTTAGGGAAGGACTATTTTAAAGTCAGAAGAAAAAATTAGTTACATGTTTTTCCTTCTTGATTTGCAAACGTGCAATAAAATGATGAAAATCAAGTAACGAAACTGTCTCATGGGTTACCTGTGACCTTTAGAGTCTGGGTCGAGCTAAGAAAATCAATCGGCCAGACGAGATGAGTTTACGGAGCAAAGTAAGTAAAATTACTTTTCTTTAACCATTTCACTTTAAAGCTTTGGCGTGATACTACCATAAAACTGTAGTTCCCTTTTCATGGTTAAGTTAAATAGTAAAATTTGGTTTGGTAATGTTTCCAAGTCCGGTGTATTATTAGCTTTATTTACTTGATACGTCTGTCTGAATTAACGTTTCATTGACAGTTGCTTTTAATTTTCGCGTTTAACATACTTAAGCTTATTATTTTTCGTGCTCTACATACTGGCAAATAGGTAATTTATTTCTTATGATTGCTTTGCTTATCCTGTTTATTGTGTAAGAAACATCCCCATGTTGTTATTTTGTTATGTAAGCAGTAATGCTTGTTTACACTAACTTTAGATTTGACAAAAATATTATAAGCTTATGAATAAATGTACTTACACCCGTGGGAGCACGGGTGGCCTGTGTGTTAGCGCGTTGGCCTCTCACCGCTGTGGCCCAGGTTCGAATCCTGGCTCAAACTGGGGATTTTTCGGGGTTTCTGCCTTGATTCGAATTTGTGTCACAAGTGAGTTGAAGTTATTCTCCCGTGTTTCCAGTCTTCTCAGATAAGGACACTAAACTGGAGGTCCTGTCTCTTCAAGCTGCACTACACTAACCTGAACTGAAGGAACGTAAAAGAACCACAGGGGACGCAATAAATAAACCCTCTGGCAGTGACCACCCCCAGTGACAGTGCTTACTAACCGAGGGCCATATGTTAGAAAACTGTATATTCTGTTAATTATGCTACCTTCGATAAAAAAAGATTAAACTGAAACTTATGCATCCCCAAATATTTGTGATATGCATCCGAAAATATGCACTACACTAACCTGAACTGAAGGGACGTAAAAGAACCACTGGGGACGCAATAAACCCTCTGAAACTTATTCATCCCCTCAGAATATCCCTGATATGCATCCGAAAATATGCACTTAAAACCCAGAATTTTGGATTTGCTAAAGCCATGTGCTGTTTTTTATTTAGGAGAACTTTGACAAAAAAAGGACAAAACCCTGTTTACACCTCTAACCTATCTCCAACTGAATTTTTAGCTTTCTTTTCTTTCTAGGTCCTGTCCTGCTACAGAAAACTACACAGAGCAAGACTTAAAACATTCCAAGGTGACACTTTGGCTCTTGAAGCTGGACGTCAAAAGATACGAGAGGAGTTTGCAAAAAATAAGAATGAGGCTGATAAAACTAAAATAGCAGAACTTATACTAACTGCAGAGGACGTTGAAAGAATGTTAAGACAAAATGTTGTTCAAGCGATATTACAAGAGAAAGACAAATACAAAGCAAAAATTACTGAAGATACACAACTACTTGATAATGCCACCAGGCCTAAGAAGTAGGACAACTACTATTTGTCAAGATTATTTGCAAGTCTTTTATCCAGCATGACTACGTTGCTTTTGCAATTAATTCTTTTCCTTTTCATGTTGGAAGATGAAATAAAGAAGAAAAAATATATATTTATTTTGAGGAAAGGGGTTTTCTGTCTCTAGATTATTTTAGGGTAGTATTCCAGACTCTCCTTGGATAGGCTTCCCTTTAGTTGTTATAACTTTAAATAAGCCCAGGGTAAAATAAGGTGTTGTATAGAACTGCTATTTATTGCTCTCGTTAACTACTTTGACATTGTTGCTTCAGATATGCTAACCTGGGTAGAGGTGGGGGGTTCTTCCCATGTCGACCTGATAGGGATGCTCGTCGTATTTTTAAGGGGTCAAAATTGGGCCTCGGGTATTTTTAAGGGGGTATCCTAAAAATGGGCTTTTCTTATAAAAATGGTATTTTTAATGCTTCTGTAGTATTTTTTAGGGTGGCAATTTTTGGGGTGATGGTATTTTTTAGAGGTATTTTTCGAATTTTCCAACAAGCATCCCTGTCACATTTACCCTGAAGAACCTCCCCTCAGGGGTGAAGTGCATTAGTCACCAAGTGCACCAAGCTTGGTGTCAGGGAACTTTGCAAGACTGACATGAGCGGCTGCAAAGGAAACTGGAAGTGCACACCACGCATTGTTTTTTTTTATTGCAGTGAAACCAAATTTAAATCCCTTTTTTTAAAACAAATCCTAGCCTACCTGTAGGCTCTAATAGTTTTTCAGGCACGAAAACACAGAGTTTGCATAACCCAGCTGCCATCTTGGATAACGGCCGGGTTATGCGAACTATGTGTTTTCGGGATTTTCGTGCCGGAAAAAAACTATTAAAGCCTACAGGTAGGCTAACAAATCCTGGCTATACCCCAACAACAACAAGTAAAAATTTTTTAGTCTGATACTTAATTAACAATATTTGACGGAAAGAATGGCTGTCTTATAGCTGTGGAATACTTTTTCAGCTTATTCTGCACAATTGCACTCTGTCTTTTTACTGGCTTGAAAATTACACTTTAACTAAACTTTATTTTACAGGTTATAAAAGCCTTTTTCTACCTGTATACTGTTGTCTACAAGGATCTATGGGACCATTTGTCTCCTACTCCTACTTTTCCTCCACTTCCCTCCCTTCTCTGTATTTTGTACCTCAGTGAGCCATGTGCAAATTTGAGAACTGTGAAGTGAAAACTTAGACTAAGGTAAATCATAAATTCAAACCTTGATTACGTATTGCATGGCGAGCTTCTGCTGTTTTATTGACTAAAGATACGCAGGGTTCCATGCTGCGTCCCCATGTAGCAGGGAAAGGCTTACATCCCCCACCCCACCCCCCGTCACACCCTCCCTCCCCCTTCACCTTACGCTACGATTTTATCTTTTCCAAACACGTAACAAAAAAAAAGTGTGCCTGTTTTATGTCTTCTTGTGTTTTCCTTAAGCTGAATACATATTTAAACAACAATTTAGCTCGCTTGAAATGTGAGTTGATGAAAGGTTTGAGTTTTTTTTACAATTCACATAACTTGGGGCACCTGTGGTTTTTCATATTTATAACTTCTATACCAAAGTGTGACGTCATATCTAGTAAAATTTAAAAAAAATGCACTTTCCCTAATATTTTCTTAAAATCATCAAGCCATTCCAATCAAAGCTTACCCATGTACCATTTTTATTCAGGCCCTTAGTACGTTGTAGTTTTATTTATCGACAAATCGAAGTGACAAGCTGACAATCGACGTCAATGACGTCATATAGAATTATCAGCCGTTTATAGCGCATTACATAGTTTTGTTATCAGCCATTTATAGCAGCATTACAAAAGGTGAACGCTTTCTCTTGATGGAAATAAGAAGATCAGTAGATCTTCCTAACTCTATGCAGCTACAATGTACTATGAACTTCATTTGTGAATTCGTTGCTAGTTCGCGTTCAGACTAAACGACAAATCTGTTACCAAGATGGGTGTTTGGCGCCAAACTCTCTCTCTTGTTTGGAAGAACTTTCAGATAAAAAGACGAAATAAAAAGGAAACGCTGCAAGAAATCATAATTCCCGTGTATTGGTTGCTCATCTTAGTAGGTGTGAGGCTGGGAATCAAAACTACTCCGCTTCCTGCGGTCAAAACGAGCGAAATACCCAAATCCGATGTGATCAACCTTGGCTCCGAAACGCCATTCGGATTGAATAGCTCACAAATTCCATCTACAAAACCTATCATCGGGGTTGTAACTCACAATGATTCTCAAGCTGGTAGCATAGTCCAACTATTAGAGCAACACTCTAACCAAACTGTCGTTTATAAGCGGTTTAACAGTTCGGAAAGTATGCTGAGCTTCTATCGTACAAATGGGGAATCCTCCCTCGGCGCTGGAGTGATATTTACGAGGGGAAGTTCAGGTGTTTTGGAATACACACTTCGTGTACCAATTGGCAATATTCCAGACATCAAAAGCAAACTCACAGGGTTAGGTAAGCTATTTCCCCGTACTTTTAGTTGATTCATCGATGTTCAAACTATACAACCTGAAACCATTTCAGCTACATCAACCAGAAAACAAAATCTGGAATAATCCCTCATAACTTAATGTCTCTTTAATCTGATGTTAAATTTATTTTGTGTGTGTAGCAATAGCAATCTTGTGCATATTGTGGCTACCTACAGCATTGTTCAATGAACCAGAAAAAGAACAACTATGCTATTGACGGACTAATAATGTCAATAGAATAGTCACCTAGTAGCTATTTCCCCGTACTACTCTTAGTTGATTCGTCGATGTTCAAACTATACAACCTGAAACCATTTCAGCAACATCAACCAGAATAGAAAAAAAAATCTGGAATAATCCCACCTAATGTCTCTTTAATCTGTAATTTAATTTCTTTTGTGTGTGTAGCAATATCATGCTGTGCATTGTGGCTACCTACAGCATTGTTCAATGAACCAGAAAAATAACAACTATGCTATTATTGACAGACCATACTTTTCAGGGTTTTTTTAGGTGATGTCTTTTAGAGGGGGGTGGGTTGGGGGCTTTTTGGGTGCTTATTTTGATTTGGTATGAACTGCTCAGTTAAACAAGGTTTGAATTGTATTATGTGTAAAATTAAGGCCTGGCTAAACTAGGCATGGCTAAACTGCATGTCTCCTAGTTTAGCCACCCAGAGAGACATTGTAGCACACTCCAAATTTGTAGCAGCAATAAAGAAATGTTTCTCGGATAGCAGAGGAACATTTTTTGTTGTGTCCTACAAAATTTGTCACACGCTTCATGTTTTTGGTGGTGGCTAAACTATGTCGCATTCTACAATTCACACTTGCCTAGCTTAATCAGGCCATTACAAAATATCTTTTTAGAGATTAAACACAAGATAGAATAATTGTTCATTGTTATGTGGCATATGGCTTAGGCTTGACATCTCACAAGGTTTAGTGTCTGGTAGGATACAGAGCTCTTATCGCTTCAACGACACAATGAGTAAAAAAGTGACAACTGATGCTGTTGGGGCCAGTTTTTATACCAGAACTGGCATTTAAAGCAGAGTGTTTGCAGGCATGTGAATGTGCCAGTTTAAACACCTCTGAAAATTCCCAAGTTAAAGCCGCATTGTCACCAGTTTACTTCCGGTCGATTACGTAAGAATCTCCGATGATTTTAAACGGAAAACACGAAAAATATTTCAAAACATAGAAAGCAGTGTGTCTATTGGAGGTTTCTTTGAGGATGTGATTGATAATTTAGAGCGAATGGTCTATTAATATTTCGGATTCGAATAGATTCTTTTGTCTTTTAACTGTTGAGGTTTCCGTCGGACCTCCGGAAGTAAACTGGTGACAATGCGGCTTTAACCAGCCCAAGGCTTGTTTTCATTACTTTCCTTGGGGAGAAGAAAGCCTTCTCCGATTGCATCTAAATTTAGAAAGAAAAGAAATAAAAAATGTGGGCTTCCTGTGGGAAAAAGGCAAGAATCCCAAACACAGGATACCCAAATATAAAAAAAGCCAAAGTCTTTTTTTTCCCTTTTTATTTAGATACCTGCAGATGAGGTTAGTAAGAGGTTTTATAGTATTTGTATATAGGGAGGGTTGTGTTGTGTCGTTAACATCATGTCATTTTCTTTCAACCTTAGATAAATGTCACAAAAGATTCTTCGACCCATTTCAATGCCCTGCCAGCAAATACCTCATCTATAATACTACCACATTACAAGCCTCTATTGATGCTGCTATTTCTAAGGTAGAGTTATTTATTGAATATGGACAGATCCCTTATGCTCCACCTTAGATTTTAAGGGTGTGTCCCCCAAAGATACTACAAGGGACCTAATGCTAATGATTTAAGCTACTTTAAATAAAATGTATTGGAATGGCAAAGATCAGTAACTTATCGGTGCTTATTCATTAAGACAATTAATGAGGATTATTTAGTATCACCACAAACAATTGATAAGTAATCAATAAACAATTAATAAAATCGACAGAAGAGTAAGGCCAATTTTATTTTTAACAATTATTCCAGCAATCTTAAACAATTGATAAAGAATCAATTCATAAATAGAAAATCCCAGACAATTCTTAGAAAATGATGGCCATAATATTATTGTTCAGTTTATGCCAATCATATAATATTTATATTTATTCTTTTTTGTTTTTACTCATTTTCAGGTTGTTGCAAATCTCCCATTTTACATTGTTCCCAACATCACAGTTCAAATGATGCCGAAAGCTCAATTCACTCCTTCCTTACAAGGAATACAAACCATTGTTCCGATCTACATGGTGCTTGCTTTCTCACCTTACATTACGATCTTAGTTATCAACCTGGTCAGAGAGAAACAGGAGAAACACAAGGAACTTATGAGGATTATGGGAATGGTAGACACTGCATATTGGTTGTCGTGGTTCTTAACATACGCCATAGTCGTCCTTATTGCCTGCCTTATTATGGTTACTGTCTCAGTTATTGCTGGATTCTTTGGTGAAAGCAATTACCTTGTTCTACTTATTGTATTCTATCTGTACGGCCTGAGCATTATAATGCTCTCCTTCATGATGTCACCATTGTTCAAAAATCCCAAGACAGCTGGCTTTATTGCATCCTTGTTTACAGCAATTTTCGCCGTATTGATCATCCCACTGACTGGTCCATCAATCCCCCAGTATGCAAAGTGGCTGGTTTCTATATTTTCACCTACTGCTTTTGCGTTTGCTCTCAATGAGGTAAGCACAGGTTTTATAAGGGTGGGTGTAGGGGCAATACACTCATTTAATATACTCATATATACTCATTTAATAACCCAACCCCCAATCTGCATCAGTTAGATTATTATTTTTCATTCCTCTGTTCTTTTAAAGTTTAATTAAAAAAAAAAGATCCAAACCCTCACCACATGGGGGAATTTTTTTTAGAGGTTTTCCCATACCCATACCCTGAGATTCTTTCCCGTAGAAGTAAGTCCAGCATATTGTAAAAATTACTCTCTCAAAAGAAATCACCACTGAATGATCGCTCAACCTCTATAATCCCTTTGGTTGAAGTATGGTTCCTTTCTGAGATCACACTGCTTGGCTTGTCTGTATGCTGATTAAGCTAGATGGTCTCTAACTGTGCCCAATCTACACATTAGGATGAATAAAATATTACTGACAAAATGTGTACTTGTCTTCATCAGGCTGTGGAAGTTCATCCTGGTGCACAGTTCAGTAATTTAGCAACCAAAGGAGATTTTCCTGTGCTAAATTGCATAGTCATGTTGATAGTAGACATCCTCCTCTATCTTTTGATTGCCCTGTATTTGGATGCCGTGGTACCTGCAGAGTATGGTAGACGCCAGCCCCCATACTTCATCTTCCAGCCATCGTTCTGGAAGACCATGTTTCAAAGAGGTGGGGGAAGCTTAGAGGCACATGGGGTGAGAAGGCAGTTGTCTGCACATGAGGTTTACAGCTCAGAAGATGTTGAGCCTGTGGCTCAGGAAATGCATGGTAGAGAGGCAATAAGGTACAAGCTTACACTAGGTACTAGCCAGGGTATAAACAGGGAGGGGGAGCTAAAATAGATATACCCAGGGGGTCTTAAGTATTCCCAGTGAGTGGGGACAGGGGGCAGGGAATAAATGGGTATATGACCACCTCAAGGGTATAAATAGTGCTATACTCAGGGGAGAGGGGGGGGGGGTATTAAAAGAATTGCCAACTCTGGCTCTGCTATTATTGATTAATCCTCCAGCCAAATTCCAAAAGATTGCTGCCAAGTAAATTTTTACAACTGCTTTTCACTTAGAAAGAAAAACTTTAGTACATCATAATTTTTATTTGGAGCCTTGACTACATAATAATTGTTTTCATGGTCCCAGTTAAATAAATTAAATTTCTATTTATATAGAATATGTAATCCCTTAACCCTCCCCCCACTCCCCTCCCTTATTGCGAGGCCTAGACCTACAACAGGAACTAAGGAGCATGTTACTTCATGTTACCATCTGCTTCCCAATGCTGATTTCACCCCTTTGTGTCTATAACACTGTAGCCAGGGGCTGGTTGGTGAGTTTGGAAGACCCCCCCACCCCCCAACCAACTGGAAGGTCCACTCTAATTAAGGAAAACTAAATACCACTACGAGGTAGGACGAGCTACCTAAGAGAAAATGGTCCGCTTTATTTGTAAACGAACCCCTCGCTTAAAATCCTGGCTAAGGGTCTGCTATATAATATCCCCTTGTTTGTCTTTCATATAATGAGGAGATAACTGGTCTCACAGAGTTCGCCTTGTGGGTCTATTTAAAAAAGATACAATGTGGAGCCCATTGACTTTATTTGCTTACACAAATTAGGTTAATCAAATTAATCTGTCGATGTATTTATTTACTTTTGTTCCTTTTTAAAAGGCCATCGGCAATGTATTAGGGCAAGTACTCATGATTGGCTGATGGGGGAGGGGAGGCGCAGTCATAGGAATCATATAGAAAAAAGCATAGTATACATGAAGATAAGAAATGACCCACTTTTTAGCTGCCAAGGGGTGTGTGCGCACAGCCTGAGCTTGTATAGGCTCCTGTATTTAGAAGTATCTTTAAACTCAATGTGCCTTCCTTTCTCACTACTATATATTGTATATACTTATTGAATAAAATTGTTGAGTTACTGCGTATTTCTGAAAGTTGTTTGTTTATTCTTGTTGCAGCATTCATAATTTGAAGAAAGTTTTTCCTGGTAAAAAACCTACAGTTGCAGTGGATGGTAAGAATATGGAATTAACTGTTATTTTAGCCTAGGAATAGTTGTACTTGTAATAACACAGAAAGGAAAAGTGTATTATAATTTGCCTCTGTCAAACTTGATATGAAATTGTTATTCAACGAATAAGAAATTCTTCTAAAACATACTTAAAGTATCAAAAACTCTGTTTTATGGACAAGAAATTTCTCTGGTGACTTTTTTTTCCTTTGCCCTAGATGAGGCATACAATGTGTAGTTCCAGAAAATATCCATACCCCCCATTGAGGGGATTGGAAATTCCGGGGGGGTGGGGGGTTCAAACGCCCAGGAATTTCAAGCAAGGAGGGGAGTAAAATGCCCTTTTTCCTTAACAGTTACTGTATTTATTTTTTTCCAGGGGGTTGGAAATTCCAGAGGGGTGGGGGGTCATACCTCCGACCCTCTCAATAGGGGGGTATGGATATTTTCTGAAACTACTAAATAGATAAAAGTTACCTTTTTCAAACACAGCAATGCGTTATGTAACATTACCAGTGATCTTCCTGACATTGCCTTTAGGCATCAGTATGGATATCTATGAAGGACAGATCACAGCCCTTTTAGGCCATAACGGTGCCGGTAAATCCACCCTTATTGGTGCATTGACGGGAATGATCCAACCAAGCTCTGGTACAGCGTTGATCTACGGCAAGGACATAAGTCGGTTTGGTGATCTTGCTGAACTAAGACGAAACATAGGTAAATTCAGGATTGAAACTGTTATGTTTTGTGTTGTTTTATGGCTAACATTTCACTACCACGTAGTTGTTCTAAACAGAAAAAAAAGTAGCCTGATTGTTGCTTGATGTTTATGGTGCAATGTTTCTCTGCAACTTTCCTTAACGAGACAAGACCCCCTTAAAAACATTGAAGGCAATAGATTTTCTAACAAGTTGGAGTGATTATTTTTCGTAAGGAGTTTGTCCACAACAAGATGTCATCTTTGAATTTCTAACCGTCAAGGAGCACTTAGAGTTTTACTTCAAGCTCAAAACCGGGGGTGATTCGCAACAGAATAACGGCGCCGATGCGATTCTTAAGGAGATTGGCCTGCAGGAGAAAAAAGACGACATTGCAAAGAACCTTAGTGGTGGACAAAAGAGGAAGCTGAGTGTTGGAATCTCTCTTGTTGGAGATCCTAAGGTACACAATGAAGCTTATTGGGAAATTAGGGGAAAGGGTTCTTATTCTTTATTTTATGTTTTTTGTCAATAAACAGTGGCAGTCAGTATATTTTTTAATTATTGCATTTTATAAACGTACATTCAGTTTACTGTTATTGCTTCCATGCTATTTTGCTGGTGTTTGTAAACGTGTCAGCATTGCTGGAATAAGCAATATGAGGGTTTTCATATAATTGTTGTTGTTGTTTTCTTCGGTTTTGTTTACTCTAATATGCCAGGAAGTACCTATGTTTTCCAGGTGCTGTTCCTGGATGAGCCAACTAGTGGAATGGACCCTCACTCTCGGCGAGAGATGTGGAAATTGCTACAGGGACAGTGCAAGGAGAAGTGTGTGTTGTTGACAACCCATTTCATGGACGAGGCTGACATATTGGCAGGTAATACAATACAAGCTAAAAAAGGTCTTGTCACACAGTCCATCTCATAGAAGGTTCTCTGTCAGCCGCTATTTTCTCATCCTAGCAAAATTCCAACTGCTAGAACGCATCCATTTCCATCAGCTGATTTGAGCTATTTCAGTATTTTCGATCGAAATCGGTAAATAAGGTATAAGACTTTGATTTTAGATGGTTATTTTGAGGTTTGTTCATATAATTTGTCTTCCAATTTTGAAAGAATACAAAAGGTGTGGCTGACAAGGGCACTTGCACGTTGTCCAAGAAGAAACAAAAAACAAGATAACAAGCTAATCGATTATACAATGTCTTCTCGCAAGACCTTAATCTTAAAACCGCATGTCTTACAAACACGTTTACTAACTAACGGATAGTTTTTTTTAGGAATTTTTCTGCTTTGAAAACGTTTTCTAAAGGAATGTCTTGCTGGTATGACATTTCTGGTTCCCTCGGACCACTAACCACGTTTTTGCCCGGCCTTTTCATATTTATTTATTCATTCACACACACGCACACACTTACTCACTCACTCAGACAAACGGCAAGGACACCACAACAGCCTAATTAATAGCCAATTACTGTGGACCCGACATACATTACAAATATAAGTATCAATTATTAAAAATCAAAAACAGCATAAAAGAGCACGAGCGAGGGTGGAGCCATCTATTACTAGGCCATCTAATCCGGTATATGGACTGTTGCTAATGGTAGGATGCTATTAAATATCAAGATAAATATGAAATAAATAAGTATATTATTGTTTTGCAGACTACAAAGCGATCTTGTCGAAAGGAAAGCTTCGCTGCGCAGGCACATCGTTGTTCTTGAAAAACCGTTTTGGCATTGGCTACC
This sequence comes from Nematostella vectensis, assembly GCF_932526225.1. Classification (NCBI taxonomy): domain Eukaryota; kingdom Metazoa; phylum Cnidaria; class Anthozoa; order Actiniaria; family Edwardsiidae; genus Nematostella; species Nematostella vectensis. Next base: position 14,697,372 of record NC_064040.1, on the reverse strand, counting down.
ATCTTAAGTGAGTATAGACATATTCGCTGAAAGTTATTGTTTTTTTTATACTTTCTTTTAACCAAACTCTATTTTCTAACGTTTCACATTATTTATTTGTGTCTGTTGATGTTACTCCTTGCAGTTTTAGTGATGTGTAGAAAAGTTTTAAGAGAACTTAACAGTAACGATGCAAGAATCTGAGATTTCATTGAGAAGATGTCCAAGCCTTGGATGTTTGTATCATATTCTGAAAGGCATTGGGCCAATTCTTTGTCAGGCTGATTGGCCAAGTGGAGTGGATCAATCAAATACATATCTCACATCCTTTTAGTGAGCTACCAAACACTATTAGGCTCTGGCTTATGCATTCATCATGTGTTATGCTCTGGTACAACCATGCGGCCTTACATCACGTAATCACGGCAATCGTAACATATGTCAGTAATATTCTTATACTACTATCTGGATTGGCTCACTTTCTAAAACTGTCCAAGTTACATCGGTAGCCATCCTCGGGACCCAGGGCGTCGCGGAGATCGGGCACACAGGGAGCGCGGCGCGAGAAAGAAACAGGCTGAAAGTGTTCAGTGCTCTTTCTTTATCGCGCGCTCCCTGTGTGCCCGATCTCCGCAACCCCCTGGGTCACCGAGGATGACCGGTAGCGGGCTTTGCAATAAACAGGCAAAAGGCGTTTTATGTGACACAGTCATTTATTTATTTGTATGTTGACAGTACTGCCCTCTCTGATGACTGTGACACGGACAGGCTCAAGTCGTTTGTTGAGCAACATGTGCCTGGTGCTGACGTCATCCGTCACCATGGATACGAGATGGCCTTTTCTCTACCCTTAGAGGAGGTCGCTCACTTCTCAGGTAAACCATGTTGCGAACCTGTTTAAACAAGATTTTCATTTCTTGTCTCACAATCTGAGGCTTATAGAATATATTCCATAAGCCCCAGATTGTGAAAGATCTTAAAATCTCTTTGCCCTACGTGTGTTTTAGTGCCGAATTAACATCCCTGTATCCCTTTAGAAGGAAAATAAACCCGGTTGAATCTGCTTGAATCCACTTGAACCCGCTTGAATCTGCTTGAATCGACTTGAATCTGCTTGAATCCACTTGAATCCGCTTGAATCTGCTTGAAGCCGCTTGAATCCGGTTGAATCTGCTTGAATCCGCTTGAATTATTTTATAAGATATTTTTATAAGATATTTTAATATTTTTAATAAAACCAAAACAACAATAAGCCGATATGCGTGAGAATGTTGTTCTGGTTTGTTCTGAACAATTCGTTTATGAATGGAATGCCTGTGCACTTTAGGACACACCTGTCTTACGTAAGTAGGATCTATGGGTTTTGAGCATTCAATCTACGGTGGTTATTTGAAATGCTACCAATATCTTAGCTGGAATCATAACAAAATAGTATAATATTTTTAGGGCTGTTTGCTGCATTGGAGAATAACAATGCAGGCGAGTTAGGCGCTTCAGCGAAAGACCTCGGGGTAACAAGCTATGGCGTTTCCATGACAACACTAGAGGAGGTGTTCCTCCGGCTTGAAGACACCAGTGACGAGGAAAGCCAAGAAAAAACTCTTGATCATGTAGACTTTTCTGGTCCACAAGCTACAGGAAATGGAAGTCTCATTTTGGCAGACTCCCGTGACAGTGGTATTAATGCAGGTGCCCCGGAGCTCAACGCACCGGAAATAAGCGCTGATAAGGCGACACGGGGCACGTGGTACAAACAGCAAGTGGCTGGCTTGCTGAAGGTGTGTGCTTTGTTTTTTCCCCTTAATATTAGTGTTGTTGTTGCTGTTTTTGTTGTTGGTGTAGTTGTTGTTGTTGTTGGTGGTGGTGGTGGTGGTGGTGTAGGTATTGCTTCTGTTTTTTTGTTGATGTTGTTGTTGGTGGTGTAGTAGTAGTTGTTGTTTTTGTTGTAGTGTGTGAAGTAGTTTATATTTTTGTTTTAGTTGGCGGTGTAGTTGTTGTTGCTGGTGTTGCTGGTGCAGTTGTTGCTTGTGGCAGTGTTGTTTCTGTTGTTTTTTGTTGTTGATGGTGTAGTTGTTGTTTCTGAGGTTGTTGTTTTTGTGCGGGTGGTGAAGTTTTTGCTTTTGTTGTAGTTGGTGGTGTAGTTGTTATTGCTGGTGCTGATAGTGTAGTTGTTGTTCCTGCTGTTGTTTTTGTTGTTGATTGTGTAGTTATTGTTGCTGCTGTTGTCTTTGTTGTCGATGGTGTAGTTGTTGTTGCTGTGGTTATTGTTCGTTGTGTAGTTGCTGTTGCGTTTGTTGTTTCTTGTGATAATGTGATGGATCCATCCTCAGATACCACAGAGATGTTTAGAATGAATCTTCAAGGTTTGATAAGTGTATAAAGTTTATCATAATAACGACCTTTGTTTCAGATTCGCTGGTTGAACACAATCCGCAGTCCTCTTAAGGTGATCTTCACCATCATTGTTCCTCCAATTCTTCTCATTGTCGGCATTGTCCTTCTGAGAAACAGGAAACTCGAGCCTCAGGCTGATACAATTAGGTTTCCATTGAGCCCCTCCTACTGTCTCAGCCATGCCAGCCAAGAGTCGTTCGCGTCAGCACTACTCTTCCAGAATTCTACTAGCTCAAATGTGGACAATATCCTTGGTTTCTTAAAAGATTATGACGTTAGTGTGGACCAAGTAAACAACCTTGAGGGATACCTTAATATTTCTTCTGCAAAGCCTCGTTGTCTTGGGATAGACGTTCAGCAGTTCCCTACAGCGACGAATGTCTCTTTCTCAAAATTTGTAAGTAATTCGCTTTTAAGTGTATCATTTGTTTACAATATTGATTTAAGAAGTGACAAATTCGGCGTCAGAGAAATTCAAATCATATAATCATATCCTGTCCAATCGCACGCCTGAAGGAAGGCACACCCACAAAAACGTCTTAAAAAGTTTTCACACTTTGTGCTGTAAAGCGATAAAAACAAGTACAACATATTGTATATACACAACGTTGTAAGTGGTAATTGAAAATGGCGAATGGCAGTTCTAGGACCGAAAGGTGCCTATAAATGAGCTCCAGCGATTCCAGAGTTACACATCGATAACCTTTATTTGATAATTGTATTATTGATAAAGGTTCTCCTACATTCAATTGAAATATATTTAGACGCATTTTACCATTCAGTTGAGGAACTGACATTTGCCAATCGCCATTAGCCGTTTGCACTTTCAACGTTTATTGAAAAGAGTGTATATTCTTTTATGCATTTCGTAGCAGTAAATAGTCTCCCATTATTGTTAGAGAATAATCCCTTTCATGGACAGATAATGGAATATTGTTGTTCTTTCAGGAGATATTTCAGGAAATAGTCTCCCTTTATTGTTAGAGTATAATCCCTTCCAGGGACAGATAACGGAATATTGCTTATTTTTACAGGAGGACCTTCTCTCAAGCTACTTAGTACGGTACAATGACACGACTCAGCATTCCATCCCTGTAGCGACCAACCTGTTGGGCTCGCTCTTCAATATGTACGCCCTTGCGGCTCAGAACATGTCTCTTTACCCGATCAAGACAACGCTACAGCCCTTGCCGAGTCTGGGGAGTAAATGGACGTACGATGCTTCTTCGTTCACCGCGATGTTACTCATCGGTATGGCTTTTGCCATCATCCCTGGAGGACTTGGCATTGAAGTAGTATCTTACAGACAGGTGAGTGGCAGGGGCGTGTCTAGAAGAAAACCCAAGGTGGGGTCCAGGGTAGTAATTTAACGACCACGGATCAATTCATTTAATGACCACGGATTCAAATCATTATCCTTAGCTCAGGTTATAGATCAATAAGTCTATCCTATATATTTTTTATACAAATGCACACAAAATTAACAGTCTTCTTCACTACTAACGAAGGGGTCAACCGGAGTTGAACCCATCTCGTCACATGAGCAGGGTGGGGTCCGGACCCCTCGGTACCACCCCCCCTCCCCACCCTAGCCACCTTCTTTGGACAAGTTGATTTTTATCAGGATTACTACAGAGCCTCCAGGGACATCAAAAATGCTGTTGAATCTCGATAAGATAGCGCTAATATCTGGTTTCGTTTTGCATAAACATTGCCCTTCAGAAAAGATACAATTAACTAAAAGGCTTCATCCCCAAAATCATCGTTTCTTTATTACCCCCCCCCCCCCCCCCTAACAGCACCCCACCCCACATTCATCATTACAAGTTAATTAGAACTCATTCATTGTGTCGCTCGTCCGAGTAGACAAGGAAAATACATCACAGATCCGCTGGCCTGGTCTGTTCGACTGTATGTAGCATAGTATACGCTCTGTCATATTGCTATTATATTTATGTGATTTCCTTTTTCCAGAACCGGATCCGCCATCTTTTCCGAGTCTCGGGACTATCCCAGTTAATGTACTGGTTCCATTTCTTGTCTGCGGATTTTCTAGTGTTCCTAATCCCGGCGTTGATAATGCTGATAGTCATCCCGGCCGCTCAAGTAGTATCACTAGCTCCAGCGGGTGCAATGGGGTGCTTGGTAATCGCCGCCTTGCTCTACATCCCTGCCGTGATTTTGCTTGCCTACATCTGCTCTTTTGCGTTCAATAATTGGGAAACTGCGCAACAAGTGCTGCCGACAGTGTTTAATCTCGTAAGCATTATAACGTCTAACGTCTTACTTTTCAATTTACTGCCGTTTGCAATTAAACGTGAACATCCTAGTGTTATTCAAACTGCACACTCATTTGTGTTGTAGCTTGGAATTGGTCCCTTTATTGCTATATCGTTGGTTGACATGTTGGGGAATCAGGACTCGGCAATCATCGCCCACTATGTAATGGTCTGTCTCAACCCATGCTATGGTATATTCGGAGCTTTGTACTACATCAACAGGGTAAGTCACCTCACAAGAACAAGCAACCTTAACTCGAACCTCAAAATGGCATAACAAGGGAATGGACTATTTCGATTAGACATCAAAAATCAATCCAATATTGTTCAGACCGTATGTGGCCGTCTTTAAATTTACCCGACAACTATGATAAAATATTAACAGGTTTATACGGATTAACAAATGATCACGCTTCAAGGACGTCTCCAGCCTAGCAATTTTTTCGTTTTTTCTCGACATTTCAAGCCACCCTAAGCCCTATTATCAAGGGTAAATCGATAACAATCAATACCAATCGATAAAAGGTCACGAATGCCTTGGTTATCGATTGGTCATCATTTTCCAATATCAATCAATTGATTGTTATCGATTGCTAATGATTGGTATCGATTGCGATTGATTATCGGTTTTATCGATAAAGTGCGTCGGGAAAATTAATGTCTTCCGTTAGAAAAAGGGACAAACTGGACGAATGGCCAACGTCAGGCTATTTTTCAGGGCTGAGGGTGCCCTTTAGTACTACATTAATGTCGCTGTCCCGCCATACAGTGTTGAAAATTCAGGCACGGAGATCCCACAAGGGATAAAACGAGCATTTAGGGTAGATGGAAAATCGAATCAGATAATTGGAATCAGATATTAGTCGTGAGAACTATCCTGATCAAAGGCTGAGAGTTGAAACTTTCTCTTGAGCGTTTTTATTGAAATATTGTAATTTTTAGGCAATAGTATCGTTATTTAAAACTGTTATTTCCTAGATATTTCTGTTCGCGTCTGTGGCTGCTCAGTCGAATGACGTCGATATAAAGGCTAGTGTGTACTTTACATGGACGAAGCACAATGGTATCCCAGCAGTCTTCATTGCCGTAAGTAGGGAAATGGCACTAATAAACCAACACTGGTTCCTTTTATTGATTAGTTGCCAAGACCATTAAAGGTCGCCGATTTACACTTGATTTAATGGAGGTAAGTGAATACAATACGAGTAAAAAGTTTATATTTTGCCAATATTTTCTAGCATGTCTTCCATCTGCTTCTACTACCGCTGCTTGTGTACTATCTGGACTCAAGGGATACGGGCTCTGTCGTAAAAAATCCTTGCAAGTGTCCGGGGTAAGTACCGTAAATGATCTAATAAGCGATGGTCCGAGAGTGGGCGTTCAATAGGTAGGAGGTGTTTATTAGAGAGGGGCGTTATTTACAAACTATAAAAATATAACAATTCCAAGTGCAGTGGCGTTCTAGTCTCAGTCAGGATCGAAATTCCTATGGCGTTTGTTTTTTTTTAACTGGGAGGGAGGGTAGGGGGCGTTTAATATAGGGGGGGGCGTTTATTAGAAAGGGGCGTTCATTACAAATGTGTAAGCTTAAAGGGGGCGTTCATTAGATGGGAGGCGTCCTTTAGATAGGGGCGTTTATTAGGTTATTTACGGTAGATAACTTTACTTTAGCGCCATTTTTCTGCTATTTGCTGGTAAGGATTTTTGTGCCTCAAGATCTCGCAATTCGCCATTTAAAAAAAACACCACTTTAAAAACAGCCAATTGCAAATGTCAAGCGGCAAGCGGTAGCGAATCTAAGGTTAAAAAAGAGTGAAAAAGGCATCCATTAATTAGCATCACCTTCTTGATGTTTCTGTAACGCCCCACCCCCTCCCCAATATTTCGAGGCCTGCTAAGGCTTTGGAATGTTAGTAGATGATGTATAAAACTTTGTTCTCAAATCGTTAATGTGTTGTTAGTTTTGTCACATAATTTGTCTCCGTTATTATTATTGATTGAAAATATAACAAAGGTTTTACGGACTAGGGTTTTTGATTGAGATTAATTTCCTACCATTTAGAATTACCAATTTTTCCTTCAATGTAGTCCATCAAACTACTTTTGTCACATAACTTTCTGCTCGCAGAAACCGAAGCAAAGTTGATTTGGGTCGCATGACTAGCTTCCAGTCAGACGAGCCCGAAGATGACGATGTGATGGCAGAAAAAGAAAGGTTGCTTGGCAACGACTTCGGTCGTCAGGGAAACAATACCGAGTACACTGCCACTGTCAAGGTGATACTAGCAACCTTAGTTTTTGCATTCATCTTTCTTTGATATTATGGTCATTTCTCTCTTAGTTTGCAGGACAGCCGCAAGTAATCCACAGTTTCAATTTGTACTATTGCTACTTAGGTTAAGGCGAGCCTCGATTTGTGGCAAATTTCATGAGCATACCAGAATCCCTTGGAGCTTAGAATAAAATTGCAAAAAATTGTGAATTCTTCATTATCTTGCTGGTATTTGCAAATCGTTTGTCTGAAACAGCGGCTAGCTATGCATTTATCAGTCCTTAGTGCCTATGACCAGCGGGCACAGTGGAATTCACGTGACATGATGTCATCGATGACGTCACCAAAACAAAGATACCTATATCATTTCACTGTAACAGACCTCGACTTTTGTCACCTCAGTTGGGTTAAACAAGTTGACCTGTTAAACTAATTAAAATTGGTCATTTTGTGTCTCAGGGTCTGTGGAAGAAGTTCGGTAGGGGTAAGAAGGGTAAGGTTGTGGTGAAAGATGTTTATTTTGGTGTGACTCCTGGAGAGGTGTTCGGATTACTGGGGCCCAATGGTGCAGGGAAAACTACCACGCTCAATATGATGACCGCAGGGATCCCAGCCTCCAGGGGAAGCGTGAGTAATATAAACATAATAAACACAGGGATCCCAGCCTCCAGGGGAACGTAAGTGAAATAGAAAGATAGATGAAAAGCACAGGAAGCCCAGTCTTTAGAGTAAGTGGAGTAAAGCAAAAAGATCTCAGCTTTCAGGGAAAGTATTATTAAAAAAAAAACAAGCTTAGACCTCCAGGGGAAGCTTAAATCAAACCAAGATTTGATAGCACAGGTATCCCAGTATTCTGGGTAAGAAAACTCGGCAGTTTACAGTTTTCATTTGAAAGTGCAACCATCTGCATTATCCCAAAAAAGTACGGCAGAACCGTGAATTATCGAGGATTATCTGGTATTGTTTTAGGTCAGCGTTGCCGGTTATGACCTCCAAACTGAGACACACAAGGTGTTCCAACACATGGGCTTTTGCCCGCAGCAAGATGCACTCTTTGATGACATCACCCTTGAGGAGCATCTGACACTCTACGCAAGCGTACGGGGGGTGCCCTGGGCAAGCATCGACAACGTCGTCAACCAGTAAGCTACTTCACCACCCAATAAGGCAAACGCTGTCGTATCACCATATAAGGGAAAAGCAGCTGTAATGCCAAATAAGGGTAAAAATACTATTTTACAAAATGGCCAGGCAAAAGCTGTTCTATTACCAAGTACTTCAATAAGTTGCTAAAATACCATCTTTTCAACCGAATTTTAGGCATTGTTTCGAATTATTCAAAATAAATGTGTCTTCTGTCTGAGAACTACAAAATTTCTTTGCATTTCCTTTGGATATTCTTGTCTAACGGTCTTAACTGCTCTTATTTATTGATATCTGCTGTATTTGTAGTTATATGTCCGCTATGAAGATTACGGAACACGCAAACAAACGCGCCAAAGAACTCTCCGGCGGAACTAAGCGCAAGGTAATTGCGAGCTTTCAGTATAGATTATATTTTAAAATTCATTGTTAATGCGTACACGCGTATTAATAAAGCAGCAACACAAATTATTAGTACATTAATCAACACTATTTAGTCTCACTATTGTTTAGATTTTCCTCTTCTCCTCCTAATGGGCCGTTTTCCAGATAATGGTGGCCTCGTGTATTCGTCTTCATATTGGTCTCGGTAATTCGTGTTTACGGTGATTTTGCTGGTTGCCATCTTGAAGAAGAGTCCCAGACCCTAACGTTCTAGAATATCACAGGTTTCCCGCGCGTTTGCCCAGGCTATTTTAGACCATTTCGATAAGCCATTGATTGATACATCTTTTTCGTTGTTGTGAAGTTGAGCTTTGGAATGGCGATGCTGGGTGACCCGGATCTCCTGCTCCTCGACGAACCATCCACTGGAATGGACCCATCTGCCAGACGATTCCTGTGGTGAGTAGAGCATCAGGGTTAGGAATGGACCCATCTGCCAGGCGATTCCTGTGGTGGGTAGAGCATCATGGTTAGGAATGGACCCATCTGCCAGACGATTCCTGTGGTGAGTAGAGCGTCAGGGTTAGGAATGGAACCATCTGCCAGACGATTCCTGTGGTGAGTAGAGCATCAGGGTTAGGAATGGACCCATCTGCCAGACGATTCCTTTGGTGAGTAGAGCATCAGGGTTAGGAATGGACCCATCTGCCAGACGATTCCTTTGGTGAGTAGAGCATCAGGGTTAGGAATGGACCCATCTGCCAGACAATTCCTGTGGTGAGTAGAGCATCAGGGTTAGGAATGGACCCATCTGCCAGACGATTCCTGTGGTGAGTAGAGCATCAGGGTTAGGAATGGACCCATCTGTCAGACGATTCCTGTGGTGAGTAGAGCATCATTGTTAGGAGTGGACCCATCTGCCAGACGATTCCTGTGGTGAGTAGAGCGTCAGGGTTAGGAATGGACCCATCTGCCAGACGATTCCTGTGGTGAGTAGAGCATCAGGGTTAGGAATGGACCCATCTGCCAGACGATTCCTTTGGTGAGTAGAGCATCAGGGTTAGGAATGGACCCATCTGCCAGACGATTCCTGTGTTGAGTAGAGTATCCACTGGAATGGACCCATCTGCCAGACGATTCCTGTGGTGAGTAGAGCATCAGGGTTAGGAATGGACCCATTTGCCAGACGATTCCTGTGGTGAGTAGAGTATCAGAGTTAGGAATGTGATTTTACACGAGTTAGCTCACAGAGCCCTTTGACTATTTTACAGGAATGTAATCATACACGAGTTAGCTCACAGAGCCCTTTGACCATTTTACAGGAATGTGACCATACACGAGTTAGCTCACAAAGCCCTTTGACCATTTTACAGGAATGTGATCACACACGAGCTAGCTCACAGAGCCCTTTGACTATTTTTCAGGAATGTGATCACACACGAGTTAGCTTACAGAGCCTTTGACCATTTTTACAGAAATGTGATCACACACGAGTTAGCTCACAGAGCCCTTTGACTATATTACAGTAATGTGACCATACACGAGTTAGCTCACAGAGCCCTTTGATCGCTTTACAGGAATGTCATCATACACGAGTTAGCTCACAGAGCCCTTAGACTATACTACAGGAATGTAATCATACACGAGTTAGCTCACAGAGCCCTTTGATCATTAAACAGGAATGTGATCCCACACGAGTTAGCTCACAGATCCCTTTGATCATTTTACAGGAATGTGATCAGTAAGAATGTGACTGGTGCTCGCGGGGCCATACTTACCACACATTCTATGGAGGAGGCGGATGCACTTTGCTCGCGTGTTGGTATCATGGTAAAGGGACAGCTCAAGTGAGTAATATCCGTCCGCGTTTGTTCCTTGTATACAGTAGAAACCCCGATAACACGAATTTGCCCGCCAGCTCGAACTGACTTCAAGTTACCTATGGAATAATTTTCAGTATATATTATGTATCTCTCCCCCCCCCCCCCCCCCTTGAAAAAACCTGAATCCGCTTTTTACACTTAAACCTTTATCATCAGATGCCTCGGTTCCACGCAGCACTTGAAAAGCAAATTTGGCAGCGGTTACACGCTGGAAATCAAACTCAGCCCCTCGTTCCAGTCCTCTGACCCTGACGTGGACATGCAGACACAGCTAGTTGCTTTCGTAGAAGGACTCTTTCCCAATGCCAAGCGGACTGAGAGCTTCGGGGACCGGGTCATATACAAAGTTCCAAAGAGCAACGTGTCCAAGCTTTCCAGCACATTCGCCACTTTAGAGGAAGGTTTGTCCAACTCACCCTATTCATGGAAACCTCGTGCTCCAATGCTTTGAATAAGGACCTTAAATTCACCGTTACTTACATTTACAGTTACTTTCACTGTAAAGGATACAGATTCCAGTCTTATTACACAGTAGAATCAACCACTTGACAAAACGTAAAGCAGAAGGTTTTGTTCCCGCAAATTCCTACTAAAATCTATTTATTTCTTCTCGAAAACACTTGAAATTCTGAATATTAAAGCTAGGTCAATCGATGTACCTTTGTGCCTTGATCGGTCTTGGTATGAAATAGCTTTGTAACGCACTTCATTCTTCTCGTCTCAATGTACCTTTGTGCCTTTCTTTGTTTCGGTATGAGATAGCTTTGTAACGCACTTCATTCTGCTCGTCTCAATGTATCTTTGTGCCTTTCTTTGTTTCGGTATGAGATAGCTTTGTAACGCACTTCATTCTGCTCGTCTCAGTGTACCTTTGTGCCTTGCTCTGTCCCGGTATGAGATAGCGTTATAACGCACTTCATTCTGCTCGTCTCAATGTACCTTTGTGCCTTACTCTGTCCCGGTATGGGATAGCTTTGTAACGCACTTCTTTGTGCTCGTCAGGAAAGCGCTCTATCGGGATTGAGGAGTACAGTTTCAGCCAGTCTACGCTGGAGCAGGTTCGTAATATATAATAAAAACTTTGGCTTTGGCTATTCGAGTAGAATGTATATTCTACACATGTTTCTTTTCCTGTATGAGTTTTTCTTCGTATTTTGTTTTTTTTACCTAAAAGTCAAAGATATTCAAATGATATTTCAAATGATATCCTGTATTTATGCCTTGGGCGTGGTATATACCTATTAAACAACTTTATTATTTAAAGAAATGCAAAATTCACATGAAAATGCATGAAGGGAACAGAACGGGTATCGCCGTTGAAGTTGAACTGTACCGCGAGATAATCCATTGTTCCAATAAATATGTCTAGGTCTAATGTCTGTGCAAAATGCGACGCGGGGAGGGAGGGAGGGGGGTCTTAAACGTACTCTACGATCCAGCGCTTTCTTCCTTCGGCAGAGAAAAGACCTTTTTGAGCGCTGTATCTCCGAGCATGGGGAATCTCACTTGGTGTACTAGAAGCATGCTTGGTTTCCTCCTTCCTCTTTCCTGGCGCACAGCAGCTAGGACCTTAAAGGCCAAACTAGGCGACATGTCGATCGCGACATGTAGCGTGCGACATTTCGCCTGCATGTCTCCTAGTTTAGACACCCAGAGAGACATTGTAGCGCCAAATGTTTCCTAGTTTAGCCAGGCCTTAAGCAATGACGACGGCATCGTGGAAGACGACGGCAGAAAACAATGAAATTGGATTGACAATTTAATATAAGCAAGTGAAAATCCGTTCGATACATCGTAGCCATTTTTCCTCCAACCAGTACGTGAAAAAAAAGTTTCACGGTGAACACATTGATTTTGATCTCGTTGCCGTCGCCGCCGTCGTCGTCCTTATTAAAGCCGCATTGTCACCAGTTTACTTCCGGTCGATAACCTAACAAAAATATTTCAAAATATTGAAAGCAGTGTGTCTATTGGAAGTTTCTTTGAGGATGTGATTCATAATTTAGAGCGGATGGCCTGTTAATATTTCGGTTTCTAATAGATTCTTTTGTCTTTTAACGGTTGAGGTTTCCGTCGGACCTTTGGAAGTAAACTGGTGACAATGCGGCTTTAAGGCTATTGTGAAGTATAGTGCTGCAACTTGATCAGCCTTGTCTCTTTGCAGGTTTTCCTTGAGTTTGCTCGTGAGCAAGATGATGATAGAACAGGAGCGAAGGATCTAAACTCCACCGAGCCTCCTCAAGAACATCGCACCAGAACTGAAGTCGAGCATGTCTAGTTAAGGACCTTCCGGCCTATCTTGATGCTTTTGTATTCTATTTTTATTTTGAGTGTAATTATTATTTTATTTTTAAGTAATTAAAGGTGATATTAAATAAACATTTATATTTAGATAAATATTAAGGAATGTAATCCAAAGTTCCCGAAAATATAGTAAGTATAACCATCACCTTTTCATTTGAACTACATGTCGCCAGTTACCGTAGGTATGGTGACAATACGAGTCCAAAGTGCACAATATATGGACTAGGTTTCTCTAGATAACAAGAACCATCAACCAAAAGCTTAAGCTAAGGCTTGCTTTTATCCTAAGAGTGCGTAAATTGAAACAGGTTAACCAAAGTTTGCGGTATAATTAGAAAGACTACAGACAAGCTTTAGAAAAACTAGATGGTCTGCGTAGGCGTGGTGTAGACAAGGTATGAGTCAACACAAGGTTGAAGGAGAATGTTATAGCCTCTGGGAAACAAAAGTTAGGATATCAAAATTAATCGAATTCAATCCCACCAAGTAGTGAAAAAGTACCAAAACTGCCAATGAAAAAACGTGTAAACCTGGACAACTCGCCTTAATAACTAGACTATTTTTTTTTATTTAACAGATAAAACCAAGTAGAAAAGAATTAATTATTAAGTAAAAAAGAATTTAGCGGGGGGACTGGGGACTTTCATAGACACCGAAACGCCCCTCCGGGCCTCCCAGCCCCATTTTAGGCTTGGGAGGTGCGCTGGGCCCCTCCGACCCCCCCCCCCCCCCCCCCCCCCCAGCCCCATTTTAGGCTTGGGAGGTGCGCTGGGCCCGTCCGACCCCCCCCCCCCCCCCCCCCCCCAGCCCCATTCCAGGCTTGGGAGGCGCGGCGCGCCCCTCCAAGCCCCCCCAGCCCCGTCTCATGCAAATGAGTCCCCGCGTAGATTAATAATTGCTAACTATCAATCTACGTCGGGACCACTTCGCGTAGGTTAATAATTGGCAATTATCGATCTACGTCGGGACCACCTCGCGTAGATAAATAATTAGCAATGGTTAGCAATCATTAATCCGCTGTCTATCGACACTCCGTAGGGTGGCGGGACTGGTGCCTTTCATAGAAACGAGTGGGAACCTTGCAATTAGACCCCCGTCTGTCCTGTAGTATATACACATGTGCATAGCATTCGAAGGATGAAGTGCGAAAAAGATTACTGCAGGTGGCTAAAGGTCGGCCATGCAAACACGTGTATATATGTATAGCATTGGGTTGGGCCGCCACCCTACGGAGCGTGGAACGACCGTTTTTCGGCCGTAAATTCAAAGCCGCTTTCGTGGCGTTTAAACCTGAGCTTTACTCGAACACCTCGCTCCGGAACTCCTCGCGAATGTCTCGCAGTCTCTTTTTCTTCTTTTCGCGTCTCCAGGGAGGGCCCTTTCTTTCTTTTTTTTTCTCACGCGATGCGAGGCCGTGTCGAGCTCTGATAGCGGCCTTGAGCGCGTAGTATCTCTCTTGTTTCCGAAGTATTAACCGAAACTCTTCGTCTGAGATATGGCCGTCTTGCAGAGCCTTAGAGACCAGCTCGCTGATCGAGTTTTTATTACTCTCCGCTAAAACCATCGTGTCTTCGTGTTTAGCCACCTTGCTCGTAAGACCCCTAGAGAATATCCCTGCGCCCACGACACCGACCAGCCCAGCGACCCCTGCCAGCGGACCGCCGATCAGAACCCCTATCCCACTCAAAGAGACCCCTACCCCGGCGCTGGAAAGCGCCCCTGCAGCGATGCCGGATGCCACAGACACAGCATGGGTAACGGCAAAGGCGCGCTTATACTTCTTCCGCACCTGTCGATGATGCGTTATCTCGTTGTCTAGAACCGCCTGAGTGTCACATATTTTCTGGAGTCGGAAGCTTTGCACGTCGCCGCCGATGCTTGCCGGAACGGCAGGCGTCATGTGCGTACCCTTCAGGGGGCAAACACTGGGAAGCGAGGGGTATATGGCACCACTGCTAACGTCGCTGTTTGCCATGCTTGTTATGTCGGACCTAGGTTAGCTCTAATACGAGGCAAACAGGCTTGCCCTTAAAGTCCACCCGTCTACCGCGGTCATCCCTGATCCATATTTGGATACTCGAGACAAACTCAGAGGAAGATGCTGCGGCACAAACGGGGATGTCGGGTCCATAGACGACTTTCTCGTGCGGCCTCCCGCGGGTTTCTAGGCAATCGAGAACGTTTGAAGGCTCGCCTAAGGAGAGGCATTGCGTGCGGTCTACGATATCGCAGCAGAGGCTGCGGCCACTACATCGCACGGCAGACTCGGCGCAGTGCTTGTCTCCTTGGCCAAGCTCCCCGACTTCTTCGGACCCTAAGCCGCTACGGGTCGTCACTCGTACCCAGGCTTCTTGTGGCGCCACTCTCCATACCTCGGATTTCTCTCCACGAGCTTTACACCACTGGGCACCGCCTTTGCGTATATGGCATCTTTGCACACTCTGATGACGTCTTCGCGAGGGATCCGCCTCAACATGCGTCGCAACGCTATGTTTGTGTACGCCAAGACAAAGGCCCTGATATGGTACCATTGTGAGCGTCGGACACCGTCTTTGTATTGGATCAGATGAGCCCCGTCGGCATGCTCGAAGTTAAGTAAGTGATCGGTGCCCGCAAGGAGGTTTGTCAGATACGCGGCTTCTTCACGGTCGCGGACTACGATCGAGGACTCGTCGCCATGGCGAGCGCACTTAACTACGAAACGGACGGCGAGATCTCGACCCTCAGGGTACTGCGAGTCTTCGCCGGCGGCACGCGATGGAGAGGGTAACTTGATGGAGTCCTTTTTTCCGACGCTATACAACACCTCCCTAGCCGTGGCCATGACGAGGTCACCCGAGTCTAACAGGTCCTTGAGCTCTGGCGTGGTGATCCAGCCCTCGTTTTGTTCCAAGTGCTGCCCTACCCTCCCGGAAGTGTAGGGGTGGCAGGCCTCAGAGAACTCCCACTCGGTCAGCTGAATGGCCCCGGTTAGTTGAAGAACCTCGCTCAATGGCCGTCCCACAACATCCGCGATACGATACACGTTCGTAGGGAAGCCGTATTTCCGTACCAAATCAATGGCGTCCGAGGCGCCGCCGGAGAGACTGTTCTCGCATCCTAGGTACGCCGCACGCATGTCGATGTGCGCATGAGGCTGCGCCCCTAAGTTTTCCTTGCTATTTCACACTTTGGACTCAACCTGCGCCGCTCCCCAGACGTCCCTGTATTTAAGGGGCGTTGGCCTGATGTTATTTTTTTGGGTCCACTTCTTGAAGCGATACCCTATTGCACCGCCCATCGAGTGCGTAGCTTCGGTGTACTCTTGGTAGGCTGGGTGATCATCAGGGAGCCATTGAGGATCACATCCTGTCTCGTCTGTTAACGCCCTGTCGATAGCCGCTCCGTCCTGTCCCGATCGGTACAGTTTGCCTTCGTGCGTGACTATAACACGCCCGCACAGCCAGATCCTTGTGCTTCTGGGGATCGCCCTGTTTATAAAGCGAATAAGCACCTCTCGCAATTTTGCCTCGCGCGTTTTTGTGGCGGCACTGGTAGCGCGAAGGGCTGCCTTCTCCTGACATAACGAACGAAGCTCCCCCTCAGCCTCGAAGTCTAGGCCGTGGACGCTCGTGATCGCAGGTGGTTCGGTCGGAAGCTCCGCCCAGGCGTGGTTATTGTGGCAAGGGATAGTGACCCTCGCCTTAGTCTTGTACTTCCCCGAGTCCCACATAACGTTGCCCAGGGCGTCCACGGCTACTAGCTTTACCTAGAGCTTCTTTTCAATCTCAAAGAGGTTTTCTTTGGTGCATCCCGTAGTGGCCAGCATCTTGTCATATCGCTCGGGATCTTGCCTCGTGTCTTGGTTAGACCAAGGGAGCGCGAGGTCCCGCGATTCCTCAAGTCGGCAACATAACTCACAACACAGTTAGCGAAGGTGTCACCCCCCTCTCGCTCAAACATTGGCCCAGGCTCACCATTTTGCTCAGGTAAAGGGCGAAGCACGTATCTCACGTAGACGAGGTACTCTCGTCCTTTCTCCCAAATACCCGCATCGATGCCTTCCAGGACGCCGACTGCGATTTGGTCCCTTCTTTTGACTAATGACCCACCGATTTTGTGCTCCGAGCGCCCTTCCTCCTCTGTGATGGGCGCCACTGGCTCTGCGTGGGCCTTACCAACGACCGTAAAGAGTCTGTAGCGCCGGTCGGGGTCTACCATCTCAAGCACCGGTGGCAACACTGCTTTTGCCCGCAGAGACTCTCGCTCGTGCGAGACCCACCACACCGGGCCATCGTCATTAATGTCAGGCCCCCGCATAACCGGCTTTAGAGCAATGACACCTGCTCCACCAAGATCTCGTATCTCCTGGTAAACACCGGCGCTTATGTCTTGGCCCCGAAGAGTGGCATCCACGAACCGAAGATGGGCGCCGCCGACGAAGAGAGAATAGTACTTCTCGGGGTCTAAGCTCTCTGGGCCCTTTTGCCGCCGTCCCGGCAGCAAAGGGTCGAACTCGCGCCAGACTTCCGGTACGAGCGGCTTAAGCAGCTTGTGTTTGACATCGTCGGGGATGTCCTCGTCCAGGATGTTCTGGACCAGCCCTGCTAGTACGGCAGGCGCCTCTTTGTAAGGCATGCTATTGAGAAACCTCCTCTATGTAGGTGTCCATGTTTGGGTATGCCTTGTGCCACCCATTCTCTAATTGCCCGTATCACAGCCGGCGTGACGAGTGTTTGGGTATGCCTTGTGCCACCCAGTCTCTAATTGCCCGTATCACAGCCGGCGGGACGAGTGTTTGGGTATGCCTTGTGCCAACCAGTCTCTAATTGCCCGTATCACAGCCGGCGGGACGAGTGCTTGGGTATGCCTTGTGCCACCCAGTCTCTAATTGCCCGTATCGCGGGCTGCGATGTCAGACAGGACGAGTGCGAACCATTCCCGAGCGCGCTTCTCGGTGCCGCGCATCCTCTGCCCTACACGATTCGCTCCGCAGGGGAGACACAACCGCGTCTCCGACTGTGTCCCTATGCCGCAGATCCTGCTCGGCACGGGGAGGGGGCTGCCCTTACGGAGCCTTTGGAGGTGCACCTTGCAGTAGGTGTCCATGCACCTCCGGCCGCACGTGTCTGCATGGCCGACCTTTAGCCACCTGCAGTAATCTTTTCCGCACTTCATCCTTCGAATGCTATGCACATGTGTATATACTACAGGACAGACGGGGTCCAATTGCAAGGTTCCCACTCGTTTCTATGAAAGGCACCAGTCACGCCACCCTACGGAGTGTCGATAGACAGCGGATTAATGATTGCTAACCATTGCTAATTATTTATCTACGCGAGGTGGTCCCGACGTAGATCGATAATTGCCAATTGTTAATCTATGCGAAGTGGTCCCGACGTAGATTGATAATTAGCAATTATTAATCTACACGGGGCCTCATCTGCATGAGACGGGGCTGGGGGGCTCGGAGGGGCGCGCCGCGCCTCCCAAGCCTGGAATGGGGCTGGGGGGGGGGGGGGGGGGGGGGGGGGTCGGAGGGGCCCAGCGCACCTCCCAAGCCTAAAATGGGGCTGGGGGGTTGGAGGGGCCCAGCGCACCTCCCAAGCCTAAAATGGGGCTGGGAGGCCCGGAGGGGCGTTTCGGTGTCTATGAAAGTCCCCAGTCCCCCCCCCCTTTTGCCTCTCTTATTTCTGATGTCAATTTCCCAGGATCTAATTTAAGATTTCAAAAATGTTCCAAATATTTACTGCAGTGCAAGGCAAAAGTGTGTTTTGTCTTCTAAAGTGTCAAAGCAGAGAATGGACATGTCCGGGACCATGTAACCTGCAATGCCGGCGTTTACGCGGTGTTTTTATAGAGAAAAACCGGCCACAAGCGATTCGTAGCAGGCATCCTGTTTTTTTAGCATAATGAAAAACGAGGGAGGGGCGTGGAAGGAGAGAGAATTTTGCTAAAAATCTAAGATAGCGGCTATAAAAAGACCGTGGTTTTGCAACTTCGCAATTTGGTTAGGCAGTGCAGTAATTTTGGTTCCGGAACTCAAGATTCGCTTCGCATGTAATATCTTTGTGAATGTTTCCAACTTTCTACGAAACCCCTGGCATTTGGTATTTTTCAGTCTTAAATGACAGAGTAGCATGGAATTTGAATTGGTGTAGTTTCCCTCCTGTTAAGCAGCCGCTTTCATTGTCACGCACGCCTTCCCCACAAGCGGCTGATCTAGACCGAACCACATTCCTTTCCCATTACGGTTTCCATTTGTTAATGCAATGAGCCAATCAGAGTGTAGAGATTGCTTAACATAGACCAATTAGAAGTCGGAATTAGATTAGCGTAAGGTCAATATGTCAGAGTTTGCGGGAAACCAGCCCTAGTATCTTTAGCGCACACTTCAAAATAAACTCCGTATTTGTTGAATCTATTCGTAAAATAATGAAATAATCATGGGATGAAAACCCTGAGGAAAAATATATCACGAGATCTAAGAACCCCTAATTTATCTGATCTTAGATGCTAAATCACCAAGGGATCACAACAATAATAATGAGTCCTGCTCTCTATCGAATTAAAGCCGCATTATCACCAGTTCACTTCCGGAGGTCCGACGGAAACCTCAACCGTTAAAAGACAAAAGAATCTATAAAAATCCAAGATATTAAACAGGCCATCCGCTCTAAATTATCATTCAGAAGTAAACTGGTGACAATGCGGCTTTAAACTAATCAGTCGGTATAATAAAGCTTGGAAAGTGTTGTTCAAAGCCTGTAGGCAATTAAACAAAAACATATTTCTTGTCTACTGATATCCCTTTGATAGCCAACTTTTGATGATTGTTCAAAGAAGAAATCTTGAATTTAGATGCGACACTTTCTGCTTTTTTTTCTCACACTAAGGCAATTAGCATAGCGCGCGAACTGTCGTTCGTTTTACAGCAGCCGCTTGTGGGGGAGACGTGCGTGGCTGCTAAGCATACTATATATATATATATATATATATATATATATATATATATATATATATATATATATATATATATATAGTATATGCTCTCTTGCTATGATAAAAACTTTATAGGTTGTTTATTTTAAGGGCTAAAATGAACAAATCATGAACAAACTCGCTCAAACGTTTGCTTGCTTTTTGAATGAAAATAGACTTAATCATTTTTTTAATGCCCTATTTAGTTATTACTTGTTATTATCATAGTAAAAGAGCTGAAGTGCTTGGGCATGAATATGTTCTTGGCACATCTCAGGGTACGTTGAACCTGAGTCTGGATATTCAATCTTGGAAGTGTAGAAGCCCGCTCCTAAGGCCTAACAGGATTGGCTGGATTACCTTATTGTTCTATTGTATTCCGGTTCTATTGTTTTGTTTGCCATTGTCTGTGGTGCATCAATCCAATGTGGTGAAATCTTCTGATAGCTGATAACGTATGCAAATTAGATTTTTTGACGTCAGAAAAGAGTACTTCCGCTTTTTAATCCAGTCATTCTCTTATCGCTTGCGGGGACTTTGGCTTCAATCTCGAGAAATAAGACTCGTCATGGTATCAATCCAAAATGATATTTCAGACACATCAAATTCAGTAAGAATAAAAATTGGACTATTTAAATCAAAATCGCTAGGGGGTCTCAACTTTTTTTTTATTGCGCGCTCGACCACCATCATCCTAGATCTCACACTCGTAAAAGAAAAATACAGAATGGAAGACCGTGTTCCGAACGATAGACCATGGGCGGCGGGAGCAAAAAAAAAATTTTTTGTTGGTGGTGGGGGAGGGGCACAACACAAATTTTAATTGTTTTATCTCCGACCCCCCTCCTCTCCCCTATTTATTTTGCCAAATTAGACAGTCTACCGAGAAAATTATTGGGGGTTGCAGCTCCCCCCGTCTTTTAAAATTCATAAAAATGAGGATTTAACCAAATAAAAAAAAAAGGTTTTCACTCCGCACATAAAATAATCGACTTTTATTCAAAAGTTGTTTTAAACTGGGATTCAATCATTAGGTGTCTGCCTTTCTCCCTTCTTGTTATGCCAATGTCGTGTTATTCAGACGGTCACAAACTTTTGAAGGAACGTGGTCGGCACGGCTTGGATAATTTTCTGAGCCGGCGCTGTATCAAAAGGTGACCAGAACCCTTTTTTAGGTTAGTTAATCTTTTTTTCTTATAAAAGGGGTTTTGATGACGAACATGTTTTGGGCCTATCGCATTATATTCTTACTACTAATATTTTGAACTTTTTTGTTAGATTTAGGTGTTTTTTTTGTGTGTGTGTGTTTTTGTCAAAGCCTTGCAATTATTTTCTATCCAAAACAGTAGAACCCATCTTCAAACCAAGTTTTATCCCCTTGAACAACCAAAATTTCTAAAATTTCTACTTGGATTTGGATCTCAAAGCTTGGGTAACAAAACTACTTTCTGTTTTCCTTTTTAACATTTTAACATTAACTTACTTTCAGCTTAATACTAGAAAGTCTTGAAAATTCTAAGAAATCAAAATGATGAATTAACTTTGGCACAGTATTGTTTTGGCTTACCTCGTAATAGTTCTTATTGCCGCCAATAAAAATGTTGATTATTTAAAATATTTAATATGTGAAAACTTGTTCACCTAACAAATCTTGTTTTTCTTAAAACAGCACACAAAAAATGCAATAAAATGAGCATGCAAGTATGTGTTTGTGTACTGCATACAAACCCAACATTCTAGTGACTTTTCCTCAAAGTTGTTAGTAAGTGCATAAAAATTGATGCAAACAACATTAAAAAGCAGTGCTTTCCAGTAAATACAGTAGCAAGAACCAATTTTTGGCATAGGCAAATCCAGGTTTTGTTTAGAAGGGGGTTGAAGGATGAAGTTGAAGCATCACAAAACATCAAAACGTGTTTCATATTTTATGGCATTTCTTTTCCCCCATAGGAGAGAGGGGTAGGGGTTCAACCCCTCCCTAGATCTACATCTTTTCTGTCACTACTGATCATGCATTTTAATGTTTTCCATTCCTGAACCACACTTAAGCAAATCAGCAACATTTAGCTGTGGAAATTCAGATCTCCGCACTTGTAATGTGTAACACACATGTTCAACCTTGTAAAGACTACTCTTCAGGGCGCCCAACTTACGACCAATATCTTTACAACAATACTCCAATAACGCGAGCTCGTCATGAACCTCTCTCATAAACTGACAGACCGTGAATGGCGTATCACCGTCACCATTAGCAGTCGAATTCATACAAAAACGCATGAGCTCTCCTGTTAGATCTGCTATACCAAGGACATAGTCGGATAAAGGGACCTCAAGTTTTAGTGCTTTACCATCCTCTGCCGGAAAGGTGCAGTTTTCTACGACTTCTTGAAACGGTACAAGTGTTTTGTTCTTGAGGTAGTAGTAAAATGAGAGTGATTCGATGTACTCTTGCAGACCGGGTGAATACGCTCTTGAAAAACGGAAAGGGTCTTCCCCCTCCAGCTCTAAAGCAATCTTTTTCAGGTATTGCTTGATTTCATGTAGTTTCCTTCCAACTTCATGGATAATTTTCTCAGAGTTGTCAGCCCCTGCAATGCGGTGCAAATTAAAAATAGCCCGTTTACTTTGTATGGTCAAATCGCGACTAGACTTCACGATTCGCTCGTACTTGTCGTGGCGCAAATCTAGCTCTTCTTGGAATTGTTGAAACGCTGCGATCACTGGAGAGTCGTTTGCTACCTTTGCTTCCGAGGAATCTTTATCAGTCTCTATCTTTCGTTTTCTGCTTCTGTCCGCCATCTTGGATTGAGCCGCAAATTTCTCAGCGGTTGTACTTTGTCATTTAAATAAAAACCCTAGCGATTGGTTCAGGTTTTTACAAACATCCAATCATAAAACCTGTTAGAAAATCCCGCCAAATTCGACCGATGGACGGAGCTGAGTACTGCGAAAAGAAACACTGACGATCTTTGCAAAATGCCGTAAATTTTGCCATTTTTAAACTAAAATATGAGTGGAAGAGGGGGGAGAGGAAATTCATGGCGTGGGAGGTGGCGAGGAGGTTATAAAAGAGGCAGAGGTATGGCAAATTTTGTATTATTTAATCTTACCTTATAAGTAAGAATTTGTAACAAATGTAGTTTGCTTTTTTTCCCAGGGAGAGGATCGAATACAACAACGAACTCAAGTAAGTATGTAATATATAGATTTAGGCACTGCCTTAAAGAGGAGCCAGCAATGTTTTCCCACCCTAAACTAGGGGTATGTCCCCATCAACACCCCTCCCCCAACCCCGACAAAGACCAAACTTCAGGAGGGACATAACAACAGGATACTACACTTTGATTTTGCTTCAGGTATCCCATCTCCCTAAAATCAACCCTATCTAAATGCATAAAAATACATGGCTTATAACTTTTCCTATTATTATAAAATTATTTCCTCGCATTCTCCCCTAGAGAGTACCCAGAACAATGATACTATTAGTAATTTTGATTGACATTACTCAGGATACTATTTGCCTAAAAAGAGGGATTATTTGAACTCTTACGTAGAGTTGTACTCGATAGACAACTGATACAGAAATATATTTATAATTTGCCATATGATAAGATCTTGCTAAATTGGGCCCTATTTATTTATGTCATGTTTCCTTTTTTTTAGTATACTTCAGATAATCTACAAATTTTTTTTTTCAGAAAAAGGGACCCTCAAGTTTATGTGCCCCTTGAATAAATAAGAGAAAAGTTGTTATTATATATAGCTTTAAAACTCTCCTGAAAAAAAAACATGACCGAGTTTAGGCATTCAGTAGTACAGCAGATGGTGCTAAGCATAATTTTGGCTACCTTGAAGCAAGGGGTAATGTTAGGCTATAAATATGGTGGTATGGACCGAGGTGCTGTGGCTGGATATGGTTGCACTTGGTAATAGGCGAAGTAGTATGATTATAGATTTGTTAAGAGTGCTTAAAAAGATGATATTACAGAAGTTTTCATGTCCTTTTTAGTGTTCTTTGCAAATCTATTATCATACTACAGGACCGTAGCAGGGGGTGGGGCACTGGGGGCATGTTCAACCCCAAAATTGTCAAAATAATAAGGAAATGACCAGTAGCGGCGTGGCTGTGTCCCCCCATTGTTTTCTTAATGTTTATGTATTGTGCCCCCCAATAATTCTAGGCCTGCTACGGCTATGCACTATGGAGCCTTAAAGAGTCCAAAATTACATACCCCATAACACCTAGGTTGAAACTTTCAACACCCTAAAATACCTGATCTTCAATTCTACACCACCTCATATATACTAATCCCTTTGATACATTTTTACTAATCTTATATTCATTGGTATCAAACTACAAATCTTTGATAAATCAAATAATCCTTTTAATGTACACCATCCTTTTTCTTTTATCCTGTATTAAAAACATCTTCCATCTAATAACAAACAACCAAATATTTTAAATATTCAAAGCCCTATCCCCTGCCATTATTACATATGAGTCTCTCTTGAACCATGTTCATGAATAATAAGCAGTCATGTAGAGGGCCAAGCCATTTGAGCAAATGCATAGAAAAGTTACAAGAAAAAAAGACTAAATTTGCTAATAACAGTGTAGCTAGCATTTTGTTATATATGCAAATAGAATTTATTGTTGTTACCTATGCACATGAGAATAATGCAATCAGTTTGCAGTTAATTACAGTTGCAGTAAGTAACTTTGCAGTAAGTACAGAAGACCTGGTCTTCAAGCATCAGAAATCATAACATGGTCAATAATTTTGTTGACAGTTAAAGACTTATATCCACACAGACTTTAGGGAAGTATCAGCTGAGCAAGAGCTGATTATGTTGGCTATAGGGAAAGAATGTGTGTTGATTGAATATAATTATACTAAGCAAAAAAGGAATATGAAAAACGTTTATTTACATCTGCTTTCATTTCAGCCAGCCTATAATGACAGCTATACTTTAGTCCTTGCTTTATTCACCTGAAAAAAAAAGGTATCCTTGTCATTTCATAGCTACCTGGGGTGGGGGTTGTTTTCGATTCTGCTATCTCTAAGCGTTAAAAAATTCCTTCTACCCCACCCGATTTGCTATCTCTTAGGTGCTGACCACACCCAAGTTGCTCTCCCATCCACAATCACCCCCATCTGATTATAGTGGAGTCCCTCCCCCGGGACCAAGATATCCTTGTCATTGCATAGCTATTCCAGCTAAATCATGTAATTACTAAGCACGTAACTTGGCCCTAGGCAAGTGTAGCGATATGTGTTTAAGAATCATTAGGAACTGACTTTGGACCCTGTCGGTTTTTGAGAAATTCGACATTTGGCTGCTATCTTGGGTGTTATGCCCGTCAGCGCATGAGCTGTCAGCGCTCGGTTTTTTGACGCACTGTATGAACAGGTGTGTTGTTCCTGCCTTATGCAAATATTGTTTTCTAATCGCGGGCGTGCCTCTTTGAGTCACCTTCACACTACTCTCAGTAAACTTCGAGGAGTAGAATAGACGGTTTCTGCCCAAGTTGGGTTTACAGCTATGTTTTTTGTATCTTCAACTTCACAAATTACAGTCCCCTGGGTTTCCATGATAGTAGGAGTTATGAGGCCTTTAGACCTCTCAAGAGTCTAATAACTATAGAGGTTCACCTCAGAAAATTTTTCATGTAACCCATGAAGGGGGGGGGGGGTGAATAGGTTTGCGGATCGGCGGATTCGGCCCCGAAATGCTCACGGATTACGGATTTTGACGATTATTTCAGCGGACTGGTGGATTTTGGAAATACGGCGGATCACGGATCTGTCGGCAATTTGGGCGCGGATTTCGGATTTGGCCGCTTTGACGGTCCATTTTCGGATTTTAAATGAATTTTGAGCGATGCTGTTTTTTATATGTCAAACCCTGCGGATCTAAAAATATCTGCGGATCCACGGATTTGCCCCAAAAATGTAGTGGATCGGTGGATTTACGTACCCCTATTCACCCCCCTCCCCCCATGGAATAGTTTAATTTTAGACTTCCTAAACTGAAGACCAATCAAAAACCAAAAGCAATTTTACTTGAAATTTTCAAGCATATTGTTGACAGCGTGAGAAAAAAATGTGTACCTAGTCCGAGTAGCATAATGTTTTCATGAAGAGGATAATTCTTAACAATCTCCAGTTACTATTGGTTACCATCTTGCAAAAAAGGATCGAAATATTTCGTGAGATTTTCCGATTTGGGTGCAAAATCATGTTCAATTATGCAAAAATGTCAAAAACATGTTTCTCCCAGAATTTGATTAAACATAATAACAAAACATAACTGTAGAAACCATATTGGGGTTGAGGCTATTTTCTAACACATTTACATACACCGAAGCTGTGAGACAAAAGTTGAGAAGCATAAGCTCTTAATCCTCTTTGTCTTGGTCCTCATTTAAAAAAAAACAGTGGAAACAAAATGGAAAATGTATTGAATTTTGCAGGATTTAAGAGGGGGGGGGGTAAATGTCGCGAAATTAAAGAGACCAGTAAGGTATCTTGATTAAATTGTTTGCTATAGCTTCTCGGTTGTGCCTAATTCCCCATCAGTGTGGCTAATTACTTTGGCTTAAATTAGCCACAGTAGCTTGTGCCCTCAAGATCCTAGCGCACACGGATGCCTCATTGCTTTTAATTCTTTACTTACAGGAGCTAATTCGTCTAGTATCCCTAGTACTCCTAACCATGTGCCTTCGCAAGGACGGCGGAGGCCACGCCTAGTACAGACGTCCCTTACCTCATGTCCTTATAAAAAATGGGCTCTTTATTTTCCTGACGATGGTGTGTATTACACTTAATTATATATTGCCTTATTACATATTTCAAATTTCCAAAAGTGGGAATCACACCAGTTTACTGCAGGTCAATTATGCAACCATCTTCAATGATTTTTAATGAAAAACATGAAAAATAGTCCAAAATTGTAAAAGCTGTGTGTCTGTTGGAAGTTTCTTTAAAGATGTGACTGATTATTTAGAGTGGAAGGCCTGTTAAATATCCCAGATTCCAACTGAATCTTTATTGTTGAGGTTTCTGTCGGCCCACCAGAAGAAACTGGTGTGATTGCAACTTTTACTAACTGACATTATTTTGTGTTGTAGCTTATTTACCTGATTCCTTGCTGGTTGAGAAGATTGAAGCATTTATTGGGTATTTCGAGAGGCACATTGCTGATTTTTCCAAGGTTGGTCATGCCAGTAAACATTAAATGTTAGGAGTACAGTATGTTGGTGGTTGAGACCAAATGGAATTCTGGGTACAAGGACCATCCTTATACAGTACTTAAGACATAAAATTGACATCTTGACAATGAAACATAGCATGATCTGGAATAAATTTAATGATATTCTATCAAAACTACAGGAGGACATAGAAAGAAGGGAATCAGTCACTGTGGATTACAGCTGTTTATTAGAAGATGTTGGTAAGAAATATCTTATTACTGAAATGTTGTCTATTTTGCAAGAAGTGTTATTTGAGAGCCGATCAATTTTTTTGGGAAACTTCACACTGAACCCTCTCCCTGTGAGTACTGACCCCACCCCCCACCCTCTCCCTGTGAGTACTGACCCCACCCCCACCCTCTCCCCGTGAGTACTGACCCCACCCCCACCCTCTCCCTGTAAGTACTGACCCCACCCCCACCCTCTCCCTGTGAGTACTGACCCCACCCCCACCCTCTCCCTGTGTGTACTGACCCCACCCCCACCCTCTCCCGGTGAGTACTGACCCCACCCCCACCCTCTCCCTGTGAGTACTGACCCCACCCCCCACCCTCTCCCTGTGAGTACTGACCCCACCCCCACCCCCTACCATGAGGTGCCCTCAACCCATTTTTTTGGTGATGAATCTACCTCCTTTTACTCCCAACTCATTTTCTACCCCTTAACCCTTAAGCCAGCTCTGCTGCCCCTGTTGACTGTCCATGAGAACTGTCTATAATCTCATTGACTTTGCACATTAACAGAATTGCTGTCTAAATTACCAACACTTGGAGATGAGTTGAAGGAACACCCTGAGAGCACCCTTCAGAGCCTAGGACTCGCTATTTACCAGGTATGGTGGTGATGGTGATGGTGATGGTGATGGTGATGGTGATGATGAAGATGATGGTGGTGGTGATGGTGATGGGGGTGGTGGTGGTAGTGATGGTGGTGGAAGTGGTGGTGGTGGTGATGGTGGTGGTGGTGGTGATGATGGTGGAGATGGTGATGATGGTGGAGATGGTGATGGTGGTGGTGGTGATGGGGATGGTGGTGGTGGTGATTGTGGTAGTGATGGTGATGATGATGATGATGGTGATGATGGTGTGGAGATGGTGATGGTGATGTTGTTGGTGGTGGTGATGGTGATGATAATGGTGATGATTGTGATGGTGGTGGTGATAGTGATGTTGATTATGATGATTATGATGATTGTGATGGTGATGATGATTGTGATGATGGTAGTGGTGATAGTGATGGTGGTGGAGGTGGTGATGGTGATGATGATGGTGATGGTGATGATGATGGTGGAGATGGTGTTGGTGGTGGTGGTGGTGATGGTGGTGGTGGTGGTGATGATGGTGGAGATGGTGATGGTGGTGGTGGTGATGGTGGTGGTGATTGTGGTGGTGGTGGTGATGATGATGATGATGGTGATGATGATGGTGGAGATGGTGATGGTGATGGAGATGGTGATGGTGGTGGTGGTGATTGTGGTAGTGATGGTGATGATGATGATGATGGTGATGATGATGGTGGAGATGGTGATGGTGATGTTGGTGGTGGTGATGGTGATGATGATGGTGATGGTGATGGTGATGGTGGTGGTGGTGGTGATGGTGATGGTGATGGTGATGGTGATGGTGATGGTGATGGTGATGGTGATGGTGATGGTGATGGTGATGGTGGTGGTGGTGGTGGTGGTGATGGTGATGGTGGTGGTGATGGTGATGGTGATGGTGATGGTGATGGTGATGGAGATGGTGTTGGTGGTGGTGGTGGTGATGGTGGTGGTGGTGGTGATGATGGTGGAGATGGTGATGGTGGTGGTGGTGATGGTGGTGGTGATTGTGGTGGTGGTGGTGATGATGATGATGATGGTGATGATGATGGTGGAGATGGTGATGGTGATGGAGATGGTGATGGTGGTGGTGGTGATTGTGGTAGTGATGGTGATGATGATGATGATGGTGATGATGATGGTGGAGATGGTGATGGTGATGTTGGTGGTGGTGATGGTGATGATGATGGTGATGGTGATGGTGATGGTGGTGGTGGTGGTGATGGTGATGGTGATGGTGATGGTGATGGTGATGGTGATGGTGATGGTGATGGTAGTGGTGATGGTGGTGGTGGTGGTGATGGTGATGGTGATGGCAATGGCGATGGTGATGGTGATGGTGATGGTGATGGCAATGGCGATGGTGGTGCTAGTGGTGATTATGATAATAAAAAATAATTAAATGTATGGTCATCCTGGCATCACAGCCTTGGAAGTACAGCTATATGTATGGGGTGTTGTGGAGTAATGATGGTGGACTGACGATACCGACTGATTAGAGGTGTTGCCACCCTGATATCACCACCATTCAGTGCCTTTCTCTGATGATGATGAAGATGATAAGTGATATCAATGTAGGGTGTAGCCAGCCTGAGAACAGCCATTCAGTGCTTAGGACTTGCCATCTTGCTAGCTATTTTGGTACTGATTTTCTTTTTACATCGCATGTAGGTTTTAGTGGCAGAGGAGGCAAGCCAGCCTTTTGCACCAACTCTGATCGACTTCCCATACATACAAGCAAGGTAATGTAGGAAATAATATCATGGCAGTCCGACAAGCTTCTTTGGCTACAAGTGCAGGTTTGTGGCCGCAGCCGGCTTCTTGTTCATCAAGAGGTCCAATCAGGGCATCGTCAGGCTGTTCTTCGAGCACTATGTAGCGGAAACATGTAGCGGTCCAGTGGTGCTTGTCAGTGTTTGGGGTCAGGAGGCACCATGCTCTTCGTTCCTCTGTCCCTCCTTTTCAAGCACCCTTTGGCGGGGAGCTGTGGCCAGGAGGCCTGGCTGCTGGGGTGCACTTGGTTAGGCGGTTACCAAGCTATCCGATACCTTACCCCAAATTGATCAGACGATGAGTTTAAATGTATGCTACAAAAGCATAAGCACAATTTAGCATAAGTTGAAATCTAGGATGACCGCACACTCCTGGGTCTAGCCCCTGCTGCGGCCTGGGCGCCCACGGTTTTTCAGGCCTTGACATGTTTGCATCCTCTCTGAGAGGTTTGCAAATCTCGCTCGACTCAACACTGGATTCGCAGGTTTTTCGCCCTTCCCACCACACCCTTAGGGTACATATAAAGCATAATATATATGCCACCATGCTTTGAAAGAGTTTTCGCAGTGACCCATCATCAGAATGAGGTGTACTATTGAAGAACCAAAATCCTTTTTTATTGAAAAAGCTGCCAAACAAAGAATCCCTACCATCATTATATGTATCTTTGATGAAACTCACTCATGAATTATAAGTAACTGAAATAATAAAAGTAACAAACAAAGTTATCTTGGTTAAGAGTTTGATTTATTGGAGTAAGTGGTTGAAAATAAGACCCATACCTATTGTATGATTTTAGCAACTATGGTTTTACTGTGTTTATATGGGATTGATCATCTGAAAAACTGGTTGTGATACATACAACACATACTAAAGTATGTATATACATATGATTCTTCTATATCTGCCCTTATCTTACTTACATACTTATATACTGTAATTGTTTTCTAGGGTGATAAATTATGACAAAATCACTCCATTGATGAACTTAAAAGCCAGCTGTTTTGGTATGATTTGTATTTACCCTAGACATTTGTCAGTCCTTAGAGGTGTCATCACTGACTTTGTATTGCTTACTTCCATCTTTGCTTAGGGAAATTTGTGGCAATTCGTGGGACTGTTGTAAGAGTCAGCAATGTCAAACCCATGGTCACCAAGATGGCTTTTACTTGCAATCTCTGTGGAGAGGCACAGGTATATGCAGGGTTGATGAATAGCAGGGTTGATGAAAGCTGTTGATTTGGTGATGGAGACTTGTTGGGGAAGAACTAGTTTTTCATTCCTCCTATGTGCTACAGGCATTTGTTAGAAACGAACTGTGTAAAAAAATAGTCAGTTTTGTTCCTTGAGTGCAAAACATCCCTAGCATAGACCATGGTCATTTATAAACATTTTCTGTGAGAACCTAGCTGGGGTATACTGTAATTATGTGAGAAGTTTAAGCACGGGTGTGGCATCCTACCTACCCTTTCCTTCCCCGTCACATTTCCATGACACAATCAAGGGCTTAAGGAACCCCCGAGAAATCCCTGTCCCTTTTACTGCCTCTGTTGTTCAGATGCCTGATAAAATTGTGACATGCAAATATCTTGCAGAGTGTTGCTCTCCCAGATGGTAAATACAAGATTCCATCCAAAGTAAGTAGAGCCCTTGGTGCATATTGCTATACAGGCAAGTGGATGATTAGCGATGTGTTACTTGTGACAGCCATGTAACCTGTCATGGAGCGCAATATTAACATTTCTGGGCAATATATGGGTACAGAGGAAGGTGGGAGACACATTATTTGTTATACACGTTAACCAGTTTCCTGGAAATTGTGCTGGTTTACTAAATACTTAATTGTTCTTTATTTTTATATTTTGTCAGTGCCCAGCCCCAGAGTGTAGAGGTCGATCCTTCACCCCTCAGCGGAGCTCTCCACTGACAACCACTATGGACTGGCAGTCCGTCAGGTATGAGGAGTGCACATTCACAACATTATCATTAACTCCATCGTCAATAACATAATTACCACAACACAATTAAAATACTGGCTGATCATCAGGAATGAGGATGGATGAATGTCACATTGATGAACATTGAAAAGGCTTGTTGATTGTCGTTGTTTATGTTAATAGCACTAATAAATTTCTTTGTTGGATAACTGATTGTAAATAAACGCTACCCTATCTAGATGTGTAAATGAATTTCAATTTCACGGACAAGATTGTGTATTCCATATCAATGGTTGCCTTATTACGTTATTGATTGTCAGTTGATTCTAATGAATGTTTCTGAATATTCGATTATTCTTATTGAAAGTTGAATCACGCAAATAATGTTTAGAGTGATGCTAATGGATGTACAGTACATGTTATTGATACGATTTTTGGCGCAAATGAATGTCCCTTTCATGTTAATTAACAGCAAAAGGTGTACTGTATTACTGTCAAAATCAATAACATCATCAAAATCAACATTTTTATCATCATTATTTTATCGGAATAAAAGTTTACCAACTTTCTCAAAGTGCAAACAGTTTGTCGAATTCTAAAAGCTGTTAATTTTAGTTTCTATTGTGTGCAAGGGTTCTAGAGGCATTTGCCTAGGTTCAGGTCTTCAAGAGTTCTTTGGAGACCTCATCCCTCACGTTGCTCCCCCCCCCCCCCCCCCCTCCCCAGCCTATGGACCCCATTATAAACCCAAACTAGTCATTGTATTACTTTATGATAAAGACATGATCATGTATGTCCACATCATTAAAGTCTGCAATTCTGCTTCATGTATGTCGCTGCAGAATCCAAGAAATCATGGATGATGATTTCCGTGAGGCTGGACGTATTCCACGGACTGTGGAGTGTGAGCTTACTGCAGATCTTGGTAAGAATTTAATACAGATTGTTTTAGTGTTTCAAGTTACGTGTGGAAAAAAATCTGGTTACTAGAAAGTACCAAACCTATTGGCTTTATGACAACTTTATATGGCAACTGAAAGGTTTGAATGTAAGAAGGAACTCTTGTTAGTCCTTGATGACAACCTAGGAAAATAGATTTCAAATTTATATACAATAATAGGGGTTTAGGTAGAATTTGATAGTTGGTATTTTCTTGACAGAATCCTTTAGTTGGTGAACTTTAAACCTTAATTTCTCCGCTCTCCATGAATATTTCTTGGCAGGACCTAACCAAAGTAAATACCGACTTATAGTTCTTTCAAAGCAAATTCAAACTAAGCCAAGGGGTTGTAAAATTTCAAGTAACCTGATTTTTGACCGCTTCATGCTTAAATAGCTGGAAGTTTTAAAATAACCTGTCTTAACCATTATATTTTGGGAAGGAAGGAGACCGGAGTGAAGTTAGTTCCTTATTCGCAGTTCCTTTTTCGTCTGTTTCCTTATTCGCTCAGTTCCTTATTCAAATCCGGGGGGGTACTTACATGATACCTTTTAATTCGAGTTGAAACAGTATTTAGGCATAACAGTTTATTCAGAACAAGTCCAACAGCATTATCGTCGGGTAAATTTGGATGCTTTAACGTGCTCGCTGCTAAGCGGAGCTGTGAACATGAGACTCTATCTGCTACAAAAGGTCAAATTACGCTATGCGTGCAATCGCTTTCACAAATGAATCTAGCAAAAGAGAGGAAATCTACCTCTCATCTGATAAATGTATTTATATCTTGGGCTTTCTTTCCAAACGCATTAATATATTTAGAGGAAAAATATTCACGCTTTACGTGACTACGTACGCGTGTAGAAGGAATTTGACCTTGCTAACAAAACCACAATTTGACAGATAGTGCTTGTTGTCAATTAACACCTTGGCTACTAGATATGGCTCTGACAAAACAAATAGATTAGTGCAGTGACACGAATAGGCAACTGCTCCTTATTCAAGTTAGTTTTCGCGAATAAGGAAATGGAATCTCCCAACGTCCGATTTCGTTTTACGACTTTATCCGAATAAGGAATAGACTATGAAGAGGGTTGTCAGTGTTTGCTCATCATTTCTCAATAAAGGAAAGGAAATATCATAACGCCCGATTTCGCTTTAACGACTCCTTTCGAAAGAGTTCTCGAAAAAGGAAATGGTATTTCATAACTCCCTATCTCGTTTTAACTACTTATCCGAATAAGGAATAGACTAAAAAGAGGGTTTTTTATGTTTTCTAAACATTTCTCGAATAAATAAATGGAATCTCCCAACTTCCGATTTCGTTTTACGACTTATCCGAATAAGGAATAGACTAAAGAGAGGGTTCTTTAGTACTTTCTAAACATTTCTCAAATAAGGAAATGGTATTTCATAACGCCTGATTCGCTTTTACGACTCCTTTCTAAAGAGTTCCCGAAAAAGGAAATGGTATTTCATAACTCCCTATCTCGTTTTAACTACTTATCCGAATAAGGAATAGACTAAAAAGAGGGTCGTTTGTGTTTTCTAAACATTTCTCGAATAAGGAAATGGTATTTCATAACGCCTGATTTCGTTTTAACTACTTATCCGAATAAGGAATAAACTATGAAGAGGATTGTCAGTGTTTGCTCATCATTTCTCAATAAAGGAAAGGAAATTTCATAACTCCCGATTTCGCTTTAACTACTCCTTTCGAAAGAGTTCTCGAAAAAGGAAATTGTATTTCATAACTCCCTATCTCGTTTTAACTACTTATCCGAATAAGGAATAGACTAAAAAGAGGGTCGTTAGTGTTTTTTAAACATTTCTCGAAAAAGGAAATGGTATTTCATAACGCCTGATTTCGTTTTACCTACTTATCCGAATAAGGAATAGACTAAAGAGAGGGTTCTTTAGTACTTTCTAAACATTTCTCGAAAAAGGAAATGGTATTTCATAACGCCTGATCTCGTTTTACGACTTATCCGAATAAGGAATAGACTAAAGAGAGGGTTCTTTAGTATTTTCTTAACATTTCTCGAATAAGGAAATGGTATTTCATAACAATTTCATATTTCATTATTTGGGGGACAACCATGCCCTTCTAGTCATTCGGTCTTATAATTCGCGTCGTTAAAGCGAATTCCATTTCCTTATTCGAGAAATTCGTTCGATTCCTATAATTCGTAAAAACGAAATCGGCCGTTATAAAATACCATCTCCTTATTCAAAAGATGTTGAAAAAAAAAAAACACGCTAACAATCTTCTTTTTACTCCATTCCTTTTTCGGTAAAAAAAAAAGTAGTAAAAACGAAATCAGGTGTTATGTAATGCCATTTCCTTTTTCAAGAGATGTTGAAAAAACACTGACAATCTTCTTTTTGAGTTTATTCCTTATTCGGATAAGTAAGTTAAAACGAGATCGGGAGTTATGAAATACTATTTCCTTTTTCGAGAACTCTTTCGAAAGGCGTCGTTTAAGCGAAATCAGGCGTTATGAAATTCCATTTCCTTTATTGAGAAATGATGAGCAAACACTGACAATCCAGTTTTTAGTCTATTCCTTATTGGGATAGGTAGTTGTTGCGTTAGGTTCCTGTGAGGATTCCGCCACAAACCGTATAACAATCCAACGATGTGTAAAGATATATTTATTCGATCTAGAATGAATGAAAGTTATTTGATTTACATTGATTGCATGGAATCAAAGCTTATTTACAGTTATTCAAACTCACAAATTAACTTACTTCAATGGCGTATCCGATCGTGTTTTCTGATTCTCAAAGTCCTGGTTAGCTGTAGGTTTTGTAATCGTACTGGTTAGCTGTATTTCAGAGTTCCGATCTCGGTTACTGTTGATCTGACTGATTTACAATGGATTATAATCACGTGGTTGAAATCGATATTAACGAAACTGTCACTTGTCACTTATGTAATAGATTTATGCCGAAACAGTAGTTAAAACAAAATCAGGCGTTATGAAGTACCATTTCCTTATTCGAGAAATGTTTAGAAAGTACTAAAGAACCCTCTCTTTAGTCTATTCCTTATTCGGATAAGTAGTAAAACGAAATAGGACGTTGGGAGATTCCATTTACTTATTCGAGAAATGTTTAGAAAGTACTAAAGAACCCTCTCTTTAGTCTATTCCTCATTCGGATAAGTCGTAAAACGAAATCGGACGTTGGGAGATTCCATTTATTTATTCGAGTAATGTTTAGAAAACGAGATAGGGAGTTATGAAATTCCATTTCCTTTTTCGAGAACTCTTTCGAAAGGAGTCGTTAAAGCGAAATCAGGCGTTATGATATTTCCTTTCCTTTATTGAGAAATGATGAGCAAACACTGACAACCCTCTTCATAGTCTATTCCTTATTCGGATAAAGTCGTAAAACGAAATCGGACGTTGGGAGATTCCATTTCCTTATTCGCGAAAACTAACTTGAATAAGGAGCAGTTGCCTATTCGTGTCACTGCACTAATCTATTTGTTTTGACAGAGCCATATCTAGTAGCCAAGGTGTTAATTGACAACAAGCACTATCTGTCAAATTGTGGTTTTGTTAGCAAGGTCAAATTCCTTCTACACGCGTACGTAGTCACGTAAAGCGTGAATATTTTTCCTCTAAATATATTAATGCGTTTGGAAAGAAAGCCCAAGATATAAATACATTTATCAGATGAGAGGTATATTTCCTCTCTTTTGCTAGATTCATTTGTGAAAGCGATTGCACGCATAGCGTAATTTGACCTTTTGTAGCAGATAGAGTCTCATGTTCACAGCTCCGCTTAGCAGCGAGCACGTTAAAGCATCCAAATTTACCCGACGGAAAATGCTCTTGGACTTGTTCTGAATAAACTGTTATGCCTAAATACTGTTTCAACTCGAATTAAAAGGTATCATGTAAGTACCCCCCCCGGATTTGAATAAGGAACTGAGCGAATAAGGAAACAGACGAAAAAGGAACTGCGAATAAGGAACTAACTTCACTCTGGTAGGAAGGAGACGCTTTATTCCAAGGGCTGCATCAGATTTTAGGCACCTTAGAGAAGGCAGTAATTGAGGGGGGGGAATAAACACTTGAGGTTGATGGGTTATGCCTATCTTAATCCCTACTCTGCACCTTCCTTTCAGTCGATAGCTGTGTTCCTGGTGATTTGGTCACTGTCACAGGGATTGCAAAGGTTGTCAATTCAGAAGAACGTGAGTTGATGATAATTTAGTTGCCTTCTTCCTTTACTATATTCAGAAATGCAGTCAAACTTGTCAACTCAAACTTGAATAACTCGTACTCCCAACTTAGACTTAAGGATTTTGAGCAGGGGGGGGTGTGTGTTTATCCTGTTAGCAGACCATTTTGTCTTAGGTAGCTTGCCCTGGCAGTGTTACTCAATTTTCCTTCCCCCCCTGAACCCCCAATGGCTATGGGCCTGAACACCCCTTTCTCCTCCTGCCCATATTCTACCTCTCCCTTACTACTCCAACACCCACTCTTGCCCATATTCTACCTCTCCCTTACTACTCCATCACCCACTCTTGCCCATATTCTACCTCTCCCTTACTACTCCATCACCCACTCCTGCCTATATTCTACCTTTCCCTTACTACTCCATCACCCACTCCTACCCATATTCTACCTCTCCCTTACTACTCCATCACCCACTCCTGCCTATATTCTACCTTTCCCTTACTACTCCATCACCCACTCCTGCCTATATTCTACCTTTCCCTTACTACTCCATCACCCACTCCTGCCCATATTCTACCTCTCCCTTACTACTCCATCACCCACTCTTGCCCATATTCTACCTCTCCCTTACTACTCCAACACCCACTCCTGCCCATATTATACCTCTCCCTTACTACTCCATCACCCACTCCTGCCCATATTCTACCTCTCCCTTACTACTCCATCACCCACTTTTGCCCATATTCTACCTCTCCCTTACTACTCCATCACCCACTTCTGCCCATATTCTACCTCTCCCTTACTACTCCATCACCCACTTCTGCCCATATTCTACCTCTCCCTTACTACTCCATCACCCACTCCTGCCCGTATTCTACCTCACTTTTACTACTCCAACACCCACTACTGCCCATATTCTACCTCTCCCTTACTACTCCATCACCCACTCCTGCCCATATTCTACCTCTCCCTTACTACTCCATCACCCACTCCTGCCCATATTCTACCTCTCCCTTACTACTCCATCACCCACTTCTGCCCATATTCTACCTCTCCCTTACTACTCCATCACCCACTTTTGCCCATATTCTACCTCTCCCTTACTACTCCATCACCCACTCCTGCCCATATTCTACCTCTCCCTTACTACTCCATCACCCACTCCTGCCCATATTCTACCTCTCCCTTACTACTTCATCACCCACTCCTGCCCATATTCTACCTCTCCCTTACTACTCCACCACCCACTCTTGCCATATTCTACCTCTCCCTTACTACTCCATCACCCACTCCTGCCCATATTCTACCTCTCCCTTACTACTCCATCACCCACTTCTGCCCATATTCTACCTCTCCCTTACTACTCCATCACCCACTTCTGCCCATATTCTACCTCTCCCTTACTACTCCATCACCCACTCCTGCCCATATTCTACCTCTCCCTTACTACTCCAACACCCACTCCTGCCCATATTCTACCTCTCCCTTACTACTCCATCACCCACTCTTACCCATATTCTACCTCTCCCTTACTACTCCATCACCCACTCTTGCCCATATTCTACCTCTCCCTTACTACTCCATCACCCACTCCTGCCCATATTCTACCTCTCCCTTACTACTCCAACACCCACTCCTGCCCGTATTCTACCTCTCCCTTACTACTCCAACACCCACTCCTGCCCATATTCTACCTCTCCCTTACTACTCCATCACCCACTCTTGCCCATATTCTACCTCTCCCTTACTACTCCAACACCCACTCCTGCCCGGATTCTACCTCAATTTTACTACTCCATCACCAACTCCTGCCCGTATTCTACCTCACTTTTACTACTCCATCACCCACTCCTGCCCATATTCTACCTCTCCCTTACTACTCCATCACCCACTCCTGCCCATATTCTACCTCTCCCTTACTACTCCAACACCCACTCCTGCCCATATTCTACCTCTCCCTTACTACTCCAACACCCACTCCTGCCCATATTCTACCTCTCCCTTACTACTCCATCACCCACTCCTGCCCATATTCTACCTCTCCCTTACTACTCCATCACCCACTCCTCCCCATATTCTACCTCTCCCTTACTACTCCATCACCCACTCCTGCCCATATTCTACCTCTCCCTTACTACTCCATCACCCACTCCTGCCCATATTCTACCTCTCCCTTACTACTCCATCACCCACTCCTGCCCATATTCTACCTCTCCCTTACTACTCCATCACCCACTCCTGCCCGTATTCTACCTCTCCCTTACTACTCCAACACCCACTCCTGCCCATATTCTACCTCTCCCTTACTACTCCATCACCCACTCCTGCCCATATTCTACCTCTCCCTTACTACTCCATCACCCACTCCTGCCCATATTCTACCTCTCCCTTACTACTCCATCACCCACTCCTGCCCATATTCTACCTCTCCCTTACTACTCCATCACCCACTCCTGCCCATATTCTACCTCTCCCTTACTACTCCATCACCCACTCCTGTCCATATTCTACCTCTCCCTTACTACTCCATCACCCACTCCTGCCCATATTCTACCTCTCCCTTACTACTCCATCACCCACTCCTGCCCATATTCTACCTCTCCCTTACTACTCCAACACCCAATCCTGCCCATATTCTACCTCTCCCTTACTACTCCATCACCTACTCCTGCCCATATTCTACCTCTCCCTTACTACTCCATCACCCACTCCTGCCCATATTCTACCTCTCCCTTACTACTCCATCACCCACTCCTGCCCATATTCTACCTCTCCCTTACTACTCCATCACCCACTCCTGCCCATATTCTACCTCTCCCTTACTACTCCATCACCCACTCCTGCCCATATTCTACCTCTCCCTTACTACTCCATCACCCACTCCTGCCCATATTCTACCTCTCCCTTACTACTCCATCACCCACTCCTGCCCATATTCTACCTCTCCCTTACTACTCCAACACCCACTCCTGCCCATATTCTACCTCACTTTTACTACTCCAACACCCACTCCTGCCCATATTCTACCTCTCCCTTACTACTCCATCACCCACTCCTGCCCATATTCTACCTCTCCCTTACTACTCCATCACCCACTCCTGCCCATATTCTACCTCTCCCTTACTACTCCATCACCTACTCCTGCCCATATTCTATCTCTCCCTTACTACTCCAACACCCACTCCTGCCCATATTCTACCTCTCCCTTACTACTCCATCACCCACTCCTGCCCATATTCTACCTCTCCCTTACTACTCCATCACCCACTCCTGCCCATATTCTACCTCTCCCTTACTACTCCATCACCTACTCCTGCCCATATTCTACCTCTCCCTTACTACTCCAACACCCACTCCTGCCCGGATTCTACCTCAATTTTACTACTCCATCACCAACTCCTGCCCGTATTCTACCTCACTTTTACTACTCCATCACCCACTCCTGCCCATATTCTACCTCTCCCTTACTACTCCATCACCCACTCCTGCCCATATTCTACCTCTCCCTTACTACTCCATCACCCACTCCTGCCCATATTCTACCTCTCCCTTACTACTCCATCACCCACTCCTGCCCATATTCTACCTCTCCCTTACTACTCCATCACCCACTCCTGCCCATATTTTACCTCTCCCTTACTACTCCATCACCCACTCCTGCCCGTATTCTACCTCACTTTTACTACTCCAACACCCACTCCTGCCCATATTCTACCTCTCCCTTACTACTCCATCACCCACTCCTGCCCATATTCTACCTCTCCCTTACTACTCCATCACCCACTCCTGCCCATATTCTACCTCTCCCTTACTACTCCATCACCCACTCCTGCCCATATTCTACCTCTCCCTTACTACTCCATCACCCACTCCTGCCCATATTCTACCTCTCCCTTACTACTCCATCACCTACTCCTGCCCATATTCTACCTCTCCCTTACTACTCCAACACCCACTCCTGCCCGGATTCTACCTCAATTTTACTACTCCATCACCAACTCCTGCCCGTATTCTACCTCACTTTTACTACTCCATCACCCACTCCTGCCCATATTCTACCTCTCCCTTACTACTCCATCACCCACTCCTGCCCATATTCTACCTCTCCCTTACTACTCCATCACCCACTCCTGCCCATATTCTACCTCTCCCTTACTACTCCATCACCCACTCCTGCCCATATTCTACCTCTCCCTTACTACTCCATCACCCACTCCTGCCCATATTCTACCTCTCCCTTACTACTCCATCACCCACTCCTGCCCATATTCTACCTCTCCCTTACTACTCCATCACCCACTCCTGCCCATATTCCACCTCTCCCTTACTACTCCATCACCCACTCCTGCCCATATTCTACCTCTCCCTTACTACTCCATCACCCACTCCTGCCCATATTCTACCTTTCCCTTACTACTCCAACACCCACTCTTGCCCATATTCTACCTTTCCCTTACTACTCCATCACCCACTCCTGCCCATATTCTACCTTTCCCTTACTACTCCAACACCCACTCCTGCCCATATTCTACCTCTCCCTTACTACTCCAACACCCACTCCTGCCCATATTCTACCTCACTTTTACTACTCCAACACCCACTCCTGCCCATATTCTACCTTTCCCTTACTACTCCAACACCCACTCTTGCCCATATTCTACCTTTCCCTTACTACTCCATCACCCACTCCTGCCCATATTCTACCTCTCCCTTACTACTCCATCACCCACTCCTGCCCATATTCCACCTCTCCCTTACTACTCCAACACCCACTCCTGCCCATATTCTACCTCACTTTTACTACTCCATCACCCACTCCTGCCCATATTCTACCTCTCCCTTACTACTCCATCACCCACTCCTGCCCATATTCTACCTCTCCCTTACTACTCCATCACCCACTCCTGCCCATATTCCACCTCTCCCTTACTACTCCATCACCCACTCCTGCCCATATTCTACCTCTCCCTTACTACTCCATCACCCACTCCTGCCCATATTCTACCTTTCCCTTACTACTCCAACACCCACTCTTGCCCATATTCTACCTTTCCCTTACTACTCCATCACCCACTCCTGCCCATATTCTACCTCTCCCTTACTACTCCAACACCCACTCCTGCCCATATTCTACCTCTCCCTTACTACTCCAACACCCACTCCTGCCCATATTCTACCTTTCCCTTACTACTCCAACACCCACTCCTGCCCATATTCTACCTCTCCCTTACTACTCCATCACCCACTCCTGCCCATATTCTACCTCTCCCTTACTACTCCAACACCCACTCCTGCCCATATTCTACCTTTCCCTTACTACTCCAACACCCACTCTTGCCCATATTCTACCTTTCCCTTACTACTCCAACACCCACTCTTGCCCATATTCTACCTTTCCCTTACTACTCCAACACCCACTCCTGCCCATATTCTACCTCTCCCTTACTACTCCAACACCCACTCCTGCCCATATTCTACCTTTCCCTTACTACTCCAACACCCACTCCTACCCATATTCTACCTTTCCCTTACTACTCCAACACCCACTCTTGCCCATATTCTACCTTTCCCTTACTACTCCATCACCCACTCCTGCCCATATTCTACCTTTCCCTTACTACTCCAACACCCACTCCTACCCATATTCTGCCTTTTCCCTACTACTTTAACACCCACTCTTTACTGCTTAAAAAAACTGATTTTCGCTTTTCTTGGTTTGTTAAACCATCGCCGCTACCCCTTTCTTTTAAAACTTTGAAACACTTGCCTTTTTCTCTTCTCATCTTTTCACATTATAAAACATCCTCCATCTCCCTTCTAACGTTCTCTCTGTTCTGTTTGTCATAGCACGGACCAAATATAACAAAGACAAGTGCATGTTTCTCCTGTATATATACGCCAATGCTGTCAACAATAACAAGGGTAACACCCATACAGGGGCAGAGGAAGAGAGTGGACTTTCCATGGAGTTTACAATCAAGGCAAGCTTACACATTTACCTAACTTTTAGATTTAGATTTGTGGGGGCAGGGGGTTGCTTGGTTTATGCGAAGTAGGGAGTTTATTTGTTCACCAATTACCTTTCATTACGATTCATTTGGCCTTTTATATTTGGGGGTGGAGAAGGAGTTATATAATATTTTTTGCCAAAAAAGAGGGGGGGTGGGGAAGGGCTGGAAGATGGCACTGTATATGTTTATACTTATTTGTTTCAGTGTATCTTTGTGTCGTCTGAAGTCTTGATATCAATTGCTGTCTTGTTTCCAGGAGCTGTACGCAATACAGGAAATCCAGTCAGAGAAAAACCTATTTAGACTGATTGTTGGGTAGGATGTTACATTTATGTGCTGTACGTTAAGTTAGGTGCAAATGTCTTATACCAAAAAGACTGTTGACTTAATGGTTATGTAAGTGAATATGATTTCATCTTACGTTCTAGATCCATGTGTCCTTCCATTTATGGCCATGAGGTAAGAGGGAAGGCGGCGACAATATTAAGCGCGCTAGAAAAGCGATTAAAAGATACAATGTTTACTGATTAAACTACAATGTGCTGTATCATTTATTTCCCTTGTTGAGTTTTTAGGATTAACTTTGTATACTCGCTATAATAAAGAGGGTACTGATATGAATTTAGCACGGGATGCTCTTAAGAAATTCGAAGTGGCCGTATTTGATCTTCTGATTCTGACTCTAACTGATACATGGTATTGTTTGCATACCTGTGTACTGAGTTGAGATAAAATTGTACACGGAAAATGCCAAAAGGAGAAACTTTTTGCTGAGACAAAGAAACAGAGGCCAAGATTTACTGCGATAGACGCCAAACGAGAAAGGAAGCGTAGCTGCAAGACACGCTTAATGTGTGTGTAAATACGCTCGAAAAGACAAACGTGGAGATGGAAAGAACCGAACATTTCCTTTCCTTCCATTTTTGTTCGCACCTTTTTTCTGATTACATGAATGCACATAAGATTTTATGTCCCTTTTTCCTTCTCTAGATCGAGACATTTAATATTGAATTCCCTTTGCAGATGGTTAAGGCAGGTCTCATGCTTGGATTGTTTGGAGGGACTCAAAGATATCTGAACGACAAGGTAAACCACGATTTCAACAGTAATTTAACCCG
Organism: Nematostella vectensis; assembly: GCF_932526225.1. Lineage (NCBI taxonomy): Eukaryota > Metazoa > Cnidaria > Anthozoa > Actiniaria > Edwardsiidae > Nematostella > Nematostella vectensis. The sequence goes on along the minus strand of NC_064040.1, from coordinate 14,653,730 downwards.
TTCATTTATAAGGGTATCATCATTTGGCTTATGTTGTATCAGAATCGCATTCCTGTGAGAGGCAACCCTCATGTGCTGGTAGTCGGGGACCCAGGACTCGGCAAAAGTCAGGCAAGTGCCATTAATATCATCATAACATTATTCAACATCATTATCATCATGACCCTAGACTCGGGAAAAGTCAGGTTAGTGTCATTAATATCATCATCATAACTTTATTCAACATTATTATCATCATTATCATCATGAACCTGGACTCAGGAAAAGTTAGGAAAGGATAATATTGAAAGTACAAACTAGTTAAGGTTTCATCTCTAGTTTCATCATCATCATCGCCACTGCTTTCTTATAACTTTAACTTAACTACAGACATCATAATCGATGATATGATGATCTTAATAAACTACATTTTGTATGACTCTCCTCAGATGTTGCAGGCTGTGTCTAACATTGCACCCCGCGGGGTGTATGTCTGCGGAAACACGACCTCGACATCAGGTCTTACGGTGAGTACAACCTAGAACTACATGGCAACATGGTAAGCGCACTGATTAATAAACTAGGAATTGAATTGTATTGGTTCTAAAATACCTTTTTAAATTACTGAATTACTTTTTACCTTTGCTTAATTTCTAAGAATCGCAGATTTTCAAAAATTATTTTGCTGAACCGTTTCGAAACAAAAGCTAATTGCTCCGTTTCTTCTTCTTGGACCCGACGAAGGCCAGTGACACTGCATGTTAATCTTATTGTTTTGGTGTCTGTGTGTAGGTAACTTTGTCCAAGGACGGTTCTTCAGGAGACTACGCCCTTGAAGCAGGAGCTCTCGTGCTGGGAGACCAAGGTAAAGACATGTTAATTAGTTTGTGTGTCCGTGTTTCCTCATGTGTTTATCTCCCTATAGGATGCTGTTGTATTAACTAGGCTTAATCGCCTATTTACGTGTGTTTATCTCCCTATAGGATGCTGTTGTATTAACTAGGCTTAATCGCCTATTTACGTGTGTTTATCTCCCTATAGGATGCTGTTGTACTGACTAGGCTTAATCGCCTATTTATGTGTGTTTATCTCCCTATAGGATGCTGTTGTATTGACTAGGCTTAATCGCCTATTTACGTGTGTTTATCTCCCTATAGGGTGCTGTTGTACTGACTAGGCTTAATCGCCTATTTACGTGTGTTTATCTCCCTATAGGGTGCTGTTGTACTGACTAGGCTTAATCGCCTATTTACGTGTGTTTATCTCCCTATAGGATGCTGTTGTATTGACTAGGCTTAATCGCCTATTAACGTACATTTGTCTCCCTTAAGGATACTGTTGTATTGACTAGGCTTAATCGCCTATTTACGTGTGTTTATCTCCCTATAGGATGCTGTTGTATTGACTAGGCTTAATCGCCTATTTACGTGTGTTTATCTCCCTATAGGATGCTGTTGTATTGACTAGGCTTAATCGCCTATTTACGTGTGTTTATCTCCCTATAGGATGCTGTTGTACTGACTAGGCTTAATCGCCTATTTACGTGTGTTTATCTCCCTATAGGGTGCTGTTGTACTGACTAGGCTTAATCGCCTATTTACGTGTGTTTATCTCCCTATAGGGTGCTGTTGTACTGACTAGGCTTAATCGCCTATTTACGTGTGTTTATCTCCCTATAGGATGCTGTTGTATTGACTAGGCTTAATCGCCTATTAACGTACATTTGTCTCCCTTAAGGATACTGTTGTATTGACTAGGCTTAATCGCCTATTTACGTGTGTTTATCTCCCTTTAGGATGCTGTTGTATTGACTAGGCTTAATCGCCTATTTACGTGTGTTTATCTCCCTATAGGATGCTGTTGTATTGACTAGGCTTAATCGCCTATTTACGTGTGTTTATCTCCCTATAGGATGCTGTTGTACTGACTAGGCTTAATCGCCTATTTACGTGTGTTTATCTCCCTATAGGGTGCTGTTGTACTGACTAGGCTTAATCGCCTATTTACGTGTGTTTATCTCCCTATAGGATGCTGTTGTATTGACTAGGCTTAATCGCCTATTTACGTGTGTTTATCTCCCTATAGGATGCTGTTGTACTGACTAGGCTTAATCGCCTATTTACGTGTGTTTATCTCCCTATAGGGTGCTGTTGTACTGACTAGGCTTAATCGCCTATTTACGTGTGTTTATCTCCCTATAGGGTGCTGTTGTACTGACTAGGCTTAATCGCCTATTTACGTGTGTTTATCTCCCTATAGGATGCTGTTGTATTGACTAGGCTTAATCGCCTATTAACGTACATTTGTCTCCCTTAAGGATACTGTTGTATTGACTAGGCCTAATCGCCTATTTACGTGTGTTTATCTCCCTATAGGATGCTGTTGTATTGACTAGGCTTAATCGCCTATTTACGTGTGTTTATCTCCCTATAGGGTGCTGTTGTACTGACTAGGCTTAATCGCCTATTTACGTGTGTTTATCTCCCTATAGGATGCTGTTGTATTGATGAGTTTGATAAGATGGGTACCCAGCACCAAGCCTTACTTGAAGCCATGGTAAATATAATATCAATAAGTAGCCACAAACACAGAGTTAATAAACTAGAGCCAGAGATATATAGGCACAAAAGGTTGTGAGAAATCCAGGTTCAACCAGACATGGAAGTCGCGGAATGTTTCAACGAACCTACTCAAAAGCGCAAAAGCAAGAAAATCAAGCAGGTGCATTCTCTTGTGCTTGCGCAAGAATCGAAAATTACTCGCATGGGTCGTCATAAGGTATAGTTTGATGCTCATATTCCACTTTTCTTCGCAGGAGCAGCAGAGTATCAGTATCGCAAAGGCTGGGATCGTTTGTAGGTAATCGTTCTTATGGAGCTTTAAGTAACATCCGTAGCTATGGCAACGCCCATGCGTCACGTGCCTTGTTCAGGGGTTTTCCAAGAGTACCAATGTGTTTCTGATGTTTTGTGCAGCTTACCGGCGCGCACGTCCATCATCGCTGCCGCAAACCCTGTAGGTGGACACTACAACAAGGCTAAGACTGTCTCCGAGAACCTCAAGTACGTGATCATGACAGGGGATGACCTTCATTCAACTGCTTAGAGGGGAGGGAACATACACCTAACTGAGTTCTTTCATCTTTTTTTTACAGAATGGGAAGTGCTCTTTTGTCGAGATTTGACTTGGTAAATGTGCAGTGTAAGACGTCACCCGAACCACGAAAATTACTCGCGTAGCTCTTCGTTGCACATTTCACATGGCATGCCGTAACGTTAGCTCAACGATGTTCATATTATAAGGCGAACTACTCTTCGTTGCACATTTCACATGCCATGCCGTGACATTAGCTCAACGTTGTTCATGTCATAAGGCGGGCTGCTTTTTGTTGACTATGAACTAACTTTGACCTCCCTAAATATGCATCATTTCTACTTGGATAACTCGGATAACGCCCCGTTACCTCAATCTAAAAGGTCCGACATATGTACTGATAGTGTTGCCGGATGTTTCCACAGGTCTTTATTCTCCTGGATAAACCAGATGAGGTAAGGAAACCCGTAGATTGGACAAAGTAATGGATAAACCAGATAAGGTAACCCATGGCTTTAAAAGTATTAGATTGGACAAAGTAATGGATGAACCAGATGAGGTAACCCATGACTTCAAAAGTATTAGATTGGACAAAGTAATGGATAAACCAGATGAGTTAACCCATAGCTTCAAAAGTATTAGATTGGACATAGTAATGGATAAACCAGATAAGGTAACCCATGGCTTCAAAAGTATTAGATTGGACAAAGTAATGGATGAACCAGATAAGTTAAAAGGCAACCCAAGGATTCAAAAGTATTAGATCAAATGATGTAATGGATAAAACAGAAAAGTTTAGGCAACCCAAGGATTCAAAAGTATTAGATCGAAAAAAGTAATGGATAACCCAGATATGGTAAGGTAAGCTTTTTAAATATTTCAAGAAGGGACCAAGTTATAAATAAATTGGGTGAGGTAAGAAAACCCAAGTAATTGAAAGCAAATTCAGTAACGAAGATTGAGAAGATTTAATGAGTATATGGCCACTAACCCGTGCTCCTTTTAAGCTGTGCTTAAAAAAAAAAGCGTTGAATGCCTGCCACAAAAGAGCTGATATTTCACTCTGTTCGCAGGAGATGGACTGCATGCTGTCAGAGCACGTGATGGCCCTACATACAGCAGGAAAGAAGAGGTAACCATGGCAACGGAACAAACCAATCATGATTGTGGATAGCATGGGGGAGGGGAACTCATACAGGTATCACAAAATAGCATGTCCTGAGTGGATCCAGAGTTTAGTGGTTCGTTAGACATCTCCCTTCTTTTGGATAAGTGGCTTGTAAGAGAATACGTACCAACCGCGACGTGTTGTTTTACGAGCCACAAAGCCGAGAGGAACCTCTGGAGACAAAAGAAATAACCCACTGTTTGGCGGCCAAGGCCACCCTCGGCACATCACTACTTCTTAACTTGCTATCAATTCGGCACATCACTGCTTCTTATCTTACTATCAATTCGGCACATCACTACTTCTTATGTTGCTATCCATTCGGCACATCACTACATCTTATCTTACTATCAATTCGGCACATCACTACTTCTTATCTTACTATCAATTCGGCACATCACTACTTCTTATCTTTCTATCCATTCAGCACATCACTACTTCTTATCTTATTATCAATTCGGCACATCACTACTTCTTATCTTACTATCAATTCAGCACATCACTACTTCTTATCTTACTATCAATTCGGCACATCACTACTTCTTATCTTATTATCAATTCAGCACATCACTACTTCTTATCTTGCTATCCATTCAGCACATCACTACTTCTTATCTTACTATCAATTCGGCACATCACTACTTCTTATCTTGCTATCCATTCAGCACATCACTACATCTTATCTTACTATCAATTCGGCACATCACTACTTCTTATCTTACTATCAATTCGGCACATCACTACTTCTTATCTTGCTATCCATTCAGCACATCACTACTTCTTATCTTATTATCAATTCGGCACATCACTACTTCTTATCTTACTATCAATTCAGCACATCACTACTTCTTATCTTACTATCAATTCGGCACATCACTACTTCTTATCTTATTATCAATTCAGCACATCACTTCTTCTTATCTTGCTATCCATTCAGCACATCACTACTTCTTATCTTACTATCAATTCGGCACATCACTACTTCTTATCTTGCTATCCATTCAGCACATCACTACTTCTTATCTTACTATCCATTCGGCACATCACTACTTCTTATCTTACTATCAATTCAGCACATCACTACTTCTTATCTTACTATCAATTCGGCACATCACTACTTCTTATCTTATTATCAATTCAGCACATCACTACTTCTTATCTTGCTATCCATTCAGCACATCACTACTTCTTATCTTATTATCAATTCAGCACATCACTACTTATTATCTTGCTATCAATTCGGCACATCACTACTTCTTATCTTGCTATCAATTCGGCACATCACTGCTTCTTATTTTGCTATCAATTCGGCACATCACTACTTCTTATGTTGCTATCCATTCGGCACATCACTACTTCTTATCTTACTATCAATTCGGCACATTACTACTTCTTATCTTGCTATCCATTCGGCACATCACTACTTCTTATCTTACTATCAATTCGGCACATTACTACTTCTTATCTTGCTACCCATTCGGCACATCACTACTTCTTATCTTGCTATCAATTCGGCACATCACTACTTCTTATCTTGCTATCCATTCGGCACATCACTACTTCTTATCTTGCTATCAATTCGGCACATTACTACTTCTTATCTTGCTATCCATCCGGCACATCACTACTTCTTATCTTGCTATCAATTCGGCACATCACTACTTCTTATCTTACTATCCATTCGGCACATCACTACTTCTTATCTTGCTGTCCATTCGGCACATCACTACTTCTTATCTTATTATCAATTCGGCACATCACTACTTCTTATCTTGCTATCCATTCGGCACATCATTACTACTTATCTTATTATCAATTCGGCACATCATTACTACTTATCTTATTATCAATTCGGCACATCACTACTTCTTATCTTACTATCAATTCGGCACATCACTACTTCTTATCTTATTATCAATTCAGCACATCACTACTTCTTATCTTACTATCAATTCGGCACATCACTACTTCTTATCTTGCTATCCATTCGGCACATCACTACTTCTTATCTTGCTATCCATTCAGCACATCACTACTTCTTATCTTGCTATCAATTCGGCACATCACTACTTCTTATCTTACTATCAATTCGGCACATCACTACTTCTTATCTTGCTATCAATTCGGCACATCACTACTTCTTATCTTACTATCCATTCGGCACATCACTACTTCTTATCTTGCTATCCATTCGGCACATCACTACTTCTTATCTTGCTATCACTTCGGCACATCACCACTTCTTATCTTGCTATCAATTCGGCACATCACTTTTTCTTATCTTGCTATCCATTCGGCACATCACTACTTCTTATCTTGCTATCCATTCGGCACATCACTACTTCTTATCTTACTATCAATTCGGCACATCACCACTTCTTATCTTGCTATCAATTCGGCACACCACTACTTCTTATCTTACTATCCATTCGGCACATCACTACTTCTTATCTTACTATCCATTCGGCACATCACTACTTCTTATCTTACTATCAATTCGGCACATCACTACTTCTTATCTTACTATCAATTCGGCACATCACCACTTCTTATCTTACTATCAATTCGGCACATCACTACATCTTATCTTACTATCCATTCGGCGCATCACTACTTCTTATCTTATTATCAATTCGGCACATCACTACTTCTTATCTTGCTATCCATTCGGCACATCACCACTTCTTATCTTATTATCAATTCGGCACATCACCACTTCTTATCTTACTATCAATTCGGCACATCACCACTTCTTATCTTGCTATCAATTCGGCACATCACTACTTCTTATCTTACTATCCATTCGGCACATCACTACTTCTTATCTTACTATCAATTCGGCACATCACTACTTCTTATCTTACTATCCATTCGGCGCATCACTACTTCTTATCTTATTATCAATTCGGCACATCACCACTTCTTATCTTACTATCCATTCGGCACATCACTACTTCTTATCTTGCTATCAATTCAGCACATCACTACTTCTTATCTTACTATCAATTCGGCACATCACTACTTCTTATCTTACTATCAATTCGGCACATCACTACTTCTTTTCTTGCTATTAATTCAGCACATCACTACTTCTTATCTTACTATCAATTCAGCACATCACTACTTCTTATCTTACTATCAATTCGGCACATCACCACTTCTTATCTTGCTATCAATTCGGCACATCACTACTTCTTATCTTGCTATCAATTCGGCACATCACTACTTCTTATCTTACTATCAATTCGGCACATCACTACTTCTTATCTTACTATCAATTCGGCACATCACTACTTCTTATCTTGCTATCAATTCGGCACATCACTACTTCTTATCTTATTATCAATTCGGCACATCACCACTTCTTATCTTACTATCTATTCGGCACATCACTACTTCTTATCTTGCTATCAATTCGGCACATCACTACTTCTTATCTTACTATCAATTCGGCACATCACTACTTCTTATCTTATTATCAATTCGGCACATCACTACTTCTTATCTTGCTATCAATTTGGCACATCACTACTTCTTATCTTGCTATCAATTCGGCACATCACTACTTCTTATCTTGCTATCAATTCGGCACATCACTACTTCTTATCTTACTATCAATTCGGCACATCGCTACTTCTTATGTTGCTATCAATTCGGCACATCACTACTTCTTATCTTACTATCAATTCGGCACATCACTACTTCTTATCTTATTATCAATTCAGCACATCACTACTTCTTATCTTGCTATCCATTCGGCACATCACTACTTCTTATCTTACTATCAATTCGGCACATCACCACTTCTTATCTTACTATCCATTCGGCACATCACTACTTCTTATCTTACTATCCATTCGGCACATCACTACTTCTTATCTTACTATCAATTCGGCACATCACTACTTCTTATCTTATCATCAATTCGGCACATCACCACTTCTTATCTTGCTATCCATTCGGCACATCACTACTTCTTATCTTGCTATCAATTCGGCACATCACTACTTCTTATCTTGCTATCCATTCAGCACATCACTACTTCTTATCTTACTATCAATTCGGCACATCACTACTTCTTATCTTGCTATCAATTCGGCACATCACTACTTCTTATCTTGCTATCAATTCGGCACATCACTACTTCTTATCTTACTATCCATTCGGCACATCACTACTTCTTATCTTATTATCAATTCGGCACATCACTACTTCTTATCTTGCTATCCATTCGGCACATCACTACTTCTTATCTTACTATCAATTCGGCACATCACTACTTCTTATCTTATTATCAATTCGGCACATCACTACTTCTTATGTTGCTATCCACTCGGCACATCACTACTTCTTATCTTACTATCCATTCGGCACATCACTACTTCTTATCTTGCTATCCATTCGGCACATCACTACTTCTTATCTTGCTATCCATTCGGCACATCACTACTTCTTATCTTGCTATCCATTCGGCACATCACTACTTCTTATCTTACTATCAATTCGGCACATCACTACTTCTTATCTTGCTATCAATTCGGCACATCACTACTTCTTATCTTACTATCCATTCGGCACATCACTACTTCTTATCTTGCTATCCATTCGGCACATCACTACTTCTTATCTTACTATCAATTCGGCACATCACTACTTCTTATCTTACTATCAATTTGGCACATCACTACTTCTTATCTTACTATCAATTTGGCACATCACTACTTCTTATCTTACTATCAATTTGGCACATCACTACTTCTTATCTTACTATCCATTCGGCACATCACCACTTCTTATCTTACTATCAATTTGGCACATCACTACTTCTTATCTTACTATCAATTTGGCACATCACTACATCTTATCTTGCTATCCATTCGGCACATCACTACTTCTTATCTTACTATCAATTCGGCACATCACTACTTCTTATCTTACTATCCATTCGGCACATCACTACTTCTTATCTTGCTATCAATTCGGCACATCACTACTTCTTATCTTGCTATCCATTCGGCACATCACTACTTCTTATCTTGCTATCAATTCGGCACATCACTACTTCTTATCTTACTATCAATTCAGCACATCACTACTTCTTATCTTGCTATCCATTCGGCACATCACCACTTCTTATCTTACTATCAATTCAGCACATCACTACTTCTTATCTTACTATCCATTCGGCACATCACTACTTCTTATCTTGCTATCCATTCGGCACATCACTACTTCTTATCTTACTATCAATTCAGCACATCACTACTTCTTATCTTGCTATCCATTCGGCACATCACTACTTCTTATCTTGCTATCAATTCGGCACATCACTACTTCTTATCTTGCTATCCATTCGGCACATCACTACTTCTTATCTTGCTATCAATTCAGCACATCACTACTTCTTATCTTGCTATCCATTCGGCACATCACCACTTCTTATCTTACTATCAATTCAGCACATCACTACTTCTTATCTTGCTATCAATTCGGCACATCACTACTTCTTATCTTGCTATCAATTCGGCACATCACTACTTCTTATCTTGTTATCAATTCGGCACATCACTACTTCTTATCTTACTATCAATTCAGCACATCACTACTTCTTATCTTACTATCAATTCGGCACATTACTACTTCTTATCTTACTATCAATTCAGCACATCACTACTTCTTATCTTGCTATCCATTCGGCACATCACCACTTCTTATCTTACTATCAATTCAGCACATCACTACTTCTTATCTTGCTATCAATTCGGCACATCACTACTTCTTATCTTGCTATCAATTCGGCACATCACTACTTCTTATCTTGTTATCAATTCGGCACATCACTACTTCTTATCTTACTATCAATTCAGCACATCACTACTTCTTATCTTACTATCAATTCGGCACATCACTACTTTTTATCTTACTATCCATTCGGCACATCACCACTTCTTATCTTACTATCAATTTGGCACATCACTACTTCTTATCTTACTATCAATTTGGCACATCACTACATCTTATCTTGCTATCCATTCGGCACATCACTACTTCTTATCTTACTATCAATTCGGCACATCACTACTTCTTATCTTACTATCCATTCGGCACATCACTACTTCTTATCTTGCTATCAATTCGGCACATCACTACTTCTTATCTTGCTATCCATTCGGCACATCACTACTTCTTATCTTACTATCAATTCGGCACATCACTACTTCTTATCTTACTATCAATTCAGCACATCACTACTTCTTATCTTGCTATCCATTCGGCACATCACCACTTCTTATCTTACTATCAATTCGGCACATCACTACTTCTTATCTTACTATCAATTCGGCACATCACTACATCTTATCTTGCTATCCATTCGGCACATCACTACTTCTTATCTTACTATCAATTCGGCACACCACTACTTCTTATCTTACTATCCATTCGGCACATCACTACTTCTTATCTTATTATCAATTCGGCACATCACTACTTCTTATCTTACTATCATTTCGGCACATCACTACTTCTTATCTTACTATCTATTCGGCACATCACCACTTCTTATCTTACTATCAATTCGGCACATCACTACTTCTTATCTTACTATCAATTCGGCACATCACTACTTCTTATCTTGCTATCAATTCGGCACATCACTACTTCTTATCTTGCTATCCATTCGGCACATCACTACTTTTTATCTTACTATCAATTCGGCACATCACTACTTCTTATCTTACTATCAATTCGGCACATCACTACTTCTTATCTTATTATCAATTCGGCACATCACTACTTCTTATCTTGCTATCCATTCAGCACATCACTACATCTTATCTTACTATCAATTCGGCACATCACTACTTCTTATCTTACTATCAATTCGGCACATCACTACTTCTTATCTTATTATCAATTCAGCACATCACTACTTCTTATCTTGCTATCCATTCAGCACATCACTACTTCTTATCTTATTATCAATTCAGCACATCACTACTTCTTATCTTACTATCCATTCGGCACATCACTACTTCTTATCTTACTATCCATTCGGCACATCACTACTTCTTATCTTATTATCAATTCGGCACATCACCACTTCTTATCTTGCTATCAATTCGGCACATCACTACTTCTTATCTTACTATCCATTCGGCACATCACTACTTCTTATCTTACTATCCATTCGGCACATCACCACTTCTTATCTTACTATCTATTCGGCACATCACTACTTCTTATCTTGCTATCAATTCGGCACATCACTACTTCTTATCTTACTATCAATTCGGCACATCACCACTTCTTATCTTACTATCCATTCGGCACATCACTACTTCTTATCTTACTATCCATTCGGCACATCACTACTTCTTATCTTACTATCCATTCGGCACATCACCACTTCTTATCTTACTATCAATTCGGCACATCACCACTTCTTATCTTACTATCCATTTGGCACATCACTACTTCTTATCTTACTATCCATTCGGCACATCACTACTTCTTATCTTACTATCCATTCGGCACATCACTACTTCTTATCTTGCTATCCATTCGGCACATCACTACTTCTTATCTTGCTATCCATTCAGCACATCACTACTTCTTGTCTTGCTATCAATTCGGCACATCACTACTTCTTATCTTACTATCCATTCGGCACATCACTACTTCTTATCTTGCTATCCATTCGGCACATCACTACTTCTTATCTTACTATCAATTCGGCACATCACTACTTCTTATCTTACTATCCATTCGGCACATCACTACTTCTTATCTTGCTATCCATTCGGCACATCACTACTTCTTATCTTACTATCCATTCGGCACATCACTACTTCTTATCTTACTATCAATTTGGCACATCACTACTTCTTATTTTACTATCAATTCGGCACATCACTACTTCTTATCTTGCTATCAATTCGGCACATCACTACTTCTTATCTTGCTATCCATTCGGCACATCACTACTTCTTATCTTGCTATCAATTCGGCACATCACTACTTTTTATCTTACTATCCATTCGGCACATCACTACTTCTTATCTTGCTATCAATTCGGCACATCACTACTTTTTATCTTACTATCCATTCGGCACATCACTACTTTTTATCTTACTATCAATTCGGCACATCACTACTTTTTATCTTACTATCCATTCGGCACATCACCACTTCTTATCTTGCTATCAATTCGGCACATCGCTACTTCTTATCTTACTATCAATTCGGCACATCACTACTTCTTATCTTGCTATCAATTCGGCACATCACTACTTCTTATCTTGCTATCCATTCAGCACATCACTACTTCTTATCTTACTATCAATTCGGCACATCACTACTTCTTATCTTACTATCCATTCGGCACATCACTACTTCTTATCTTGCTATCAATTCGGCACATCACTACTTCTTATCTTGCTATCAATTCGGCACATCACTTCTTTTTATCTTACTATCCATTCGGCACATCACTACTTCTTATCTTACTATCAATTCGGCACATCACTACTTCTTATCTTGCTATCATTTCGGCACATCACTACTTCTTATCTTGCTATCATTTCGGCACATCACTACTTCTTATCTTACTATCCATTCGGCACATCACTACTTCTTATCTTGCTATCCATTCGGCACATTACTACTTCTTATCTTACTATCAATTCGGCACATCACTACTTCTTATCTTGCCATCAATTCGGCACATCACTACTTCTTATCTTACTATCAATTCAGCACATCACTACTTCTTATCTTATTATCAATTCGGCACATCACTACTTCTTATCTCACTATCAATTCGGCACATCACTACTTCTTATCTTACTATCCATTCAGCACATCACTACTTTTTATCTTACTATCAATTCGGCACATCACTACTTCTTATCTTACTATCCATTCAGCACATCACTACTTTTTATCTTACTATCAATTCGGCACATCACTACTTCTTATCTTACTATCAATTCGGCACATCATTACTTTTTATCTTACTATCAATTCGGCACATCAATACTTCTTATCTTGCTATCCATTCGGCACATCACTACTTCTTATCTTACTATCCATTCGGCACATCACTACTTCTTATCTTGCTATCAATTCGGCACATCACTACTTCTTATCTTACTGTCAATTCGGCACATCACTACTTCTTATCTTACTATCCATTCGGCACATCACTACTTCTTATCTTGCTATCAATTCGGCACATCACTACTTTTTATCTTACTATCCATTCGGCACATCACTACTTCTTATCTTACTATCAATTCGGCACATTACTACTTCTTATCTTGCTATCCATTCGGCACATCACTACTTCTTATCTTGCTATCCATTCGGCACATCACTACTTCTTATCTTGCTATCAATTCGGCACATCACTACTTTTTATCTTACTATCCATTCGGCACATCACTACTTCTTATCTTACTATCAATTCGGCACATCACTACTTCTTATCTTGCTATCATTTCGGCACATCACTACTTCTTATCTTGCTATCATTTCGGCACATCACTACTTCTTATCTTGCTATCCATTCGGCACATCACTACTTCTTATCTTACTATCCATTCGGCACATCACTACTTCTTATCTTACCATCAATTCGGCACATCACTACTTCTTATCTTACTATCAATTCGGCACATCACTACTTCTTATCTTGCTATCATTTCGGCACATCACTACTTCTTATCTTGCTATCATTTCGGCACATCACTTCTTCTTATCTTGCTATCCATTCGGCACATCACTACTTCTTATCTTACTATCCATTCGGCACATCACTACTTCTTATCTTACCATCAATTCGGCACATCACTACTTCTTATCTTACTATCCATTCGGCACATCACTACTTCTTATCTTGCTATCCATTCGGCACATCACTACTTCTTATCTTACTATCCATTCGGCACATCACTACTTCTTATCTTGCTATCCATTCGGCACATCACTACTTCTTATCTTGCTATCAATTCGGCACATCACTACTTCTTATCTTGCTATCATTTCGGCACATCTCTACTTCATATCTTGCTATCACTTCGGCACAATACTTTTTCTTAACTTGCTATCAATTTGGCACATCACTACTTCTTATCTTACTATCCATTCGGCACATCACTACTTCTTATCTTGCTATCCATTCAGCACATCACTACTTCTTATCTTGCTATCCATTCGGCACATCACTACTTCTTAACTTGCTATCAATTCGGCACATTACTTTTTCTTAACTTGCCATCAATTCAGCTTTTCTTTTCGCAGTGCTCTAGGGAGTGTGACGGTGAGGAGATCCGTGGAGGTACGTTGTGTTAACCTGTTGAAGAGACTCTGTCAGCCTCTCCTCTTTTGTTGTTTACCTTTGCATGAGCTTACAAAATAATCATCCAAAAACATACCTTCATCTTCAGTGTATCAGATTGGATCGTTACCATTGCTAAGTGGATTGCAGATAAGCCGATGCAAATGGATTTTCTCTGCTAGCTCCATATGGCCGCTTCGATGGAACTAATTTAAGCCCACGCATGTAATTGTTACAATTTTGATTATTAGAGCGAAAATAGATTTACCTGGTTTTTCGAAAATAGCAAAATCGCAAAATGTTTACCTTTGCATGAACTTTACAAAATAATCATCCAAAAACATACCTTCATCTTCAGTGTATCAGATTGGATCGTTACCATTGCTAAGTGGATTGCAGATAAGCCGATGCAAATCGATTTTCTCTGCTAGCTCTATATGGCCGCTTCGATGGAACTAATTTAAGCCCACGCATGTAATTGTTACAATTTTGATTATTAGAGCGAAAATAGATTTACCTGGTTTTTCGAAAATAGCAAAATCGCAAAATGTTTACCTTTGCATGAACTTTACAAAATAATCATCCAAAAACATACCTTCATCTTCAGTGTATCAGATTGGATCGTTACCATTGCTAAGTGGATTGCAGATAAGCCGATGCAAATCGATTTTCTCTGCTAGCTCTATATGGCCGCTTCGATGGAACTAAATTAAGCCCACGCATGTAATTGTTACAATTTTGATGATTAGAGCGAAAATAAATTTACCTGGTTTTTCGAAAATAGCAAAATCGCAAAATGTTTACCTTTGCATGAGCTTACAAAATAATCATCCAAAAACATACCTTCATCTTCAGTGTATCAGATTGGATCGTTACCATTGCTAAGTGGATTGCAGATAAGCCGATGCAAATCGATTTTCTCTGCTAGCTCTATATGGCCGCTTCGATGGAACTAATTTAAGCCCACGCATGTAATTGTTACAATTTTGATTATTAGAGCGAAAATAGATTTACCTGGTTTTTCGAAAATAGCAAAATCGCAAAATGTTTACCTTTGCATGAGCTTACAAAATAATCATCCAAAAACATACCTTCATCTTCAGTGTATCAGATTGGATCGTTACCATTGCTAAGTGGATTGCAGATAAGCCGATGCAAATCGATTTTCTCTGCTAGCTCTATATGGCCGCTTCGATGGAACTAATTTAAGCCCACGCATGTAATTGTTACAATTTTGATTATTAGAGCGAAAATAGATTTACCTGGTTTTTCGAAAATAGCAAAATCGCAAAATGTTTACCTTTGCATGAACTTACAAAATAATCATCCAAAAACATACCTTCATCTTCAGTGTATCAGATTGGATCGTTACCATTGCTAAGCGGATTGCAGATAAGCCGATGCAAATCGATTTTCTCTGCTAGCTCTATATGGCCGCTTCGATGGAACTAAATTAAGCCCACGCATGTAATTGTTACAATTTTGATTATTAGAGCGAAAATAGATTTACCTGGTTTTTCGAAAATAGCAAAATCGCAAAATGTTTACCTTTGCATGAACTTTACAAAATAATCATCCAAAAACATACCTTCATCTTCAGTGTATCAGATTGGATCGTTACCATTGCTAAGCGGATTGCATATAAGCCGATGCAAATCGATTTATTCTGCTAGCTCTATATGGCCGCTTCGATGGAACTAAATTAAGCCCACGCATGTAATTGTTACAATTTTGATGATTAGAGCGAAAATAAATTTACCTGGTTTTTCGAAAATAGCAAAATCGCAAAATGTTTACCTTTGCATGAACTTTACAAAATAATCATCCAAAAACATACCTTCATCTTCAGTGTATCAGATTGGATCCTTACCATTGCTAAGTGGATTGCATATAAGCCGATGCAAATCGATTTATTCTGCTAGCTCTATATGGCCGCTTCGATGGAACTAAATTAAGCCCACGCATGTAATTGTTACAATTTTGATTATTAGAGCGAAAATAGATTTACCTGGTTTTTCGAAAATAGCAAAATCGCAAAATGTTTACCTTTGCATGAGCTTACAAAATAATCATCCAAAAACATACCTTCATCTTCAGTGTATCAGATTGGATCGTTACCATTGCTAAGTGGATTGCAGATAAGCCGATGCAAATCGATTTTCTCTGCTAGCTCTATATAGCCGCTTCGATGGAACTAATTTAAGCCCACGCATGTAATTGTTACAATTTTGATTATTAGAGCGAAAATAGATTTACCTGGTTTTTCGAAAATAGCAAAATCGCAAAATGTTTACCTTTGCATGAACTTTACAAAATAATCATCCAAAAACATACCTTCATCTTCAGTGTATCATATTGGATCGTTACCATTGCTAAGCGGATTGCAGATAAGCCGATTCAAATGGATTTTCTCTGCTAGCTCTATATAGCTGCTTCGATGGAACTAAATTAAGCCCACGCATGTAATTGTTACAATTTTGATGATTAGAGCGAAAATAAAGTTATCGTTTTTTCGAAAATAGCAAAATCGCAAAAATAAAGTGTCACGAAATATCGCCTTCTCAAAATCGCAAGATTTTGACATCGCGAAAATAAAGTGTAATAAGGTATACGCTTGGTCCCTGATGGGCGCCCTCACTATTTTCACAGGAGAGCAGTGATGATGATGATGATGATGGAGAGGATGAAGGAAGACAACAGTGGGAAGCTGATAAGCCGTTATCGGAACGATTAAAGGTAAGAACAGTCAACTATAACTTTCGAATGTCCCCAAATATTGGTCTTTTTTTAAGCTCATCTCACTTGCCGATCTAGCTGCACCTGCATTTTTCGAACCCCACTATTAACAAAGGCTAATCACGCCGCCATTTTATGCTCCCGCTCAATGCCGAGTGACTCATAGAATCCATTTCCATCTGCTAATTCAACCAAGTAACTGCAAAACCTTCAATCAAATATCGTTAATACTTCAGTCTTTGGTGGCTGTTTTGATTTTCTTGCAAATAAACCGTTGTATTTGCAATTTTAAACAGTGATAAAGGAGTGGTTGATCGACATCCTTTTCGCGGCCGTGGGTTACCATTAGTTATTTACTATCATTTCACCTAGCGGCGAGAACAGAGCAAAAAAATGTCAAGTTTTCCCAAAATAAGGTCTGGTTAACTTCGGTAAGCTTGAATTTTTGCATAGAGGTTCCTTATGTTATGTAAACCAACATATCAAAAAGTGTACTTTTCTAATGGATTCGTCTTCGAGATGAGGCTTGAAGTGCAATTTTCAAATGGTCAAAGTATGAATTATCCTCGTTTTTAGGGAGAAGTCGGGCGCTGATCAGAAATTAAGCCAACTTTGCTCGCTAATATCTAAATTTCATATGTTCTAAATTTCTTAAAAAATTGGGATTAAGCTTTTGGTCAGAGGAACTCCTTGTATGCGGAATCTTGAGCTTGTTTATTGAGAATAGGAAAATTTCATGCCATTTTTTACTCTGTCAGCGGCGAGAAACCTCATTCTTGGGACAAAGCACAAGAAGAAGACAAAAATATAAGAAGTGTAAGGATTTCTGTTTACATCGACAGAGATGTTGCTACCGCATAGCATTCTTTTTCAGAACTGATACCTAAAATAGCGTTTTCTTGTTTCGAGAATGGATTAAAATGAAAACCACGTCGGGTTATATAGCTTGATGCCCTCGACATAAGCCTATTGTTATTTCCAGATTGACTGTGATGAAGTGTTATTTCGAAAAGGTCGTAAAAAAATCGGAAAGATCGAGTAAAAATCATGCGAAAAATCATGGGAAAACCATACCAACCATCCTGGTTTATTAAATGACCTTTCATCTTTCGGATCAATACAATAGTGTAGGTTGAATGTCTCACAAGGAGAGGATGGAAATGGATTGACAAGTAGTGCTCTTTTATGTTTCGGAACAGGCTGTACGTTTACTCAAACGTTTAACTTACATTGAGTAAAGCAATAAGATGCACCGCAGACACCTATTTCGAAAACGGTTGCACTTGAGGATTCATGTGTCGTAACCCGCGGTGGTTCATGGGTAGTGTATAAACGGCTGAATCCTTGTATCTGAAAGTCATGTGAACGATCATAAAAACATAAACGAGAATTTTACAACTTTTGAAACCTGTATTTTTACTTTTTTTGCATGTTTACCCATGATACCCATGAAGCACTGCGGGTTACGATACACATATTCTCCGAGTGTAACCTTATTTGAAATAGGTGTATACAATAATCGATTTCACCGTAGATTGATAGCTTTTTATTTATCAAACTTGGATGGAGTAAACAGAAAGATTTTGATAGGCTTTGTTTCACACTTACAAATATTATTGAGTATCCCTACAATATGCGTGTAACTGCCGATTTAAACTAAACAAATCGTCTTTTTATCAGATTCCATACCGAAAGCACTTGGATCCCATTCCACCGTCTCTTCTACGCAAGGTAGGTGTGGCTTTGAAAAACGTGTTACTACAGCCCCTTGAACTTTGAGAGAGAGCCTAGTCTCTACTGGGCTGCCTGTGCTCGGAGATGAACCGTGAGGCCTGGGACGAGCTCTCCCATAAAACAGTAAGCTGATCTTCTTCTGACGTCACACATCTTGAAGGAAGCACAGGATCGCAAACCCGGCTTAGACCACCTGTGACTGACAAGAAAAGTTAAATTAGCGGTGGATTGGTCATTCAAATCAGCTGCTCATATAAATCATTAACACAGCATTCTTATGCGCTACCGGATTTACTCAGGAATTATAAACAACTGAAATAAGAAAATAAATTGATCCGTCACAAGAACTCAAGATTTACTTAATTAACGAGGCCTAAAAGAAGGCTAGGGGAAACAAATATTAGAGTTCATATAAATCATCAACAAAGCATCCTTATGCGCCACCGGATTTACTCAGGAATTATAAACAACTGAAATAAGAAATAATTCGATCCGTGACAAGAACTCAAAATTGACTTGATTAACGATGCCTAAAAAAAGGATAGTGGTAACAAAAATAAGAGTTAGCCGTGGACTTTGATATCCGGGTTTTAATTCCTAGTTATCTGAGTAAAAATAATTGAAAATTAAGGCAGAGTCCAACTGAATAAAGTGAAGAAAGAAAGCAACCATCCATCACTATTGATTCACGTTTTCTCATTTGGTCTTTCTCGCAGTACGTGGGTTATGCCAGGAAGTATGTTCATCCCAAACTCACAACAGCTGCCGCCAAGGTTCTACAGGTGAAGCTCATAATGTTGCGAATAAAACTAACATTTCGAGGTCATTTCTAGCCTGCTGATGATAATGTTCGGGCGCCATCCTGTTTTTTGAACCGCGTTGTTCTATAGGCGTCCTCTTTTTGCGCTTTGGCCGCGCGGATCCCCCAGGACCCGCGCGTCTCAAGATACAAGATGGCGCCCGATTATCTAACGGAACGGGTTTTCCGCGATAGGAGGCTAGGTCATTTCTGGTAGTTTTTATGTAGTCAATGGATGCGACTGTTTATGCTAGCGTGAGTAACGGCTCCCAATACCCTGGGTACCAGTGGTCCCCTTCGCGCTGCCCGAGGCTCGCGGCTCCCAATACCCTGGGTACCAGTGGTTCCTTCGCGCTGCCCGAGGCTCGCGGCTCCCAATACCCTGGGTACCAGTGGTTCCCTTCGCGCTGCCCGAGGCTCGCGGCTCCCAATACCCTGGGTACCAGTGGTTCCCTTCGCGCTGCCCGGGGCTCGCTCTACTAAGGGCTGCTCCAGGGTAAGCTGTTTATATCTACGTTTGCTATGCTCTAGTCGTAATTTGTTGCACAAATCTGAAGTTTTTTTGTTTTGAATGGTAGTTCGGAGCCTTTTTGCAGCGGTCTTGCAGCTTTTTAGAACCATTTGCCTTTTTACTAGAGCTTAAAGTTTAACATTCTAGTGAAAAGTGCTTGAAATGCGGTAATTTGGATAGAAAATAGAACATGTAATTTTGTGATTCCACAGATTCCACAACCCCCTGACTATTATCGTTTTGTTGTATTCCTTAGGATTTTTACCTGTCCCTTCGACGTGATTACCAAGCCGGCGATTCTACCCCTATAACAACCAGGCAGCTGGAGTCACTTATCAGGCTTACTGAGGCAAGTGAACTTTCACGACAGGGTTCGCACTGTGATACGTGTGCTAAGCTGACCGTCTTGTGTGCTTGCTCAGTTATGTTATGCTGACCGTGTTGTGTGCAGGCTCAGTTTTGTCATGCTGACCATGTTGTGTGCAGGCTCAGTTTTGTCATGCTGAACATGTTGTGTGCAGGCTTGGTTTTGTCTAGCCTGGGTTGACAGCCGGACTTTACCCCGGAAAAGTCCGGGGTAAAGTTCGGCTGTCAACGCAGGCAAGGTTTTGTCATGCTGACGTGTTGTGTGCAGGCTCGGTTGTGTTATGCTGAACATGTTGTGTGCAGGCTCGAGCGCGTTTGGAACTGCGGGAGAAGGCGACCCACACGGATGCAGAGGATGTGGTCGAGATCATGAAATGTAGCCTGGTGGATACTTACAGTGATGGGCTGGGAAACCTGGACTTCCAGCGGTCGCAACATGGCTCAGGGATGAGCTCGAAAGCACAGGTAAGAACGCCTCACCCCCTTGGCACTCTCTGACCTCGCCCATCCTGCCAAGAAGCGTGGACCTCGAGAGGTCACGAAGTCGCTCAGGAATGAGCTCCAAATCACAGGTAAAAAACCTTCCCACCCTTCCTCATACTAGTCTAATGCTTTGACAAATTTATGCATGGCATTCTTCCGTTCCGTTCGTTCGTAATACGCTCCAGTGGCCTCGTTTATTTCAATGCCATACATACATATGTCGGTGTATTTGACAACCCTCACTATCGTCTGCCCTTCTTTACAGAGTAAGCGGTTCATCGCAGAGTTGGAGCGGATCGCCGACAGAGAATACAACTCACTCTTCACCATCGACCAGATGAGACAAGTCGCCAAGGTGAATGACTCGAAGTTTACTCTTTCTGACATGGTCTATGTAGTCAACTTCTATTGACTACGCCCAGAAACCATCCCATGCCACGCCCAAACAACGCCATGAAGCTATTACCTTTCCCCGTAAGCACGCCCAGAAACTATCCAAGGCCCCTAATTACGCCATAAGCTATTCCTCCCCACCCTAAACAACGCTAGAAGCTATAGCCCCCCCCCCCCCCCCCTTACCAACCACGCCTAGCACCCAAATCCTCTACCCTAATTTGTGTGCTTCATTCCCAGGATCTCCGATTGCAAGTTCGAAGTTTCGAAGACTTCATCTATTCTCTCAATAACCAAGGTTTCCTGCTCAAAAAAGGCGCGCGCGTGTATCAACTGCAAATTGCCAGCTGTCTTTGATGTGACTGCTGTCTGTGATAGTGCGTGGGAGGCGGGGCGACGAGGCCAAAATCTCGGACGATGCTAACATCTCGGACGTGATACCGCACTATGATTGGATAAAGACTTGTCATCCAAAATCTCGCAGTGTATCAGTTCAGAAAAATTGAGTGCAAGTGTCGAGTTGCGTATACCGATTGAATCAACAAATATTGTGTATAATTTACTTGGCTTGTGTGGTGTACGTTCGAAGAGTGTAGTTTATTTCTCAATATGCCGATTGCAAAATGCTTTCAGGCTCTTCAAAACCTTAAAATGAACATACTTAAAAAAATGATAATATTGGACATTGGATATAGCACGACAGCCAAACCTCTATTGAAAAATTTTTAAATTGCATTATGAAAAAAAAAGAAATTCTCATTGTTTTTCGCGCCCACTATACTCTTTGGGGAAACAGAAAGTTAACTTTGTAAAGGATTAATTAGACAGCAGGATGTAGTCGTATGCGACCTGCCTACAATATATTTTAGCCCTGAATTACACACTAGGACTTTCGTAGTCGAGCATCGTAGCGGAGTCGTAGGCGGATTTACACTCTACGGCTCGAGTTAGAGACGTTGGGCGCATCATTGTGCTGTCTAGATCAGCTTTCATTACGAAATCTGTAAAATTGTCTACGAATTGAGTTCATTTGAACTCACTTCCCGGTGCATGAAGGGGGTGAGAATAGAATGTACAGACTGTCTCGTGGAGTTAGCACTTACAAAGGCCTATTTAGCAACTTGCTTAGATTAAATACATTTAAACTGTATTATCACTTTATTTTGATAAAGCTATTCTTTAGGGCAAAAAATAGAGCACGATTTTGCTTTTACAGGCGATTAATATCCTCTGTGCTCTTCGCGCCCAGGAAGCGCAAAAGCACCTATATTACATTTGTGAATAAAGTCAAAATATTGTCAATTTGATTGATTATTTCCTCTTATTGGGTGCCATAATATCTTCTTCTTATTAAGCCTCGTATAAAGTTGTTCCTTGCGTCCTCTGTCTTGTGTTGTTGCCTTGAGGGTTTTGTTGCCGCGTTTCTGCCTATCAGCATAAGGTCGCAGCCGTTCCTGCAGGTCTCCGTGCTCTCTGAACATCCTTGGCACTCGAACCATCCGTCACACCCCCGTATGCACTGTGTGAACTTGCCGCTACACTGGCTATAGCAGTCATCGCCCCCAAGCACAGATTTTAGTAGACAGAGAAGAGCTAGGCACAGTAAACAACGGACTAACATCTGAAACGAGATTAACATTGAGTTAGCGCGGTGCACACTGGCGACATAACGTCATAGGTGCGCACTGTTTTATGTTCTTAAACGACGAGAAAAAGCTTACGCGGGCACTTTGCTCACTGCATCGCGAGGCCAAAAAGTCATATTTCAAGCAGGAGAAAATTTTGTCTCAATTGCTCGAGAAACGTAATTTTGTTCGATCGGCGTCTGCGCACTATTGAGTTTTTGGTCTTGCGGTGCAGTGAGCCTAGTGCATACCGTGTGCGCCGGGCTTTATGTTCAAGTGTGTACAACCTCGACATAACAACTTAACATAGACAAAGCAACATGTATTATGTCGTTATTTCGCCAGTGTGCACGACGGTTTGGTGCACATTTCCAGTGGTGCCGCTGACAAAAAGGACGAGATTGCCCGCACAATGTACTTATTTTTCTGGCAATCTTTCCTCGTTAACTCTTCAGTTATTTTGATGTCAATATATATATTTGATCTTTAAGAGTCTTTGTAAACTTGTGGTAAATAAAAGATTGTTCTCAATGATGATGTTACTTCTTTGACTTCGGTTGCCATGATAACTCAGAAGATCGTGCTTTCCATAGTTCTTACACGCGCCGTAGTCAACGTGAAAGGTGAATTAAATGAAAAAAAAAACACTCTTGGTTTGAAAGGAGCACAATTGTGCAATAGAAGACTCGTTTTTAAGTAAGGATATGAAAGATCTAGCCGTTACCTAATTGGTATGTCTAGAAAGATAATCTACCCACCAACAAAGGCGTAATAGGTAGATAAAGTGCGCTCTTTTGCTCATAGAGAGAAGAGCGCTTTAATTGTGAGGTTTTACAGCGGCATTTTGAAGTAGTTTGTACAGGAAGTTGCCCACTAGAAACCCTTAGCATTTATTCAGCATTCGTAGTAGGCGGAATAAAGTTTTAAAATGCAGTGCAACCCTTCGGACTTAAAACTCAGTATTATTATTTAAACGATACAAAACTCCTTGTTCTGTTTTTTGTGTTTGTTGCACTAAGTATTTTTCTTAATGTGGAAAAGTCGTATAAAATGCTTTGTTTGTAAAGTGGTCTCGCTGCCGAGTGATCTCAGATTGTCGCGCCCAATATTTCGAATTTAAAACAAACATTTCAATAGCAATTTGGGAATTCATATTTTTAAGTAGTTCGTTGTTGAAACTTTTGCTGGATGTTGCGTTCTTTCCTGTATTACTAGTGTAATATTTTCGAGAGTTGTTTGAATAACTTATCTGTACAATTTCGTCGGCAGGGGAAGTGTTTTGCTGAAAATGTATAAATCATTCATTAGGACAACTTTAAAAATTCTTTAGAAATATTCTGTATGTAATGTAAAGAAACGCCCACTTGCGCGCATTCGGCCTTTTTAACGATGATTTTTTGATAATTTTTTTTTCAATTCTGCGTCTCCTCTAAAATCGTTCCAGCCCCTCGCTGACAATTTTTTCATCTATATCAGAATATGAGTAAGGATACGACTTTTTGGGGCTTTGAAGTGCGTTGTTTACTACATCAGTGATCAGTGAGAGCCTCAGAGTGAGCGTACCTCGCCAATTTATCACGTACCATCTCATCAAATTCGTTTCTGTTTACGTTAGAGCCGTTTATAAAGTTAATCACAGTACTTAAACTCTTAGCCTTAATTAGTGTCTGAAACGAAATGTTCTACTTTGTATGGGTCTGTATTCTAAAGTCAAAGACAGTATTTAGTCCCTACCTTGTTTGTAGTTGTAGGTCCGTGCCCTGCTACTTCGTGTCTACCTTTGAACTATGATATGCGCGCTTATTGTTAAAGGTTCTGTTCCTTGCTATTCTGCCTTCCTGGCCTCTGATTGCTCAGTTAATGGTGACGCAGCGTGACGCCATTAACGCTGTGAGGTCACTTCCCACATGGAAGTGCCAGTAAAAACGTGTTAAGTGCATAGGTGTTTTTTTTTCTGTGGCTAAAGTATGATGCCAATTTGGGAAGATAACACCTCTATTGTCACAAGTAATGATTGAGTTTCATGGCGAAAAGACATCCTTTCCACGAATGACAAATTATTTTCGCACGCTGTCGTTTGCTGGGCAGTAAGGAAGCATGTTCTTAGAATTTGGTGAAATCTCGGGCTGGACGATGGTACTTAAAAAAAGTGTTTGACAATACGGATATTTTGGATAACAACTAACTAACTTGTTTATGTCCGTTGGTCCGACGTATGTAACAGTATTGCCTTTTGTATTGAATATTCACAAGATTTTTAAACATTTATACATGTTTGTTAGTTTTGAATGATGGTTTTTTGCATGAGTAATTGAGGGTCTCAATGGTGTTAAACGTTTTTTCTTCATTTGTCTTAATCCCTGTATTAAATCGAACTTTAACTAAAAATGAACGGTTTTTGTCGTAAGATGGATAGTATTTCACAGTTATTGTAGCGAATTGAGCTCGCAATACAACTGAAACGAAAACATGGGTACCACTAGACGGATTCAGGGACATATATTCCAGCTGTTTTCGCATATCAAAGATTTCACAATGAATAGCGTTGTCTATTGGGTACTGTTATTAAACAAGAAAGTTTATTTTAAATATTGGAAAAGTGTAAAATCTCCTTTGCGCTGTGATTATTTTGCATAAGGTATGGTACTAAGGTACTATTTATTTTCGATAAATACCATTTTGAAGCTTTTCTTATTGGAGGCATTCGGTTGTTAGTGGCTAAAAAACTCTTCCTACTAACAGAGGTCTCTTTTCTTTGTATTTCACTGGGCTACCGAAAAGAGGTCTCTGCAAGCAGAGAAATAAAGTCGTAAATAAACGGCTTTATTTGCTTTAGCTTGCATGAATTTTTGTGCTATTCACGATTGAATTTTAATGCTTGAAGCCGTGAAAAAATAAATAGAAGCAAAGGGAAAGGAGAGAAACTTTTCCAATATTAATTCATTGTTAGCATTTGAAGTGTTTATTATAAAGCATTTGAGTAAAGCTAAAACTTTTGTGAATGTTGAAGTAGCTACATGCACGTTTTTGGGCCTATTTTCTGTCTCAGAGCGAGGGAGAAGGCAAACGCACCACCTCCCTTTCTCGGACCGCGAACTATGATAAAAAAGTGTAATTTCCACATAAGATTTTATTTTGCCTACAACCCTTTATTAAATTATTGCTACGCCTGGGCTTCTAATGGAGCCCCAAAAATGTCCTTATTAAAATACCAGGTTGATACAATCCATACGTGCCTCTGAAAAACACACATCCATTATCTATGTAGCATTATATTTTATAATGGTCGTTTCATTGGTATTTTTAATGTCAAACCTCCTAAGGTATAATCACATGATGATAAAACCCCATATAAACTGACACAGCCTTTATTTTCATCTCATGGCTCTAATATCACATAGGCTTAAACCTGTCAAGACCTCGTTAAATCTAACGATGTAGGGCAATACAATGCGGAACCACTCCTTAACCATCAACGGAAATATTGCTTTATGCATCTACGTGGGAGCTGTGAGTCTATTAATGGAAAGTTTGCGCTGTGAATGAAAACTAGTCCATTATGTTATTCTCAGAGCACAAGGAGCAAAACGAAGCGTTATAATAATCACTGCATACGTTTTGTATTTTAACGTAAAAAATGTTAGAAAATGGTCAATATATACCAGACTAATCAGAACTAACCAAAGCAAAGCGAGACTTTTTGTATCGTGTCGTGTGTTTTGTAGGCGGCTCTAGCCTAGGTAGGGTTTCGCGGTCTTACTACGGGCTCACACGGATGGTAACCGAGCCGAGGTCCAGTGTGCAACAGCTGAAAACAAACTCACCTCCTCAACTCATACTAAAAAAAATCCTGAAAAATACTTATTTGCGCTAGACATTATAACCGGTGTGTCTCTGTTAATTTTAAATTAGTTAGCTTTTAAGTTATAAAAACTGATCTTGCTTCTGTATGAGGTAAAAAAGGCTACAATTCTATTCGAAATTTAGAGAACAGTTGGATCGTCATAATCCAAACCCTCAATAACTCTAGCATAATTTACTGGAAGTAATTTCTGTTGTTATATTTATCCTTATTTTAGGCCTCCAGTGAGTAACTCGAACTTCCAGGTAGAAAAAGGGACATATCTTCAGATGTAAGTACAAAACTGCCACTATTTGTTGACAACGAGTGCTCCTTGATCAGATGTGATAACGATATTTGCTCAGCTAACGTATTCCGCCTTCCAAATATTAGAGCCCTTTTCCTAATTCAATTGAAGCACCTATTCAAGCTTTAGATTCGATTTTCGCTACTCTCTTTGCTTATGGTAACGTTTTGCAGTTAACCCTAAAATGCGAAGACCATTTTCGTAATCTTTTTTGCATTATTTGCTCTTTAAAAGATTTCGAAGTTTTTTAGCGTGCTTGAACGGCATGTGTTCATCAACTTCAAAAACGGATTGCCGTCTTGTTTTATTTCTTTTGCATTTACGCATATTACTTTTGTGGATTTCCTGATAAACTAAGATCTCATGTTTGTTCCTAATTGTTATGAAGAAAGTTGAAACGAGATTAGCTTCACTCAGCCCACAAGAGAAAAAAATATGTGAAGATACTCTCCGTGTATTTTTTTCTATAGTCTCTAGCCTTTTAGGTAGTAACATAACTTTAGAGATACCTTGATTTTATGTAGAGCTTTCCAAAGGGCTTCTTTCCTCCTTTTATGTCCAAACTTAAATGCCTCCAATGTCTCTAATACTTCTTGTCCCCTTCGTTTGAGTTGCGTTCGATATCTTGAGTCTTTTATATATATTCTACAGCAATCATAACCCCATTCGCCAATCACAGTTGACGTAATAAAAGCAATTAAAAATCGGGGGAAGTCAATAGCTGAGATTATTTGACTTTCTTTCAGCTTCGTAACATTGCTCATTGTTGTTTCGACGTCTTGGCAAACTATGAAAGGAAATTTCTTTTCTGTCGTTATCTATAACGGGAGTCAGTCTCCTCCTATCACTACTGAAAGCGTAATAACAGACTAAATAACAGGTGCTTAATTTTTTTAATTCTTGGATTAATTTCAGGTGTCAAAAGATAACAACGTTAATTTTGAATCACCATGGCCATGTAAAGTAAAATATATCCACAATAACTGCCATTTTTTTATTATCAATTCTGTTTTTGTTTTGTCTCGATTTTTTCACGTGTGGCGGTTGATATTTCAGTTTGTGACACGAGTTTAAGATCATGAGTGCTGTGTACCTGTTCGAGGGTTTACAGTAAGTCATACGTTGTCGGTAATGTCTAATTAAGGCGTAATACTACATCATGCCGCGAAACTATTGCTCTTCATCACGGGATGTTTGAATCAGTGTTAATCATTGCCCACGGTACAAACAAATATTAAATTGCAAAGGAGAAGGGGGACAAATTAGCGATAAGAACTGTATTGAGTAACAGCAATCGTGAGATAAGAAGATTGCTCATTGGCCTCGAAATCCCATCCTGAATTTGAGGTATGCCCCAAGGGGAAAACGGAACAATTCATTTATCGAGGGAAACGATATGACGCATGCCCACAAAGAAGAGAAATCAAGAAACCACCGGGCTCAATAGAGGCAGGTGAGCTCGATGTTTCTCGTTGTTTTCTCGCAGTTTTGTTGTTTCTTGACTTTAAAAGGAGTCTTGTTTATAGCCTGCTTGAGTGAAAAGTAGTATTATACTGGAAATATCGAATGAAACGCTATACGCTATAAATAAGATTTATCAAACATAATTTTCTTTCCATAACATATTCAAATATTTGTCTGGATCAGAATGACTCAGCCACCCCCCCCCCCCCCCCCCCAAAAAAAAAAAAAGAAGATAGAAACGTGAGGACTAAAGGGCGTACTGAGCATGGGCACCCTGTGTTTCTATGGTCAGCTGGACTGCAGACTACACCATGCGCATGCTCTAGTGTAAGGGACGCCTGGGATATTTCATCTTAGAAACGACTAATTGTAGAAATGGACGCTAAAATCGCCAAAAAAAAACGTTGTATTTGATAGCTAGAAGTTCAGTAAAATGGAGAACAAGCCTCAAATAATACTCCACGCGACTAGCTCTCTTAATTATACGTTATTCGACGCCAAATGGGTGCCGTGCAGCGCGAGGTTTGTCGTGTTAGGAAACCATGCCCGCGGCACGGGGGCCATGCAAGTTTACGAGCTGTCAAAAGGGAGCATCAAGTTACTAAAAGATGTGAGTCAACTATAGTGATAAAGGTTGCTTATATTCTGGGACAAAGACTGCTACGTTTACTTACTTTTCCTGCATTTTTTTGGGCGCTTTTTGTCTTGACGTTTTCTGTGTTTGTTTATGTTTGTTTATTATTTGACCCTAACATAGATCTCCCTTTTCAAAAAGCTGAATTTTAGAATACCCTCCCAATAATTTGGTTACATTGTATTAATGCCTCATTCTTTATAAATTAATTTGTGAAGTTCTTTTTTAGAACAACTGTTGCAGGGTATTCTGAAGCTGGTCTTTAAAAATATATTAAAATATCATACTCAATGTAGTCAACGTATATTTTTGTTTTTGTTGTATTATTTTATTGGTTATCAGGTCGAGAAAAGAACTCCATTTAAATGTGGGACGTTTGGAGCTTCAAGTCTACAGCAAAGATATTTGGCCACTGGTGACTTTGAAGGAAAGATGATGATCTGGTATGCCTCTTTGTGGTTGGGACCATAGCTCTTTATGCTACAAGAAAGCTGTGATACTTTCATAAATGCATGATTACTTGCCTCACCGATCTTGATCATACTTTTTGTGCATCTTACTCTTATGTATATCTAATGCAAATACTGGGTATAATCAAAACATGTTATCTTATTTGCTTGCTTTGCATTAAGGAAGCCTACTGTATTATTGTACACAAGTAAACATGGTGAAATGTACAATTTGTAGTCATTTGTTAATTATGTTCTTTCACTGAAAAAAATATTAAGTCTGTCCTATACAGTATATGCTTAAACATTACATGGCGAGTCTGCATTTTCCATTCATTTACCATACAACATTTCATGCAAAGGATAATATGCAAAATGCTCTTAGTCATCAAGCAAAAAGCTCCCTCTTTATTTTGAAGTCGTAAAAATGCCTTAGATTGAATTTTTGTTATGTCATTGACAGGAATCTTGAGAACACAGAGAAGCCAGTCTACTCTGTCAAGGCACACACACAAATCATCAATGCTATTGATGGTGTTGGGGGGCTTGGAGTTGGAGAAGGAGCCCCAGAGATTGTGACTGGCAGCAGAGATGGTTAGTGTTATTGACCAGTTTTTAGGTGTTTTCTATTGAAATATTTTTTTTTTTAATATCATGCTACAGTATCAGTAGGAGTGCATTTTTAGTCTGATTGGTAAACTGTAAATTATTATGTTGATCATGTTCTTTGTGAATGTATTGTATTTGCCCACTGCTAATAAATGAACAGTTGAATTTTATTAGCTTTTATGTCACAGAGAAATTATTAATTTTGGGTTGCTCAAATTCTTCACATACTGTATTATTAAAAAAAGTGTTATGTATGTTTTTGTTGAGTAGTTTAATATAAGTATAATTTATGTGAAACTAGTAAAAATAAGAGCTAGGGTTTCTTAATTTATATAAATTATACTAATGAAGTAAGTTTGATCCAACCCATTGGAGTGAATCTAATTTCCTATCATTCTTGTGACACATTCTGTTTGCCTTTTTGCTGAAGAGACTATTGAATAATAAGTTTTTTCAAGTGAATAATATTAACCTTTGATATTCTGTCAGGCTCTGTCAGTGTCTGGGATCCTCGGCAGAAGGACAAGCCAGTTGCTAGCATGGCCCCCATTGAAGGGCAAGAGGGCAGAGATTGCTGGGCCGTGGCATTTGGTTAGGCCATTAAGTTTTATTTTTGATAATTTACAATGGGTCATCAGGGGTGTATTGGTACTACTGTAGTTAACCATACTGTGGAATTACTATTTATTTGGAGAGTGCTAAATTTTGTCTTAAGACCAATCTCTTTTGAAATGGCTACATTACTCAATGGCTTAGCTATAACGTTTTGTAACATTTGAGGGGATAGATAACCGATCATGATAAAAAAAGTTACATTGTCGCTTTCAAACAGGAGAACCACAAATTTCATTTTTTTTTTATAATTTTGGTATAAATCTTCGAATAGACTTGCATGTGTGCTTTAAAAGAATCCTAAGAGTGACTTTGTTTGATTTTTTGTGTTGAGGTGATACATACAACGCAGAAGAGCGCTCCGTAGTGGCAGGTTATGATAATGGGGATATAAAGATGTTTGATTTGAAGAAGATGGCCCTGAGATGGGAAACAAATGTGAAGAATGGGGTAGGTACTATAAGACTTACAGGTAACACAAACATCAGGTCCGTAGCCCCGGGATATTCAGGGGGTTTGTAAGAACCACCGCATTTGAATGGATGGCCCACTCTTAATGAAGGAAAATTGAGTGTCACTGCGAACTAGGGCTAGCTTACTAAAAGATAATGGTCTGCTAAATGTGTAAACGACCCCCCTCCTCCCCCCCGCTCAAGATCCTGACCACAGGCCTGAACATGTGCTACAAAAGAGAAAAGTAAGACTCAACACAAAGAGTTGCCATACAAGGGACATGGCTAGGATAAGGCCGTCATCCCTCTTGACTCCACTGTGTGCAAAGAAGGCCAAATTACGCGCTTGTGTGGAATTTGGCTTTTTCCACGTAATCCACTTAATCCAAAAATTTCTGCATAATCCCGGGTAATTTGGCTAAATTTTGAACGACAAAAATGTAGTTTGGGCGCAAAAGTTGATATTCCTTGTAATTTGGCGCCTAATTCAGTAAAGAATCCCGCAAAATTTTGATTTTTAAAGAAAAATGTATTGCAAAATTTCGCGTAATTTAGTGTGTAATGATTGATTTTCCACGTAATTTAGAGTTTTTTTCGCATAATTCAATAAGCCCTGTCAATAACAAGAAGCAAAAAGAATAGGTTCAAGTCCAAAATGATTTCTGTTCTTCTAAGAACAGGACATATACAAAATAATTTAAGTTAACATATATTTTTGTTGCATAATTTTGCATAGGGAAAACTTTTTGCATCTTGCTGTCATTGTTTTGTGCGTACAAATATTTTTATAACCTAAAAATTATTAAAATTAATTTGTGGCTCTGCTTTATTAATATTTATGTAGCTCTGCATTCAATATAGTCTTAGTGGAAATGGCAGCAATTAACCCAGGCCCTTCTCTCCTCTATGCATAGCCCTTTTATTTTATTCCATGGAGCTCTCTTAAATCTATTATATAACATTTCAAGGGCAACATCGACATCGGCAACATCATTTAGCTGTTATTGGGCTGTCTACCTATATAAGAGGATGGAAAGAAAAGTCCAACATCCCAAGTTGTAAATGAGATCTGTGCCATCCCTCAAGAGGTGAAGAAGTGTTTTGAAAATGAGCCCCAGTGAGAGCCTCCGGCACACTTGAATGTCCATTAGGACTGAACTATACTAGCTACATATGTAAGATATGTATAAATCAAGGAAGTTCTGCTTTAGTTTGCTTCCGTGTGCTCTGATAAAAGCAATGGGCCAATGTGCTGAAACTGCAGTTATAGCATGACATGAGGAGAATTTATTGATTAAATGTCCACGCAACAAGGGATAATTAGTTAAAGTCCTGACGCTGCAGGCGGAGGGAATTTAAGTAGTCATCCCGAGGTACTATAAAGTCTGTTTTAACAATTCTTTTTAAAATATCCTGTGATTTTTAGCTGTAGGGGTCTTTACGCTCTTATAATATTTTTCTGCTCAGGTTTGTGGTTTGGAGTTCGACCGTAAAGACATAATGATGAACAAGCTGGTAGCCACAACACTAGAATCCAAGTTCCATGTTTATGACCTGAGAACACAGCATCCAGAGAAGGGATTTGCAAGTGTTACAGAGAAGGTTAGCTTCTCTTGTGGTGTGTTACCAAACTAGCAGATATGTGGAACAGCATATACTTGAGGAATTGTGGGGGGGGGGGAGAGGGTCACTCACCATATCATCATATTGCAAGTGCTTTTTCTTGAGGTTTTCCTGGGGTATACTTGTCTTCAGCTGTTTCTGGACAAGAGATGGATTGATTCACAAACAGAACGTCATTTGTATGTTGTGAATATTCTAAGGTGCAACAAAGCACAACTACATCTGGGTAACACCCCAGATCTGTATTCTTATTGTAGCTCTCTTGTTTTGTGTATAGGCTCACAAGTCAACTGTGTGGTGTTGTCGTCACTTGCCACAGAACAGAGATGTTTTTATGACGTGTGGTGGGAATGGTTCTGTAAATCTATGGAAATAGTAAGTGTTTTGAATACACTCTTATCTGCATTAGTTTTGTTTTGTTGGACCAGAAACATTGAAAATGGCACCACCTGGTTCCATTGTTTAGATTCTTCCATTGTTTTTTTATGGTAAAACTAACAAAACGCAACTATATAATTTTCCATTATAATATATTTCCTAGCTATGTATGCTGTATGCCATGAGTAAACTTTTTTAAGTTAATGTTTAGTTGTTTTAAGTTATGTCTAGAACTAGGTATCAACCTTCTAAAATAAATAAAAAAATAAAATATATAAAAGGTTGACATTTCAAATTGAATAAAATTGAAAAGTTTTTATGAAGAAATGATGATGATGATAATGATGATGATGACGACGACAATGACAATGCCCATGATTACAATTATTGTCATAATTTACCTTTTATCATTCCCTTTCAGCTCTTACCCTGTAAAGAGATCTGAGAAAGACTCTGATGGAGTAGAAATGGGTGTGGCAGGTTCCGTGATGCAGCTCCAGAATGCAACATTTTCCTCTCAACCAATTGGCTCATTTGATTGGAGCCCAGACAAGGTAATACAAATATTGATAGAACTTTACTTCTCTTGAAATGTATTAAAACAATATGATCTTTAAGTAGCACATCATTGGATCAAAATTATGGGATTTTTTTTAGAAAGAAGAAGATGGTTTGTATTTACTACAGGACCAGCCTGCAGTTTCGTTTTAATCAGCCTCCAAGTCGAGTTAAAGACTAGTGAGGGCCCTCCCCCACCATAGGCTCAATCTAGTCATATGATACTAACAGTACCTTGAATGCTTGAATCATAAACTTCAATAATGATTAAACTAATTGAATAATTTAAAAAAAATTTTCTTCCCTTTTTTATCTTTATCTCCAGGCTGGTCTTGCAGTTTGTACTTCATTCGACCAGACGTTACGTGTTCTTATTGTGACGAAGCTCAACAAGATATGATTTGTAGCAAATGTTCTAGTAAATATCCTGTGATACCGTACTCTACGGAACTCAGCAGCTCAGCGGGACTTAGGTGAAAACCAAAAGGATTATTTATTGCAACGTTTGTTGCCTGAGACATCAACACGCCGATATAGCAACACCAAGAGTTCGTGCTATAACTAAAACTGTTGGAGGATATGTTGTAATTCTCATAAAATGCCTCTGGGCTTATTTTAGTATTATTTTTATGTCTGTTGTAATTCTAGCAGTTTTAGGGAAAAAGACATTTACTGCGATTGTGAGTAATCTGCACCCTCACCCTCGTTAGTTCCAAGGGACAAAAAATAAACCTTCGCTTCCACCAACTAAAAGCCTTGAACTGTTTTCCTTGGCCTACAATTTGATGTCTTCCAACCAAGCCATCATACTGTATTACATTGACCAATCAGAGTATCCTAATTTGTCCCATTAAAATTCCAAACTTAATTTAAAGAAAAGTGGTTTGGCATTTTAGGAATCTTTGGCAAGAATTCTCAGTATACTTTAATGTAATGTGTTATACGGTTTATATTAAAAAATAAGAAAAAGTTACATTATCAAATCCATTACTGGTAGCCAAAATTCCGGTTTCACCCCCCCCCCCCCCCCCCTTCTTGTCATAAACATAGGTCAGTGTCAATGTAAGGTTTTCTGTACAAAATACTTTCTTCCGTGCGCAACGAATGGTCTGAGTATCAGGAGACTCTTATTTTCGATACTCTGATGAATAATAGAGAGGAAACTCTCCCATCCATGGGGATCCAAGGCGTTCATTTGTAAAATGAAGAATTTGAAATTATGACATTGCACATTATATGGACGTCATCCGCGCAAGGGTAGAAGTAGCTGAATCAATTAGGCTAAATTCAGATAATAAAACAACGAAATCGTCTTTATGGTAGTGAGCCATGGATTAGCAGCTCAGATTTCGCAACTTGCCTGTTTTTTCTAAGTAATTACGGAAAGCGCGTCGTGAAGCAAGTCACATTTCCGCCGATTTTGAGGGAGGGTTTCATGTTTTTTATCTTTATTATTATATTTATTTCTTTTATAAAGATTCTCTTCGTACGCACTTTCTTTTCCCATTTCTTCTGGGTTTCCTGTGGTTATTGAAATTGTATCGCGGGTTACCTGTTGTGTTGTAATAATCCGGCTCATTGCATCAAAACAGCAAAATGGTGACGTGTTGGAAAACACGTTTGCTCTTCTCGCGAATTCTGTGTCTATTTCTTTTTCTATCAGCAATCAATGTATCTATCTGTAAAGAATGGAGTAAGGAAAACTTCCCAAATCCCATAAAAGACACTGAAATGTGTGGGCGGCGTGGTGTGTCGTCGTGGATTTGCGATCCAGACGAAGTACTGAGTTACGCAGATGCGAATACTCTTGAAGAAATGCTACGCAATATCGAACAGAAAACCACATCGGGGTGCGAACACAGTCGTAAACCTGGATATCAGATAGCTGTTGCCTTGATGAAAAAGATAAAACATCACTATGGAATCAGCGGCGAGGAGTTAGCCCGAGATTTCGCTGTTCATTTGCATGACTCATGGGGTGTAGGACATAGAGGTTGTGGTGACGGTGCTGTGTTCTTGCTCTCTGTGACCGATCGCACAATGTATATCTCTACTGGGAGAGTGGCCAAGGAAGTTTTGACTTCCGATCAGATAGGTATCATTTTTGACGAAATGAAGCCCTTTCTTCGCAGTGAAAAATATGGTCGAGCGGTTCACTTGGGTGTCGAAAGAATGGGGGAGGTTTTCAGTGGAAAAATGCTGACGTCTGGGTCTCTTCTCGGAGTAATCCTCATCATTGGGTTCTTCATTTTCATGGCTGCTATTGTCGGCTATAGTTTCTACAAGCAGAGACGGTATGAAACGTGTCAAAGAAAACTTCAAATAATTGAAAATGAGCGGAATGCAGCCAAGGGTAAGAAAAGATATGAGTCCAAGTCATGTCCTATTTGCCTGGAAGAATTCACACCTGAAACTCCTACCAGGCTTCTTGTATGTGGACATAAGTACTGTGAACCATGCCTGAGTCGATGGTTAGAGAATAACACAACATGTCCGATATGCCGCAAGCCTACATCTAGAAATGACGACGAACTTGGGTCACAGACTCTGGACTTTATGCCTGAACTTGCTTTCCGCTTGAGAACTCTCCAAATGCTCTACCCTTCGATTATTTCACAGGACATGATCCACCATTGGACTGTTGGCCACTATGGAGGCAGCTTCATCTCTGACCCCATGTTCTGTGAGGCACGGCCAATGTTCTCGGGTGGGGAACCTGGTGCTTTTGGTAGTGGAAGTGGGTTTGGGGGAGGAGGTTCTAGTGGCGGGGGTGGGGGTGGTGGGAGTTGGTAATTAACTCAATAAATGATCGAGTCAGGTATTGGCTGTTTTCATAAGAGTTGAGAATGTGTGATTACTAACTTCTCCCTTCATGGGGTGAGGTTAAGGGGTATAGAAACACACAGTTACTTTAAAAAATAGGTTAGAATAATTGATAGATAAGCATTCATTGTCATGAAATGTGACAGAAAAAGAAGATTAAATAACGAAACATCCCATCGCAGTTAGTTAGATGTACATAATCATTAAAGTTTTTTTTGTATTGTGGTAGGGAACTCAGTTCATAATTATTGCTACAGTATGTTATGTCCTATAAGACAATTAAAATTACAATTGAATATAAAGTAGAAATCGTTTCATCATCATTCAGATCTATCATCTTTCATCTTACAGATAAGGAGCATACATGCCGCTGTGCGTTTCAGAGTATGTAACCATTAATGAATGGATTATACCTTGGGCGTGGTGAAACGTCCTTCAGGATTCTTGAAGGGTTCCCTGTGCAATGTCATGGTCGAAGCTTCTGTGAGCTTTACTGTAAAAGCATTTAATTACCAATGTTTTTCGGACATGAGAGGCTGTGTTGGGCTTGCGAGAGCTTTGCTTGCCTACAGATAGGCCAGAAATCAACTGGGGCGCTGGCACAAAAATACGTGGGCTCTTGTGTGTTGCCATGTGAACTGATCATCCTGTCCCCATGTTCTTGGTAATTACAAATTTCCGGGAACGGTTCGCAGCAAATTTAAGTTTGACAGGGAGTGGAAATTTCACAGATTAGGAATAAGAAGTATGGTTCTGCATGCACTAGAAATGGGAAACTGCACCTCCGTATTTGCCGAGCTCCAAGTAATTCCTCTTATGAGTCGGAATTGAATTTGTCATATATCTCCGTCAAGGAATCATTTCCATGCCTTTTCTCTCATTAAGGCGGATTTCGTTGTCAAGACATGAGTAACGCTTGACCAAACGCTATTCAAAAAGGGTCACAATTATCCTTTAACCTGTAATTTGTTGTGGATAGCATAACGGCCTCGTATCACAAACAGGAAAAAAACTTGAACAATATTTGCAGGTGCGTTCTGGCAAAGCCGAAGCCTGCGGGACAATGAGCAATTAAAAGAGTTTTTTGAGTGAGTTTTTGTTTAAAAATCTTTTGAACGGTTGCCATGAACAATTGAGAAACACTCGCAGCGAAAGCGACAAGAGATTATTGGTTTACTCACTAACAGCAAACATACAGCCTCTATTTCTTCATCTGTCTACACCCCTAAGCGATATGTCGTTGATTGCAACGACTCATTTGCAGTCCCATCGATATAACTAACAAACGTCATAAAAGCATACGCAGCGACCGATAAAATAAAGATTAAAAGTCTCTAAATTTGTACACTGTTTGAAAAGGTAATGGGTCTTTGATGTTTTGATCGTTTATTCATATCAACCGACTGTTTAGTCAGCTTACAGGACACCACCATTCGATAACGAAGAAGTAAACGCAGGGAAACTGATAATGGCGTTATCCGGTAGGGTAACTCACTCCTGGAAAATGCTATCTCTATATGACCGTCGAGTAATTTGAATGAATAAACTGAAAAAGGGAGTATGAGAGCTTCCGTGACATCACTTTCCTGTTAAGTGGAACTTTATCCATGAACTGTTTTCTCGCGCTGATCAGCTGATTCAACAGTCTGGATTCAACAAATAGGTTTCTGGTTTTGCTAGAGTTGCAAGAGGCAACACAAGTCGCGATTGACCTTAAGCTTCAACAGAAACATGTCCACCAATTTTGAAGAAAATTGCTTTCTCGGCGAAAAGGACTTCTTCAGGTCTTTTGACTTTCACGCCGACAGCTACCTCGCGGTTGCTAGTATTTTATCAGCGGTAGCTTCTGTGTTATCCGTCCTCATTGCTTGTAGCAATGGTCTCCTTCTGGCCGCTATATCTTACAAGAACACTCTATCTCCGCCACAAGTTCTTCTTTGTGCGCTATTATTTGCAGATTGCCTCGTTGGAGTGGTTTTCCTCCCGTTGTTCATTGGCTATCTTCTAAGCTACGAACTCTTCAAGTCTTGTACTTTCTACGCCGTGACGAGAGCAGCTGGATGTTTCACTACCATCACCTCATTTTTCATCCTTGTGGCGATTAGCTGCGAGCGCTACGTGGCGTTATTTTGGGCTTTTCGTTACCCTTCAATAGTAACCGTACCTCGAGTACTCGCTCTTGTTATCATACTGTATACGGGAGGTGGGGTTTACACGGCGGAGTTTATGTGGGGCGGGTCAAGTGTCGGAGTCGCTATCAGCATCTTTATTCCCGCACTCGGCCTAATCATCATCGCAGGAGTTTACTTCAGGATCTTCAAACTTGTCAAACGCCACAAAACGCATATACAACAAGCGCAATGTAAAGACCCTTCTGAATGCCAACGCACCAACACAGGCAACCCAAGTGCTGAACAGCCTGCTTCCACAGGTATACCAAGCACAATACCGACCACCTATCGTAAGATGATAAATTATCAAGATAACGCTGGTGCGATAAGTTTCGATGATAATATGCCAGAATCTCATGATAAAACTCGCATTCAACGTCCATCTGTCAGGTCCACAGTCTTCCCGCGTCGTAACGTAGCCTGGTCGCTCAGTAGCACCGCTGAGAACTCCACAGGGAGCCCAACACAGAGGAAACTTGCAGTGATGATGTCTTACCTAGTGGGAGTGTCCTTGGTTTGTTTCACTCCGTTTGCAGTCGTCGTGTTTGCGCGTTTGGCGGTTGGCAACAGTCAGCGCTTGTCGGAAGCTTTCAGTGTTGCAGTAGTGTTACTAAGCACCAATTCCTTGGTTAATCCATGTGTGTATTGCTGGAAGAACCAAGAAATCCAGCAAGCCGTGCGCGCGTTAACACAAAATGTCATGCAATTTGTCCAGGGACACTGTGATAACGAATGATCCCCAAGTTTTCTGTTTCAAACAGCTAATAAACTCTGCCTCTGAGAAGAAGAAATAAATAATCATGTCTTCTTTGGAGTGTGGTTACAGTGTTTAAAGTGATAAAAATATGTCAAATCTCGATTTGATGTTTCTATTAAAATGATATAGCATTTTTAGCATTCAAACCATGTTCTAGGCACTTCACATTTAAAATCCTATAACGTATTATAAAGAATGTCTCATTTCTGGAGAACTAAAAACACAAGCTTCTAGTACTTATTATTCATGTCTCGACATTTTTATAATAAGTGTATATGTCTGATTTGTCTGCTTACAAAAATACCCGTTATATCCCGGGGAGTTTACTGCAAATCTACTTTCCCAATCGCTATATCGAGAATTCTTATATAACAAGTTTTCGATAAAACGATATCATATCTAGGTCTCTTGCCATATCGTTATGTTTATACTATGAGCTATGCTCACAGAGGGACGGATCTATAAGAGGAATTGTGAGGACGTCATCCGCTCCTTTCCCCCTATCTCTAAAATAGAAAAAAAACTTGCTATAAAAAGAGTCAGTTTCTTAGTGACACAACCATTAACTTCATGGTGCAAATGAGTGAGTAATAGAGACAAATGAGAGAATAATGTTATATCTTCCCACGCATACCGTAGGTCTTCACTGTTGGTCATCGCTTCAGCTGGTATAACTTGGGAGACTTCTTGGGAGCAAATATTCTAAAGATTTACTTGACCCGTCTCGAGATTAAAACCGATACATTATAAAAAGATTATACTATCTTTAACACGTATCCGAAAATCGACTGGACTTGATAGAATATCATTTTTGGTACAATGTTTTACACAGGTTTTTTTTAAAGATGAGATGGGTTTTTACGGAAAGGTTTTTTTTATAGTTTTTTTTTTGTATGCGCGCTCATCTCACACTGGACAGTAAGCAGGAATGAAAAAAAGAACACATCAAGAAGCTTTGCGCTGTTGTTATTTTTCCTTAGTAATCAAATATAGTCTTAAACGGAGGGAGCTTGTGGCTTTGTTGACCCCATTTTCCTGTATTTGCGTAAGGTTTTCCTCTCAAAGACGTAGTGACCCAGTGTGCAGTAAATCTATTTACAGAGACCTCATAGCATGGATTATACCTCAATAACACGTACAGCTAGCTATAAGAGGGGTAGCTGTAATTTCTAGAAGGAAAAGCGTGTTTGGGGTATTCCGCGAAAAAAATGTTCACAGAGATTGTGCTGATTATGACTGGCTCTTGTTTTGCACTACTGAGCTTGGGCCTGCTGGGAAAGGCTGGTTGCAGAAAAGGGAGAGAGAATAAAGCACAGGACAAGAGCGCTTGTTTCACTAGCAGACCAAAGGGACCCTTGAGGCGAGAGGCAAAGCTTACTCTTTTTACAAGTCAATGTCTGTTTAATCGGGGTTTATGGTCAATCAAGCGAAAGTGATGATGATGCTCGTGATGTGAAGATTGAACAAATATAAGGACACGGAACTCAGTTCAACCTTGCCAAGGAACACGACACTTAAGAAAAATCTTTGCGAACTTTTAACATTTGGATCAG
Source organism: Nematostella vectensis (assembly GCF_932526225.1). Lineage (NCBI taxonomy): Eukaryota > Metazoa > Cnidaria > Anthozoa > Actiniaria > Edwardsiidae > Nematostella > Nematostella vectensis. Next base: position 14,612,273 of record NC_064040.1, on the reverse strand, counting down.
TTTCCAACCGACAAGATTCTCAGAAGTTTGCAATATATTATATGTCAATGATATGGTTTTGTATTATTATTAGTATTATTTTTAGTCGCATTTTTTTTTAATTTTATTGTACTGTTTTTATATCGACAAATAAATTTTGAGAAAACTTCCATTTTCTTAGTCTTTCCAGGCCCGTAGCCGGGGGGTTCGGGGTATTTCACAGGGGCGGGGGGTGATCCCAAAAGTGAGGGGGGGGGGGGGGATTGGTCAAGTGAACGATAATACAATGCTAGATACTGCTTCGTTCTCAGGGCGTCCCAAGCCGAGGCTTGTGAGTGCAATGAACCCCGGGAAATTGAAGCGCTCTCGCAAAGGACCAAGGGATAAATCAATGGGAGAAATGCTTTCCTTTGTTTCTTTCTACCAGTTCAAATAAAATGCTTGATCCCAATATTATTTTTCGACCTTTGTATTTTACAAGGTAGTCCGAATATTTTTCAAACGTTGGAGAGGAAAAATAAAACTACGCTTGACACAAATCTTAGATCTCACTTTAACGTGTCGCGTGCTTGAGGGGGGCGGCCTTTTTTCACACATATAACAATAAGTCCGCCCCCTTTCTTGAAACTTTTGCTTCGGCCCGCCGTTTTTAAACTTCTGGATCCGCCCCTGGCATGGTAGCAAAATCAAATGCACAAATCAAATTTTAAACAGTATTTATGTAGAGGAAAATTACAGAGGTGTTATAAATGCTGAAGTGACCCACTAGCTTCAATATCTCTCTGCTTACTGACGGTCATTACACATTTCTCTATGATTTTGTCGAACTTCAACGACGCCTATCGGCCTTACAGCGCCTTCTCCTTTAGGGCGATCAAACTTTTGGCCCCCACAGGGCCGGGTTCCTAAAAAGTAGGTTAACTCGATCCCAGGGATGAATGCCCTTTTTATCCAATCAAATGCCGAGATAGCCTATCTAACCTGCTTGTAGAAACCGGCCCCAGTGGTCCAATGCTGGTCAGATCGATATATTAAGTGCATTATGTTCTTGTTATCGTGACCAACATGTCTGTTGTGTAATATTGCCAACAGCCACACCCGCCACAATTGCAAATAAATCTGCTTTGATACCTAGTCCTTTATGGGAGATTGTAGCTCTGACTTAAAAGTCTATAAGCGGTTTCTCCTTTCTATAACAGACTATAGGTTCATTAAAGATTCTAGCCGTATGAGGCTGAGATCCGTGATAAGTTGCCAGTTTGTTATAAGAATCTTTAGAAGATTCTGTTTAGCCGGGTGGAACCTCATGACAAAATGTTTAAATTCGTGTATTAGATGCCATGTTTGCCTCAAAACGCATTTTGCCTGTCCGTGAATTCAACACTCGCCGTTATGTATGTTGTGAAATCACGTAACCGTATCTAGAATAAGTTGCGGATTTCGGCTTATAAGGTGGCAAGTGAGGAATTTGTTCTCAACGGACGTAGGCCATCTCCCTAGACACAAACCCTTCTTATAGCTAAGAGGGTGGCAAGAGGAGAGAATGCGTGTACTGAAAAGTTTCAGTAAGCTATGGACATCAAAGATATTTAAATCAATGAATCTTTCGCCCTTTTATAGACTTCTGATGAAGTAAATAAAGTGCGTAGTGTCTTTGAGATTACACTTTTGCTTGAGTGTTATATGCCGCAGAAATGGATCTACGGAGGACGATATACGCTAGACGTGGTTTATGGGGTGACAAAAACCTTAGGTGACATATTATATGTCTTTGTGGTGGAATTTGTCGTTCTTTAATGTTTCACGTCTATAGGAGCGTTGCTCGACCTGACATAAGCGCTTTCTTTGTGCATGTAAAGTTTCTTAGAGTTATTTAGGACATATCTGCAGTACAGCTCACTCCTGTTTTAATAGATTTCTTAAAATCAAACAGGAAGATTTGAGGCTGCCGAGAATCGCCACTGTAACTCGTAGAATTCAAAGTGCACTTTGGCTAAATCTGGCTTTTTCTGAGAGAGGGCTCGCTCATCTCGTCTAAGGTGCCTTTCGATGTCATCGTTTGATGAAAAATCGGCGGGCGGTTATAGCGTTTACAAGACCGGTTTCGGACTCTTAATGAAGAGACCTTCGTCAGTTGTTTTTCGCTAGGTTGCTAATGAGGACTTCGTAAAGTATGCTCGATTAGCGGATTGAGACATGAAGTCACGGGCCCGTTTATATATCAGAGGTCGGACGAATCTTTAATTGAAGTGACTAGTCGGTGATTGGCTATCTAGCGTTTTACACTATTTCGATCCGCGTCATTTTAAGGTAGGCTATGTTTCGAAAACAAAAGGCCTATTGTCGGTGACACGGTCGCGTGGTAGCGCTATTGTTAAACCATAGGAAGCAAAAATAGACAGATATTTGTATCAGGAAGATTTTTGCATTCCCTCGACTTGTCTGCAAATTTATATTGGTATGTGGACTGGTACAAAAAAGTCCGGCTACCTAGATCAATTGTGGGTGAATCCTCGAAAGGCTTTCGCGTTACGGGGGCCGTGGAGTTTAAGACCGTAGTCTAAGCAAGTCAGTTGTGTAATATTGCCAACAGCCACACCCGCCACAATTGCACAATTGCTCTGACTTAAAAGTCTATAAGCGGTTTCTCCTTTCTATAACAGACTATAGGTTCATTAAAGATTCTAGCCGTATGAGGCTGAGATCCGTGATAAGTTGCCAGTTTGTTATAAGAATCTTTAGAAGATTCTGTTTAGCCGGGTGGAACCTCATGACAAAATGTTTAAATTCGTGTATTAGATGCCATGTTTGCCTCAAAACGCATTTTGCCTGTCCGTGAATTCAACACTCGCCGTTATGTATGTTGTGAAATCACGTAACCGTATCTAGAATAAGTTGCGGATTTCGGCTTATAAGGTGGCAAGTGAGGAATTTGTTCTCAACGGACGTAGGCCATCTCCCTAGACACAAACCCTTCTTATAGCTAAGAGGGTGGCAAGAGGAGAGAATGCGTGTACTGAAAAGTTTCAGTAAGCTATGGACATCAAAGATATTTAAATCAATGAATCTTTCGCCCTTTTATAGACTTCTGATGAAGTAAATAAAGTGCGTAGTGTCTTTGAGATTACACTTTTGCTTGAGTGTTATATGCCGCAGAAATGGATCTACGGAGGACGATATACGCTAGACGTGGTTTATGGGGTGACAAAAACCTTAGGTGACATATTATATGTCTTTGTGGTGGAATTTGTCGTTCTTTAATGTTTCACGTCTATAGGAGCGTTGCTCGACCTGACATAAGCGCTTTCTTTGTGCATGTAAAGTTTCTTAGAGTTATTTAGGACATATCTGCAGTACAGCTCACTCCTGTTTTAATAGATTTCTTAAAATCAAACAGGAAGATTTGAGGCTGCCGAGAATCGCCACTGTAACTCGTAGAATTCAAAGTGCACTTTGGCTAAATCTGGCTTTTTCTGAGAGAGGGCTCGCTCATCTCGTCTAAGGTGCCTTTCGATGTCATCGTTTGATGAAAAATCGGCGGGCGGTTATAGCGTTTACAAGACCGGTTTCGGACTCTTAATGAAGAGACCTTCGTCAGTTGTTTTTCGCTAGGTTGCTAATGAGGACTTCGTAAAGTATGCTCGATTAGCGGATTGAGACATGAAGTCACGGGCCCGTTTATATATCAGAGGTCGGACGAATCTTTAATTGAAGTGACTAGTCGGTGATTGGCTATCTAGCGTTTTACACTATTTCGATCCGCGTCATTTTAAGGTAGGCTATGTTTCGAAAACAAAAGGCCTATTGTCGGTGACACGGTCGCGTGGTAGCGCTATTGTTAAACCATAGGAAGCAAAAATAGACAGATATTTGTATCAGGAAGATTTTTGCATTCCCTCGACTTGTCTGCAAATTTATATTGGTATGTGGACTGGTACAAAAAAGTCCGGCTACCTAGATCAATTGTGGGTGAATCCTCGAAAGGCTTTCGCGTTACGGGGGCCGTGGAGTTTAAGACCGTAGTCTAAGCAAGTCAGTTGTGTAATATTGCCAACAGCCACACCCGCCACAATTGCACAATTGCTCTGACTTAAAAGTCTATAAGCGGTTTCTCCTTTCTATAACAGACTATAGGTTCATTAAAGATTCTAGCCGTATGAGGCTGAGATCCGTGATAAGTTGCCAGTTTGTTATAAGAATCTTTAGAAGATTCTGTTTAGCCGGGTGGAACCTCATGACAAAATGTTTAAATTCGTGTATTAGATGCCATGTTTGCCTCAAAACGCATTTTGCCTGTCCGTGAATTCAACACTCGCCGTTATGTATGTTGTGAAATCACGTAACCGTATCTAGAATAAGTTGCGGATTTCGGCTTATAAGGTGGCAAGTGAGGAATTTGTTCTCAACGGACGTAGGCCATCTCCCTAGACACAAACCCTTCTTATAGCTAAGAGGGTGGCAAGAGGAGAGAATGCGTGTACTGAAAAGTTTCAGTAAGCTATGGACATCAAAGATATTTAAATCAATGAATCTTTCGCCCTTTTATAGACTTCTGATGAAGTAAATAAAGTGCGTAGTGTCTTTGAGATTACACTTTTGCTTGAGTGTTATATGCCGCAGAAATGGATCTACGGAGGACGATATACGCTAGACGTGGTTTATGGGGTGACAAAAACCTTAGGTGACATATTATATGTCTTTGTGGTGGAATTTGTCGTTCTTTAATGTTTCACGTCTATAGGAGCGTTGCTCGACCTGACATAAGCGCTTTCTTTGTGCATGTAAAGTTTCTTAGAGTTATTTAGGACATATCTGCAGTACAGCTCACTCCTGTTTTAATAGATTTCTTAAAATCAAACAGGAAGATTTGAGGCTGCCGAGAATCGCCACTGTAACTCGTAGAATTCAAAGTGCACTTTGGCTAAATCTGGCTTTTTCTGAGAGAGGGCTCGCTCATCTCGTCTAAGGTGCCTTTCGATGTCATCGTTTGATGAAAAATCGGCGGGCGGTTATAGCGTTTACAAGACCGGTTTCGGACTCTTAATGAAGAGACCTTCGTCAGTTGTTTTTCGCTAGGTTGCTAATGAGGACTTCGTAAAGTATGCTCGATTAGCGGATTGAGACATGAAGTCACGGGCCCGTTTATATATCAGAGGTCGGACGAATCTTTAATTGAAGTGACTAGTCGGTGATTGGCTATCTAGCGTTTTACACTATTTCGATCCGCGTCATTTTAAGGTAGGCTATGTTTCGAAAACAAAAGGCCTATTGTCGGTGACACGGTCGCGTGGTAGCGCTATTGTTAAACCATAGGAAGCAAAAATAGACAGATATTTGTATCAGGAAGATTTTTGCATTCCCTCGACTTGTCTGCAAATTTATATTGGTATGTGGACTGGTACAAAAAAGTCCGGCTACCTAGATCAATTGTGGGTGAATCCTCGAAAGGCTTTCGCGTTACGGGGGCCGTGGAGTTTAAGACCGTAGTCTAAGCAAGTCAGTTGTGTAATATTGCCAACAGCCACACCCGCCACAATTGCAAATAAATCTGCTTTGATACCTAGTCCTTTATGGGAGATTGTAGCTCTGACTTAAAAGTCTATAAGCGGTTTCTCCTTTCTATAACAGACTATAGGTTCATTAAAGATTCTAGCCGTATGAGGCTGAGATCCGTGATAAGTTGCCAGTTTGTTATAAAAATCTTTAGAAGATTCTGTTTAGCCGGGTGGAACCTCATGACAAAATGTTTAAATTCGTGTATTAGATGCCATGTTTGCCTCAAAACGCATTTTGCCTGTCCGTGAATTCAACACTCGCCGTTATGTATGTTGTGAAATCACGTAACCGTATCTAGAATAAGTTGCGGATTTCGGCTTATAAGGTGGCAAGTGAGGAATTTGTTCTCAACGGACGTAGGCCATCTCCCTAGACACAAACCCTTCTTATAGCTAAGAGGGTGGCAAGAGGAGAGAATGCGTGTACTGAAAAGTTTCAGTAAGCTATGGACATCAAAGATATTTAAATCAATGAATCTTTCGCCCTTTTATAGACTTCTGATGAAGTAAATAAAGTGCGTAGTGTCTTTGAGATTACACTTTTGCTTGAGTGTTATATGCCGCAGAAATGGATCTACGGAGGACGATATACGCTAGACGTGGTTTATGGGGTGACAAAAACCTTAGGTGACATATTATATGTCTTTGTGGTGGAATTTGTCGTTCTTTAATGTTTCACGTCTATAGGAGCGTTGCTCGACCTGACATAAGCGCTTTCTTTGTGCATGTAAAGTTTCTTAGAGTTATTTAGGACATATCTGCAGTACAGCTCACTCCTGTTTTAATAGATTTCTTAAAATCAAACAGGAAGATTTGAGGCTGCCGAGAATCGCCACTGTAACTCGTAGAATTCAAAGTGCACTTTGGCTAAATCTGGCTTTTTCTGAGAGAGGGCTCGCTCATCTCGTCTAAGGTGCCTTTCGATGTCATCGTTTGATGAAAAATCGGCGGGCGGTTATAGCGTTTACAAGACCGGTTTCGGACTCTTAATGAAGAGACCTTCGTCAGTTGTTTTTCGCTAGGTTGCTAATGAGGACTTCGTAAAGTATGCTCGATTAGCGGATTGAGACATGAAGTCACGGGCCCGTTTATATATCAGAGGTCGGACGAATCTTTAATTGAAGTGACTAGTCGGTGATTGGCTATCTAGCGTTTTACACTATTTCGATCCGCGTCATTTTAAGGTAGGCTATGTTTCGAAAACAAAAGGCCTATTGTCGGTGACACGGTCGCGTGGTAGCGCTATTGTTAAACCATAGGAAGCAAAAATAGACAGATATTTGTATCAGGAAGATTTTTGCATTCCCTCGACTTGTCTGCAAATTTATATTGGTATGTGGACTGGTACAAAAAAGTCCGGCTACCTAGATCAATTGTGGGTGAATCCTCGAAAGGCTTTCGCGTTACGGGGGCCGTGGAGTTTAAGACCGTAGTCTAAGCAAGTCAGTTGTGTAATATTGCCAACAGCCACACCCGCCACAATTGCACAATTGCTCTGACTTAAAAGTCTATAAGCGGTTTCTCCTTTCTATAACAGACTATAGGTTCATTAAAGATTCTAGCCGTATGAGGCTGAGATCCGTGATAAGTTGCCAGTTTGTTATAAGAATCTTTAGAAGATTCTGTTTAGCCGGGTGGAACCTCATGACAAAATGTTTAAATTCGTGTATTAGATGCCATGTTTGCCTCAAAACGCATTTTGCCTGTCCGTGAATTCAACACTCGCCGTTATGTATGTTGTGAAATCACGTAACCGTATCTAGAATAAGTTGCGGATTTCGGCTTATAAGGTGGCAAGTGAGGAATTTGTTCTCAACGGACGTAGGCCATCTCCCTAGACACAAACCCTTCTTATAGCTAAGAGGGTGGCAAGAGGAGAGAATGCGTGTACTGAAAAGTTTCAGTAAGCTATGGACATCAAAGATATTTAAATCAATGAATCTTTCGCCCTTTTATAGACTTCTGATGAAGTAAATAAAGTGCGTAGTGTCTTTGAGATTACACTTTTGCTTGAGTGTTATATGCCGCAGAAATGGATCTACGGAGGACGATATACGCTAGACGTGGTTTATGGGGTGACAAAAACCTTAGGTGACATATTATATGTCTTTGTGGTGGAATTTGTCGTTCTTTAATGTTTCACGTCTATAGGAGCGTTGCTCGACCTGACATAAGCGCTTTCTTTGTGCATGTAAAGTTTCTTAGAGTTATTTAGGACATATCTGCAGTACAGCTCACTCCTGTTTTAATAGATTTCTTAAAATCAAACAGGAAGATTTGAGGCTGCCGAGAATCGCCACTGTAACTCGTAGAATTCAAAGTGCACTTTGGCTAAATCTGGCTTTTTCTGAGAGAGGGCTCGCTCATCTCGTCTAAGGTGCCTTTCGATGTCATCGTTTGATGAAAAATCGGCGGGCGGTTATAGCGTTTACAAGACCGGTTTCGGACTCTTAATGAAGAGACCTTCGTCAGTTGTTTTTCGCTAGGTTGCTAATGAGGACTTCGTAAAGTATGCTCGATTAGCGGATTGAGACATGAAGTCACGGGCCCGTTTATATATCAGAGGTCGGACGAATCTTTAATTGAAGTGACTAGTCGGTGATTGGCTATCTAGCGTTTTACACTATTTCGATCCGCGTCATTTTAAGGTAGGCTATGTTTCGAAAACAAAAGGCCTATTGTCGGTGACACGGTCGCGTGGTAGCGCTATTGTTAAACCATAGGAAGCAAAAATAGACAGATATTTGTATCAGGAAGATTTTTGCATTCCCTCGACTTGTCTGCAAATTTATATTGGTATGTGGACTGGTACAAAAAAGTCCGGCTACCTAGATCAATTGTGGGTGAATCCTCGAAAGGCTTTCGCGTTACGGGGGCCGTGGAGTTTAAGACCGTAGTCTAAGCAAGTCAGTTGTGTAATATTGCCAACAGCCACACCCGCCACAATTGCACAATTGCTCTGACTTAAAAGTCTATAAGCGGTTTCTCCTTTCTATAACAGACTATAGGTTCATTAAAGATTCTAGCCGTATGAGGCTGAGATCCGTGATAAGTTGCCAGTTTGTTATAAGAATCTTTAGAAGATTCTGTTTAGCCGGGTGGAACCTCATGACAAAATGTTTAAATTCGTGTATTAGATGCCATGTTTGCCTCAAAACGCATTTTGCCTGTCCGTGAATTCAACACTCGCCGTTATGTATGTTGTGAAATCACGTAACCGTATCTAGAATAAGTTGCGGATTTCGGCTTATAAGGTGGCAAGTGAGGAATTTGTTCTCAACGGACGTAGGCCATCTCCCTAGACACAAACCCTTCTTATAGCTAAGAGGGTGGCAAGAGGAGAGAATGCGTGTACTGAAAAGTTTCAGTAAGCTATGGACATCAAAGATATTTAAATCAATGAATCTTTCGCCCTTTTATAGACTTCTGATGAAGTAAATAAAGTGCGTAGTGTCTTTGAGATTACACTTTTGCTTGAGTGTTATATGCCGCAGAAATGGATCTACGGAGGACGATATACGCTAGACGTGGTTTATGGGGTGACAAAAACCTTAGGTGACATATTATATGTCTTTGTGGTGGAATTTGTCGTTCTTTAATGTTTCACGTCTATAGGAGCGTTGCTCGACCTGACATAAGCGCTTTCTTTGTGCATGTAAAGTTTCTTAGAGTTATTTAGGACATATCTGCAGTACAGCTCACTCCTGTTTTAATAGATTTCTTAAAATCAAACAGGAAGATTTGAGGCTGCCGAGAATCGCCACTGTAACTCGTAGAATTCAAAGTGCACTTTGGCTAAATCTGGCTTTTTCTGAGAGAGGGCTCGCTCATCTCGTCTAAGGTGCCTTTCGATGTCATCGTTTGATGAAAAATCGGCGGGCGGTTATAGCGTTTACAAGACCGGTTTCGGACTCTTAATGAAGAGACCTTCGTCAGTTGTTTTTCGCTAGGTTGCTAATGAGGACTTCGTAAAGTATGCTCGATTAGCGGATTGAGACATGAAGTCACGGGCCCGTTTATATATCAGAGGTCGGACGAATCTTTAATTGAAGTGACTAGTCGGTGATTGGCTATCTAGCGTTTTACACTATTTCGATCCGCGTCATTTTAAGGTAGGCTATGTTTCGAAAACAAAAGGCCTATTGTCGGTGACACGGTCGCGTGGTAGCGCTATTGTTAAACCATAGGAAGCAAAAATAGACAGATATTTGTATCAGGAAGATTTTTGCATTCCCTCGACTTGTCTGCAAATTTATATTGGTATGTGGACTGGTACAAAAAAGTCCGGCTACCTAGATCAATTGTGGGTGAATCCTCGAAAGGCTTTCGCGTTACGGGGGCCGTGGAGTTTAAGACCGTAGTCTAAGCAAGTCAGTTGTGTAATATTGCCAACAGCCACACCCGCCACAATTGCACAATTGCTCTGACTTAAAAGTCTATAAGCGGTTTCTCCTTTCTATAACAGACTATAGGTTCATTAAAGATTCTAGCCGTATGAGGCTGAGATCCGTGATAAGTTGCCAGTTTGTTATAAGAATCTTTAGAAGATTCTGTTTAGCCGGGTGGAACCTCATGACAAAATGTTTAAATTCGTGTATTAGATGCCATGTTTGCCTCAAAACGCATTTTGCCTGTCCGTGAATTCAACACTCGCCGTTATGTATGTTGTGAAATCACGTAACCGTATCTAGAATAAGTTGCGGATTTCGGCTTATAAGGTGGCAAGTGAGGAATTTGTTCTCAACGGACGTAGGCCATCTCCCTAGACACAAACCCTTCTTATAGCTAAGAGGGTGGCAAGAGGAGAGAATGCGTGTACTGAAAAGTTTCAGTAAGCTATGGACATCAAAGATATTTAAATCAATGAATCTTTCGCCCTTTTATAGACTTCTGATGAAGTAAATAAAGTGCGTAGTGTCTTTGAGATTACACTTTTGCTTGAGTGTTATATGCCGCAGAAATGGATCTACGGAGGACGATATACGCTAGACGTGGTTTATGGGGTGACAAAAACCTTAGGTGACATATTATATGTCTTTGTGGTGGAATTTGTCGTTCTTTAATGTTTCACGTCTATAGGAGCGTTGCTCGACCTGACATAAGCGCTTTCTTTGTGCATGTAAAGTTTCTTAGAGTTATTTAGGACATATCTGCAGTACAGCTCACTCCTGTTTTAATAGATTTCTTAAAATCAAACAGGAAGATTTGAGGCTGCCGAGAATCGCCACTGTAACTCGTAGAATTCAAAGTGCACTTTGGCTAAATCTGGCTTTTTCTGAGAGAGGGCTCGCTCATCTCGTCTAAGGTGCCTTTCGATGTCATCGTTTGATGAAAAATCGGCGGGCGGTTATAGCGTTTACAAGACCGGTTTCGGACTCTTAATGAAGAGACCTTCGTCAGTTGTTTTTCGCTAGGTTGCTAATGAGGACTTCGTAAAGTATGCTCGATTAGCGGATTGAGACATGAAGTCACGGGCCCGTTTATATATCAGAGGTCGGACGAATCTTTAATTGAAGTGACTAGTCGGTGATTGGCTATCTAGCGTTTTACACTATTTCGATCCGCGTCATTTTAAGGTAGGCTATGTTTCGAAAACAAAAGGCCTATTGTCGGTGACACGGTCGCGTGGTAGCGCTATTGTTAAACCATAGGAAGCAAAAATAGACAGATATTTGTATCAGGAAGATTTTTGCATTCCCTCGACTTGTCTGCAAATTTATATTGGTATGTGGACTGGTACAAAAAAGTCCGGCTACCTAGATCAATTGTGGGTGAATCCTCGAAAGGCTTTCGCGTTACGGGGGCCGTGGAGTTTAAGACCGTAGTCTAAGCAAGTCAGTTGTGTAATATTGCCAACAGCCACACCCGCCACAATTGCAAATAAATCTGCTTTGATACCTAGTCCTTTATGGGAGATTGTAGCTCTGACTTAAAAGTCTATAAGCGGTTTCTCCTTTCTATAACAGACTATAGGTTCATTAAAGATTCTAGCCGTATGAGGCTGAGATCCGTGATAAGTTGCCAGTTTGTTATAAGAATCTTTAGAAGATTCTGTTTAGCCGGGTGGAACCTCATGACAAAATGTTTAAATTCGTGTATTAGATGCCATGTTTGCCTCAAAAGCAAAGTTTTTCGCTAGGTTGCTAATGAGGACTTCGTAAAGTATGCTCGATTAGCGGATTGAGACATGAAGTCACGGGCCCGTTTATATATCAGAGGTCGGACGAATCTTTAATTGAAGTGACTAGTCGGTGATTGGCTATCTAGCGTTTTACACTATTTCGATCCGCGTCATTTTAAGGTAGGCTATGTTTTGAAAACAAAAGGCCTATTGTCGGTGACACGGTCGCGTGGTAGCGCTATTGTTAAACCATAGGAAGCAAAAATAGACAGATATTTATTTGTTGTGTAATATTGCCAACAGCCACACCCGCCACAATTGAAATAAAACTGCTATGATACCTTAGTCGTTTGTAGGGATTCTAGCTCTGACTAAAAAGTCTTTGAGTGATTTCTCCCTTCTGTAAGAGACTATAGGTTGATTAAAGATTCTAGCCGTAAAAGGCTGATCCGTAATAAGGTGCCAGTGTTTCATTAGAATCTTTTTAAGATTCGGTATAGCCGGGTTGAATCTCGTGACAAATGGTAAGATTCGTTTGTAAGATGCCTTTTTGCTTTTAAGCGCATTTAAGTTGTGTAATATTGCCAACAGCCACACCCGCCACAATTGCAAATAAATCTGCTTTGATACCTAGTCCTTTATGGGAGATTGTAGCTCTGACTTAAAAGTCTATAAGCGGTTTCTCCTTTCTATAACAGACTATAGGTTCATTAAAGATTCTAGCCGTATGAGGCTGAGATCTGTGATAAGTTGCCAGTTTTTTATAAGAATCTTCAAAAGATTCTGTTTAGCCGGGTGGAACCTCATGACAAAATGTTTAGATTCGTTTATTAGATGCCATGTTTGCCTCAAAACGCATTTTGCCTGTCCGTGAATTCAACACTCGCCGTAATGTATGTTGTGAAATCGCGTAACCGTATCTAGAATAAGTTGCGAATTTCGGCTTAGAAGGTGGCAAGTGAGGAATTTGTTCTCAACGGACGTTGGCCATCTCCCTAGACACAAACCCTTCTTATAACTAAGAGGGTGGCAAGAGGAGAGAATGCGTGTACTGAAAAGTTTCAGTAAGCTATGGACATCAAGGATATTTAAATCAATGAATCTTTCGCCCTTTTATAGACTTCTGATGAAGTAAATAAAGTGCGTAGTGTCTTTGAGATTACACTTTTGCTTAAGCGTTATATGCCGCAGAATTGGATCTACGGAGGACGATATACACTAGACGTGGTTTATGGGGTGACAAAAACCTTAGGTGACATATTATATGTCTTTGTGGTGGAATTTGTCGTTCTTTAATGTTTCACGTCTATAGGAGCGTTGTTCGACCTGACATAAGCGCTTTCTTTGTGCATGTTAAGTTTCTTAGAGTTATTTAGGACATATCTGCAGTACAGCTCACTCCTGTTTTAATAGATTTCTTAAAATCAAACAGGAAGATTTGAGGCTGCCGAGAATCGCCACTGTAACTCGTAGAATTCAAAGTGCACTTTGGCTAAATCTGGCTTTTTCTGAGAGAGGGCTCGCTCATCTCGTCTAAGGTGCCTTCCGATGTCATCGTTTGATGAAAAATCGGCGGGCGGTTATAGCGTTTACAAGACCGGTTTCGGACTCTTAATGAAGAGACCTTCGTCAGTTGTTTTTCGCTAGGTTGCTAATGAGGACTTCGTAAAGTATGCTCGATTAGCGGATTGAGACATGATGTCACGGGCCCGTTTATATATCAGAGGTCGGACGAATCTTTAATTGAAGTGACTAGTCGGTGATTGGCTATCTAGCGTTTTACACTATTTCGATCCGCGTCATTTTAAGGTAGGCTATGTTTCGAAAACAAAAGGCCTATTGTCGGTGACACGGTCGCGTGGCAGCGCTATTGTTAAACCATAGGAAGCAAAAATAGACAGATATTTGTATCAGGAAGATTTTTGCATTCCCTCGACTTGTCTGCAAATTTATATTGGTATGTGGACTGGTACAAAAACGTCCGGCTACCTAGATCAATTGTGGGTGAATCCTCGAAAGGCTTTCGCGTTACGGGGGCCGTGGAGTTTAAGACCGTAGTCTAAGCAAGTCAGTTGTGTAATATTGCCAACAGCCACACCCGCCACAATTGCAAATAAATCTGCTTTGATACCTAGTCCTTTATGGGAGATTGTAGCTCTGACTTAAAAGTCTATAAGCGGTTTCTCCTTTCTATAAGAGACTATAGGTTCATTAAAGATTCTAGCCGTATGAGGCTGAGATCTGTGATAAGTTGCCAGTTTTTTATAAGAATCTTCAAAAGATTCTGTTTAGCCGGGTGGAACCTCATGACAAAATGTTTAGATTCGTTTATTAGATGCCATGTTTGCCTCAAAACGCATTTTGCCTGTCCGTGAATTCAACACTCGCCGTAATGTATGTTGTGAAATCGCGTAACCGTATCTAGAATAAGTTGCGAATTTCGGCTTAGAAGGTGGCAAGTGAGGAATTTGTTCTCAACGGACGTTGGCCATCTCCCTAGACACAAACCCTTCTTATAACTAAGAGGGTGGCAAGAGGAGAGAATGCGTGTACTGAAAAGTTTCAGTAAGCTATGGACATCAAGGATATTTAAATCAATGAATCTTTCGCCCTTTTATAGACTTCTGATGAAGTAAATAAAGTGCGTAGTGTCTTTGAGATTACACTTTTGCTTAAGCGTTATATGCCGCAGAATTGGATCTACGGAGGACGATATACACTAGACGTGGTTTATGAGGTGACAAAAACCTTAGGTGACATATTATATGTCTTTGTGGTGGAATTTGTCGTTCTTTAATGTTTCACGTCTATAGGAGCGTTGTTCGACCTGACATAAGCGCTTTCTTTGTGCATGTTAAGTTTCTTAGAGTTATTTAGGACATATCTGCAGTACAGCTCACTCCTGTTTTAATAGATTTCTTAAAATCAAACAGGAAGATTTGAGGCTGCCGAGAATCGCCACTGTAACTCGTAGAATTCAAAGTGCACTTTGGCTAAATCTGGCTTTTTCTGAGAGAGGGCTCGCTCATCTCGTCTAAGGTGCCTTCCGATGTCATCGTTTGATGAAAAATCGGCGGGCGGTTATAGCGTTTACAAGACCGGTTTCGGACTCTTAATGAAGAGACCTTCGTCAGTTGTTTTTCGCTAGGTTGCTAATGAGGACTTCGTAAAGTATGCTCGATTAGCGGATTGAGACATGATGTCACGGGCCCGTTTATATATCAGAGGTCGGACGAATCTTTAATTGAAGTGACTAGTCGGTGATTGGCTATCTAGCGTTTTACACTATTTCGATCCGCGTCATTTTAAGGTAGGCTATGTTTCGAAAACAAAAGGCCTATTGTCGGTGACACGGTCGCGTGGCAGCGCTATTGTTAAACCATAGGAAGCAAAAATAGACAGATATTTGTATCAGGAAGATTTTTGCATTCCCTCGACTTGTCTGCAAATTTATATTGGTATGTGGACTGGTACAAAAACGTCCGGCTACCTAGATCAATTGTGGGTGAATCCTCGAAAGGCTTTCGCGTTACGGGGGCCGTGGAGTTTAAGACCGTAGTCTAAGCAAGTCAGTTGTGTAATATTGCCAACAGCCACACCCGCCACAATTGCAAATAAATCTGCTTTGATACCTAGTCCTTTATGGGAGATTGTAGCTCTGACTTAAAAGTCTATAAGCGGTTTCT
This sequence comes from Nematostella vectensis, assembly GCF_932526225.1. Taxonomy (NCBI): domain Eukaryota; kingdom Metazoa; phylum Cnidaria; class Anthozoa; order Actiniaria; family Edwardsiidae; genus Nematostella; species Nematostella vectensis. The sequence goes on along the minus strand of NC_064040.1, from coordinate 14,596,932 downwards.
CCTTTCTATAACAGACTATAGGTTCATTAAAGATTCTAGCCGTATGAGGCTGAGATCTGTGATAAGTTGCCAGTTTTTTATAAGAATCTTCAAAAGATTCTGTTTAGCCGGGTGGAACCTCATGACAAAATGTTTAGATTCGTTTATTAGATGCCATGTTTGCCTCAAAACGCATTTTGCCTGTCCGTGAATTCAACACTCGCCGTAATGTATGTTGTGAAATCGCGTAACCGTATCTAGAATAAGTTGCGAATTTCGGCTTAGAAGGTGGCAAGTGAGGAATTTGTTCTCAACGGACGTTGGCCATCTCCCTAGACACAAACCCTTCTTATAACTAAGAGGGTGGCAAGAGGAGAGAATGCGTGTACTGAAAAGTTTCAGTAAGCTATGGACATCAAGGATATTTAAATCAATGAATCTTTCGCCCTTTTATAGACTTCTGATGAAGTAAATAAAGTGCGTAGTGTCTTTGAGATTACACTTTTGCTTAAGCGTTATATGCCGCAGAATTGGATCTACGGAGGACGATATACACTAGACGTGGTTTATGAGGTGACAAAAACCTTAGGTGACATATTATATGTCTTTGTGGTGGAATTTGTCGTTCTTTAATGTTTCACGTCTATAGGAGCGTTGTTCGACCTGACATAAGCGCTTTCTTTGTGCATGTTAAGTTTCTTAGAGTTATTTAGGACATATCTGCAGTACAGCTCACTCCTGTTTTAATAGATTTCTTAAAATCAAACAGGAAGATTTGAGGCTGCCGAGAATCGCCACTGTAACTCGTAGAATTCAAAGTGCACTTTGGCTAAATCTGGCTTTTTCTGAGAGAGGGCTCGCTCATCTCGTCTAAGGTGCCTTCCGATGTCATCGTTTGATGAAAAATCGGCGGGCGGTTATAGCGTTTACAAGACCGGTTTCGGACTCTTAATGAAGAGACCTTCGTCAGTTGTTTTTCGCTAGGTTGCTAATGAGGACTTCGTAAAGTATGCTCGATTAGCGGATTGAGACATGATGTCACGGGCCCGTTTATATATCAGAGGTCGGACGAATCTTTAATTGAAGTGACTAGTCGGTGATTGGCTATCTAGCGTTTTACACTATTTCGATCCGCGTCATTTTAAGGTAGGCTATGTTTCGAAAACAAAAGGCCTATTGTCGGTGACACGGTCGCGTGGCAGCGCTATTGTTAAACCATAGGAAGCAAAAATAGACAGATATTTGTATCAGGAAGATTTTTGCATTCCCTCGACTTGTCTGCAAATTTATATTGGTATGTGGACTGGTACAAAAACGTCCGGCTACCTAGATCAATTGTGGGTGAATCCTCGAAAGGCTTTCGCGTTACGGGGGCCGTGGAGTTTAAGACCGTAGTCTAAGCAAGTCAGTTGTGTAATATTGCCAACAGCCACACCCGCCACAATTGCAAATAAATCTGCTTTGATACCTAGTCCTTTATGGGAGATTGTAGCTCTGACTTAAAAGTCTATAAGCGGTTTCTCCTTTCTATAACAGACTATAGGTTCATTAAAGATTCTAGCCGTATGAGGCTGAGATCTGTGATAAGTTGCCAGTTTTTTATAAGAATCTTCAAAAGATTCTGTTTAGCCGGGTGGAACCTCATGACAAAATGTTTAGATTCGTTTATTAGATGCCATGTTTGCCTCAGAACGCATTTTGCCTGTCCGTGAATTCAACACTCGCCGTAATGTATGTTGTGAAATCGCGTAACCGTATCTAGAATAAGTTGCGAATTTCGGCTTAGAAGGTGGCAAGTGAGGAATTTGTTCTCAACGGACGTTGGCCATCTCCCTAGACACAAACCCTTCTTATAACTAAGAGGGTGGCAAGAGGAGAGAATGCGTGTACTGAAAAGTTTCAGTAAGCTATGGACATCAAGGACATTTAAATCAATGAATCTTTCGCCCTTTTATAGACTTCTGATGAAGTAAATAAAGTGCGTAGTGTCTTTGAGATTACACTTTTGCTTAAGCGTTATATGCCGCAGAATTGGATCTACGGAGGACGATATACACTAGACGTGGTTTATGAGGTGACAAAAACCTTAGGTGACATATTATATGTCTTTGTGGTGGAATTTGTCGTTCTTTAATGTTTCACGTCTATAGGAGCGTTGTTCGACCTGACATAAGCGCTTTCTTTGTGCATGTTAAGTTTCTTAGAGTTATTTAGGACATATCTGCAGTACAGATGATTGAGGCAAACATGTACAGATGCCATGTTTGCCTCAAAAGTTTCTTAAACTTTGCGAATGATTTCCACCCGACTATTAAATTCACGCACGAGTTGTCACAGGAAACCATCACCTTCCTCGATACAGAAGTTTTTAAAGGCGAAAGATTCATGGATTCTAATATCCTTGATGTCCGTACACACTTTAAGCCAACTGAAACCTTTCAGTACACGCATTTTTCCTCTTGTCACCCTCTTAGTAATAAGAAGGGTTTTGTCAAGGGAGAAGGCCTACGCCTGTTGAGAACAAACTCCTCACTCGCCTCCTTCAAAACCGAAATTCGCAACTTTACCGATCGCCTTCTAGAACGCAGTTACCCGAGCGATTTCATAACAACAATTCTGACGAGTGTTAAGTTCACAGACAGGTTAAATGCGCTTAAAAGCAAAAAGGCATCTTACAAACGAATCTTACCATTTGTCACGAGATTCAACCCGGCTATACCGAATCTTAAAAAGATTATAATGAAACACTGGCACCTTATTACGGATCAGCCTTTTACGGCTAGAATCTTTAATCAACCTATAGTCTCTTACAGAAGGGAGAAATCACTCAAAGACTTTTTAGTCAGAGCTAGAATCCCTACAAACGACTAAGGTATCATAGCAGTTTTATTTCAATTGTGGCGGGTGTGGCTGTTGGCAATATTACACAACTGACAATGCTGGTCAGATCGATATATTAAGTGCATTATGTTCTTGTTATCGTGACCAACATGTCTTTTAATCGTGACGATGATTGCTTAAAAGATTCGCAAGCCGAGAGTCGGTCGTCGAGAGTCGGTATATGTAATGTGTCTTTGTGTAGCTTTGTGTATATGTATTTCCGGACCACCATAATCATGTATTCCTGGGCGGGGGAGAGGGGGGGGTAGAGGGGTTGGGCTGGGTGGTCCCAGCCGAATATTTCCTAATTTCAAGCACAAAGTAATGTGCGAAACAGATGTTTATAAGTATAGATATTTATAAGTATAGACCTTTTAAACATATCGGAATAATTGCTGCATCTGGAAAAACAAAAATCCAGGGGTTAAAAACAAATCAAATAAACAATACATTATCCCATACTTTAATTGGTCTAAGTCTTAGTTGTTATACCCGTTTTACAAGTATTTCTAATTCTCTTATCTATTCATCCATCTTTTCCGGTTCATCCATGACACTTTTGTTGTTGCAGTAACTGGATCGGAAGGTCCCTTTCAGGACGTTCCTCTCAAAGTACTCTCTACTGTTGAAGTTTCCACCGGATCTATAGCGCGCCACCACCCACAGACAATTCATTCGACCCTTCTTGGAGGTGGCTGTGCCGATGCCAAGCTCCTTCGTGTCTTTCCACACCAGCGCGGTGAAGTGACCGGTACGGCTAGAGTACCCAGGTTGTTTGAAGTTGTACATGCAGATCTCATCATACCTATGGACGTAAAACGTCTGCATAAGACCTTTGTGTCCGGTTATCTAGTCGCTTGTTTAGTTGCAATCAGGTTTTAACTAGCTGCAGACGACAAAGGGCATACAACGATCCCCCCTTTCCGAAACACGTTAAAATGGCATATTTCGTCGTTTGAATATATGTTCTCATGCCGAAAATATCCATTTTCAAAAGTGGGAAAAAAATTATCTGTTCCTTTTTCCCTGGAGTGACCATTTCTTTTTATTCTTAGCCAGCATTGGTTAGGATTTTTTTTCCAGCCAGCAGTGGTTAGGCACTCAATTTAGCTCACGAATAATTGCCCGTATAACCGGCCGGGACGATTTTTTCCCCAAGCATCCGCTCCAGCGCCCCTCCAAAATATTCCCAGAACAACTAGTTCGAGTCTACAAATTTGGCAGCGGAACCATTCGGGACGGTTTTTTCCCAGCAACCGAGGGGTCTAACATCTTCCCAGACAGCAAAAAAATGGGCTGCGAATCCCGTTTGTGTAACCTTTACTGTCTCTATTCAACATTGGAAACAAATCAGGTGACAAAATTTCACAATATCCATCTAAAAACAATATAATTGAATACTTTATTTACCAAATTCATTTGACAATATCGCAATAGATTCCCTAAAATATTGATGGAAATGCTCTCTCACACTTCAAATTTTGTTAAAATGGCGCCCAAAGGCGAGACTCTTTAATGATTCTTTTTGCATGTGAAGCGTAATTGAGTACGCATGTTATCCGATATTGCGCGTTGGCAAGACATTGATAATATACAAGCGTTTAAGAAAATTGTATGAACGGACGTAAAAAAAAACACATAATGCGTTTGGCATATAGCAAAGTACGCCACGGCGGTTTGAAAACCGTTATTATAAACTGAAACATACAGAACTGAAATGCAAGCAAAGCGAGAGGTAGCAACACGTGGCCCAATGTGACACGTGACTGAATACCATTCCTACTCGGCTTCTTATTTGTTGGGGTATGAAACCCGTGAATAACATGCGACAAGTTACCATTCCCTCACGGATTCTTTTTTGGGCTTTTCCTCCGGCAGTACTGCATTTGCTTTGTAACAAATACTGGGGCTAACAGCTATTATTAAAACAATACATGTCACGTGACTGCTTACCAGTCCGTCACGGCTTTCTCTGCAGGCAGAACCTCGCCAGGGCCGGATGAACACCTGTAGATCAGATTTTCACCGATGCCTGGCCGAGTTTTTTTATCTGAATGCTTCAAGTAGCCCATTTGCGCAAGTTTGCGCGCATAGGATTGCGCGCCACGGCTCAACGCGCTACTCAGGCGAAGCGGCGGTGCATTGTGGGTGTCTCGCAACTCATTGTGCACTTGAAGGGCTTCTTTCGCGAAGTCTGCGTTAGAGTGAATTAAAATAAACAACTAAAGATCTGACTCTAGGAAACAAGACATGACAATTCATGAGCGATACCCCCCCCCCACCCCCCATATCAAGAAAATTCAGCCCAAAATTGTCCTTTTTGACAACGCGGGCACTTAGAAACTAATACATTCCTTGTTTGGAAAAACTGCATGATTGTCATTTTTAAAGGTGAGCGTACTCCAGGCGCTTTGTAAACTTTATGACTTGTAATCAGAAGAGAAAAACAGTCTATGTGAGCATCTTTAGCCAGTTGTGAAGGTCTCTGAAAAGAATTCCTCGGTAACAAAAAACGGCAATTTCTTCATGATCTCTTATTTCCCTCGCGCCTGTAAGGGAGAGATCTATTGTTCATGTCATTACGTTCCACATCCCTTCACACCTATTTGATACCTTAAGTCTGAAAGAGTATGTGAGAGATCCTAAAGATAATAGGTCTTTTACCACTTTACTTTGCTAGGATAGAAAAAATGGCGTTCGTTTTTTCTTGAGTAATAATTTTTTCACAACAATATTAAGAGACGAAAAAAAAAAAACGAACAACGAAAAATAACAATAACAAAAATAAAACACACAAGAAAACGTTTTCAACATGATAGCGGTTTTGAACTCCAGGTACGAAAGGAATCAGACAAAGAGATATCGTCAGAAATATTGTTGAGACAAATTCGAAACTCATCCTGGTAGAAAACACTTTTTTGATTGGAGAGAATCTGTAAAATTTTATGGAATTCGTTTTCTTACCTGCAGACGCAGACACGGCGAACGCGGCCAAAATCAAAGCAACCAGCTTCATTACTGTTCACTGTACACGAACAACCTTGTCTCCCGCCTCCTTGGGCCTCTTTTGTAGCTGGATTAGCTAAGCAAGCTTTCAATAATTAACGCCGTTTGGATATTTCCTACCTGGTTTCTGTTTCACAATGACCAGTATATTTGTTTAGCGAGGTGATTTTTGGTTTATTTATTATGGCTTTACTCTCTCGGACAGGTTGCAAAACAAACAAGGTTACAAGGTAATTAGACCTGAAAACGTGGCTGAGGCGAGAAAAGGGAATTGTTATCATCTATGCAAAGGGCTTGAGCGTCTGCTTACTACCTATTGTTCGCACACTACACGACAAAGACAGCCCCAACCCAGCTTTCGTCTTTTTTGCTCCGTCAAAGGGCTACAGCTCGAAACGTCAACAAAACTTACTCAGTGTAAAAAATACCATCTCATTATTGTGTTGATCTATTCCCTGGTTTTCTTTACCAACATGGCGATTCTATTGCTCCTCTTAGAACGCCTTTAGCGCTGAAACACCACACCCTTACACGCTGCATTCTGTTTAATCCCCTTTTTCATACTGGAGCCAGAAGTTTCACAGCGGTGTTTAATGGGCTGAATACCATTTATTTGAAATATGCTCTTTATCGGGCGTGGCTTTTTACGTGCTTTATTGGCGCTCGTTTAATTAAGGATAAATACCCGGCAACAATTGAAAGGTAAAGCGAATACTAATCTGATACCCTGTGGTCTCAAAGCCTCAGGCTCGCAGCTAGCAGGGTAAATTTTTAACAATCATTTAAATGGATTATATATGTGTTTGTTTTTTCAGCTAGTACTCTAATGGAGTGTCTTTACAAGGCGTCCATTCGTGTTGTGGAAGCTGTGCTTTCGTGGCCAACTTTGAGATATTTTGAAGAACGCTATCCGATCACACTATAAATGGTGATGTACAATTGCTTGTATTAACATTATTTGGAGGTACGCTATGTCATGACTTTGGGGTCTGTTACGTTTTGCAAAACTTTTAGGTCAGTGGGCCAAGTAATCAATCACATTTTTTTGCAAAGAAAAAACTGTGACCTTAGTGAAAAAGTGACCTTATTTGTGTCACGCCTTGTTGATTGTTACCTTTAACCTGCTCATGTTTGGATAGTCGGTCGCAGTTCGCCTTGATAATTTGTTTTTGATTGATATTTTGGATTCGAAATCATCACCTACCAGTCGTCAGGCTGAAATTGTTTTCAGTTGCTTTGCTCTTGTCGTGTTTGTCTCCAATTTGTATAATGTTCACACGAATAAAGCTTTAAATGCAAAATTAGTAGCAGTCTTTCCCGGTCTAGTAGCTTGAACAAGATTTTTTTAGCTTTTGGATTGTATCGCGGAAAAAAGTAAATAAAATTCAATGGTATGAAATGTAAAAAAGTGCAAGTGGTAAAAACAAGTGTGCGTGATGACGTTGACTTGATGGGTATTCGCGAATTTGGCCTGAACTAAATGACGTGTTTTCTTCCTTCCTGCCTTCCTTGATCCCTCCTCCGACTGTCGTAATAAAGTGAAGCCTTTTAACATCTAGTAAATGTTATTTAGTTATGACGCTACAGTGCCATAGCAGGCCTGGCAATATTGGGGGGGGGGGGGGGCACAGGCCCGCCCCTTTTTAAAATTTTTCCGGGGGGAGGGGAGTTCTCTGATAGAAATCTGACCACCCCCGAAAGAACAAAGGGGGATTTTTTTATGCCTTTGCACTATCTCCACGGGACGTTTATTGTCGGATTTGGCTACATACCAGAGTGATCTAGCTTATGCTTTATAGTTTTGTCTTCAGATAGCCGTCTATTGAGAACCAAAAGTGGACCTTCGGCCGTTGTGGGCTCCCCTGCACCCTTCTGGGTACGACCCTGTATGTCGCCAATACTATTGTACATCTGAGCATCATTGGGCAATAAGCGACTTGTACTAAGACATCATCCCAATCTGAGGTCTGACAAGTATTTTTAGGAAGCGATGGCTGGCTTGTGATGTGTGTAGCATGTCCATGCAGATTGCCCTAGCAGTGACGTCTCTTTGTTTGTAGCATATAGTTGCTCCAAGATATATTCAAAGATAGCCTCTTCCGCAGGCCTCTCTTAACGTTAGAAGCCGTGAGTGAATCTAAACAGGGTTTCCTGTGATCGGCAAATTCCTTTTTAAGGGGGGAGGGGACAATGCCAGGAAATTCGTAACTCGTCTTCAGCTCCTCGCGCTCGACCCATCGCCACAGGAATCCCGAGCGTCTGTGTTTCTTTTCTGCTGCTTTCTGGGTAAAGCGATGAGTGTTACGCGTTGTCCAGTCAGGTCTGTACATAAAAATCAAGAAGAGGGGGTGGGGCCTATTGGGCGTGGTTTTGCACGCAAAGAGAAGTTCGAACTCTTCAGGTTCGTATACATCTTCTCTTGTGTAGCAAATTTAATTTGCAATGTACATCTACATTGTTAATCCACAAAGGGGTTACCATCACTGTGGATACCCCGCCTTCTCTCTTTCCCACATGGTCTTTGTTACGCGATATCGTATCCAGGGATCTCGGAGTTGCGTGCGTTGTTCGTATACGAACTTTGAAGCATAAAAGTGGGGACGTAAAAAAAAGAGTTAAAACACATCTGTGAATATCCTGTTAGACCGGTTATGTCCTGTTTGGTGGAAGCTTGTGATGTCGTGACGGTGTAGATGACCCTCTAATGTAGCGGGGGCCTGGGCGAGATGTGACACAACAGGGTGCCCAAACGACATTCTACGAAAACTAGGTCGCATGTATAGCTATACCGTAATTCTATATCTTGAGCTCTGTTACTATGTTTTGGCTATATGTTGAGAAATTTGTTAGGTTTGTTAATGTGTAAACTTCTTTTGTCCTGGGATTGACAAAGCATGAAAGAATTTTGGGCAGAGAACATTGAAAATGCAAGGTTTAACACAACTTTTATTTTTATTGATACAATTTCCCAATGATATTGTCAAAGCAATTGTAACTACAATCATAGCTTCTCTTGCCATCATTTCAGCCAACTGATAAGTAAAGTGTAAATATGCTGTTAAATGATTCAATCACAAAGTGTTTCAACATTCCAATACCCTAGATTGCTAGACAAGTCATGACAGCATTTGATGATGCCATGATAACTATGTTTAAAATAATACAACTCTAGCTATACCAGGCCCGTACCCAGGGGGTTGCATTTGCACCCCCCCCCCCCCCACCCACAAAGAAAAAGTCAACTTCCGGTTTGCAATAAAAACCCTGTTTGTAAACAAAACTATAAAGCATAAGCATATTAGATAAAAAAAGGTATTCTAGATCACTCTTGTATGTCTCTGGTATGTATCTATAAGTCAGACTTTTTTACAGCCAAATCTGATAATGAACGTCCCGTCCCATTTATGTTTCAGGGGAAGTCAATTTTCGTCAGAAACCCCCCCCTCCCCGTATAGGTCCACTATTTTGGTTGCACCCCACAATCAAAAAGAATAATTAGTAATAAATTATGAGGTGTCACTATTGCTACACATCAAATACTTACAAATCTAGTTTAACTTGATACAATATTTATTACCACTTTATACATGATAGTATTAAACTGAAAAAGATATTTCAGTAGCTCAGCCATTTCACAGTCAAAAAGAAAATAATCAGTAATGAATTATGAGGAGTTGCTATCGCCATACATGAAATCCTTACAACACTAGAGTTTCACTTGATCCATTATTTATTACAATTTTCTATATAATAATATTGGCAATGATAAGTGACAATGACATTAAAATAGTTCTATGTATGTCTGTCAATGATTGTCTTGACCATAATCTCTAAGTGTGCTCTCATCCAAGTGCACATTGAGCTTTTTAAACTGCTTCTTCCTTTTTGCCTTTTTGCGCTGCGGCATTTGCTGGGTTCTTTTGACCCCTGTATCCTGCATGGTTGATATACCAGCCTTCACCAAATATTTTTCAATATCTGCTTCACCAATGCCATCAACGGACACTGCTCGCCAGTGTTTTTGAAACTCTTCATCTATTTCCATCTTATAACCCTTATTATTATAAAACAGAAGAACTTTCTTGTCACATGACCTAGTTATAAACATGATGCGACTACTAACATTGCGTACTATCTTATCGGCATCTGGCAGGCTCTCCCGTACATCATCAAGGAGAATACCTCCATGACCCCTCTCTTCATGCTTTTCCAGCAATTTTACTAATTGCTTCTTATCACGAATATGATATTTCGGACTAAACGCAAATTTCCCGTCCTTGAAGGCAAGCTTTGGGTTCTCTTTTAGTGCGTTATTTTCAAGCCAAGACTTGTCATTTGGATTGATATCTGTGTAGTTTATTTTGTCCAGTATTTCGTCCAGTGAAAGCGGCTCAAATTGTCGAGTTAAATGCCTGTTTTTCATAAAATCGACAATCTTAGCGATAACAACAAACCTCTTATTACTTCTGAGTTTTAGATGGTTTTTGTCGAGTGTTGGGCTTGAGGCCTTTTTGGGTTGAAGTAGTTCTTTCGGTAGATGTTTTGGAGGTGCCCTCGATTTAGATCCCGACGGTTTTTTACTCGATGGCTTTGCTTTCTTAGCTTCGACTGTCGGTTGACTTGCACTACGTTTTTTAAAGTCTTGTAAGTCCTTGAGTAATGAGGGGTCCATCTCACTGATAAGAGCAACCCTCAAAGGGACAATAAATATGAATTAAAAACTTTCTAATCTCGACGGAATCAAATATGGCTGCTTATACTTTCTTTCTTTCTTCTTTTAGAATAGCTGTACCGCTGGCCATTAAATCGACGGGCTCAACAGTTATTAAAGACTGTTGGTTAAAAATAGACAGAAAAATCCCATGACGCGATTTTACTGACCCTGATAATATGCTGAAATCGCAAAAAAAATAACTGCGCATAAAATAATAGATTTGAAAAACAATTTTTCATTCTTGCAGTTTTCCTTGTGGCAGGCGTTAGGGCTCCCTGTGTTAAAACCCGCTGGTCTTTAGACTAAGGGCTCAGAATTCACTTTTGGCGCGAATATTTATAATATGGTTGGAAAAGCAAAGTTCAACAAAGCGAAGTTCTAGATATTTTCCTACCAAAATCATGGCGTCTGCTGTAGATGTTTTACAGGTAAATAGGTGCCATGGTACCGAATTATCATTTTAACGTACAATATTGACGTGGATTTTTTTTTGTAGTCTTTTGCGTCGAATAATGACTTATTTGATGCCGAGATAGGGGAGGAAAGCAATGGCGCGGAAAACGGCGTCCCTTCGGATACAGAGGAAAAACCTTTGAGTTCTACCTCTGAACATGACTCGAACGAGGAAAACGAAGCCCCAGCTAACGAAGGCAGTGATTCAGAGGACAAAGATAAAGATGAATTTGGGGGCTCGAATACCAAGGCTAAGCGTGGGAACAGGGTAATTTTGATCTGTGTTCCTAGATTCGTCAACAACCTACATCATCGGTCAGATTTTTTGATTTAGTCATCCAACTGATATATTCATGATCTTTATTTAACCAATTTCCCATAGTTTTCCATAGACCAGCAGGGGCGGATCTAGCTTTTCGTTAAAGGGGTGGTTTGGCTCAGTGACAAAGGGGGGAGGGGGTAAATTGTTGTTACATATGGCTTTCTGGCAGCCCAAAGGGGGAGAGGGTAATCCTCCTAAACCCTCCCCCTAGATCGGCTACTGACCAGGAATTTATTCATCATTTTACAATCAAAATGTTGTGGATGATGAACTGTCAATATCATGTTTGATAGTACATGCCATAGAAAATGATTGGAAATTTTTTTTTCTACAACAAACAAACAACAAAGAAAATCAAAACAACACACTTTTGCTCAAAATGCCCCCCCTAAAATAAATGATGAATAACCCCAGATATAGAAAGAAAAACATGCTCATTTATGTGCGTCGAAACTACTTACTGTTTTTGTATTCTATTCTCAGTCTCCAAAACCACGGAAAATGAAGAAAGCTGCAATTCAGTTAATTCACAGTGAAAGTCAGAGAATGGTCAGAGGTACGTTACTAGAGGGACGGCAGGATGCTTATTTGAGAAGTAAATCACTTAGTTGGACATGTTCACCCCTAACTAGACGTGAAGGTGGTATTTGAGGTGTAGATGAGACTGGGTAGGAGACATAGGAAACATGGCCGACTTCAAAGGCCTCAAACCTTGTTTGGTTTTTGGCCCTGTCATGTGCCTGTGTGAGGGCACAGGACAAGCTTACAATATAAAAGAATAGTAAACAAATAATATTTGATCTTTGTATCAATACCAACACTATCATTGTTTTCAAAACTTCACAGTATTGATGCAGATTCAAATGCTATTACTGTGTAAGATCACAGAGATTATTTGATAGAGCTGTACTCCATATAATGTTAGCCCTGCTCGGCACTTAACATAGCATATATGGCTGTATTAAACTAATTTTGTAGCAAAGGATGTAATAACAATAGCAAAATGATAAAGACAGATTAGGAAAAAATGAATAAAATAGCAATTTTCCCAAATAAATTGTTTTAAATACATGTATTTATTACTCTCATACAAATGTTTTCTTTTGCTGTACTCTTGGTCCGTGCATGTTCATGGCCATTTTAAAGGGTTGTTCAACATCACAAAATACCTATTTTTTACACTTTGAAATATACAGTTTCTTAACCAGTCTCCTCTACTAACTATGATTGAGTACTGTGAGTTTTCCACAGAAAGTAAACTCCAGTAGGTAAATGAAACTTCTTAGAAAACAACATCTGCCCTAACACTTTTTATCCACAGAATCTCTTCTAAAACTGCCTTATCATCAGCCGGAGGCCAAACCAATCTCACATTTCCTCAAACGTGTGCCAATTATTAAAGATGAGCCTATTAAAAAGTGAGTGTGGTTAAAGTGTAATTATACTACATATGCTTTTATAGATGGCTTACAAAAGCAGGGGCGGCTGAACTACCCTAGCCTTAAAGTGTGTGTTAAAGGGTTGGGGGTTGGCTCACGATAATAAATGGACACAAAATTTTTGGATTGAAGATGATTAATATGCATGGATTCTGGGAATGTGCTACAGGACACAGGGAAATTTTTGAAATATTTGTATTTCTGAAATGCTAAAAAAATGTTAAAATGTGTTGGAAATTAATTTCATTAAATCATTTAACTCATACCTAAAATTCTTTTAATCAAAAGTCATCAAAGACTTCCTAGTATGAATTTGCTGTTAAAAGCATAAGAACTTATAGTCAAACTCATATGGCTTTGCAACTGCCAATTTGCAAGAAATTAGATCCTTGCCTTGTTAAGAGAGAGTAGTCAATTTACCATGTAAACTACTAGTCATACTGTTGCACCATAAACCATTTAATTGCAAACAAAAACGCAATTGATTGGTCATAGTTGATTATGGAGCAGGGAGTTCATTAAGTTTCAGAGTAGGCAGTGGAGATTAATAACTAGGGAGTGGAGGTTATGTTATTTTATTAGTTCAAATTAAACATTAATCTACTTTTTTTAAAGTAGTCAGAGCTCAGAAAATAGTAGCTGGCTGTTCTGCTGGCCACCAGGCCTAAATGAAACCCCTAAGCTATTCCAAAACAAGAAATGTTTAGTAATTCATTTTCAATAACTCGTCTAGAAATCTTAACTTTATCCTTTTTCTATATTCATTAGATCTAATAACAAAAAGGCAAGCCAAGAAAATCAAAGTGTTGTTGATGGTGACAAAGATAATGAAGAGATCTCCGCCACTCCTCTTACTGTGATTAACACAGAAGCAAAAAATATTACACCAAAGCTTAGCACGGAGGATGATCCATTCTTCTTTGAAGAGACACCAACTTCAAAACCTCCGAACAAGGGGATACAGAGTCTAATGGAGAGGTAGGATGCAGGGTCTGATGGAGAGAAAGGGGTACAGGGTCTGATGGAGAGATCGGGGTACAGGGTCTGATGGAGAGATCGGGGTACAGGGTCTGATGGAGAGGTAGGGGTACAGGGTCTGATGGAGAGGTAGGGGTACAGGGTCTGATGGAGAGGTAGGGGTACAGGGTCTGATGGAGAGATCGGGGTACAGGGTCTGATGGAGAGATCGGGGTACAGGGTCTGATGGAGAGATCGGGGTACAGGGTCTGATGGAGAGATCAGGGTACAGGGTCTGATGGAGAGATACGGGTACAGGGTCTGATGGAGAGATAGGGGTACAGGGTCTGATGGAGAGATCAGGGTACAGGGTCTGATGGAGAGATCGGGGTACAGGGTCTGATGGAGAGATCGGGGTACAGGGTCTGATAGAGAGATAGGGGTACAGGGTCTGATGGAGAGATCGGGGTACAGGGTCTGATGGAGAGATCGGGGTACAGGGTCTGATGGAGAGATCGGGGTACAGGGTCTGATGGAGAGATAGGGGTATAGGGTCTGATGGAGAGGTACGGGTACAGGGTCTGATGGAGAGATAGGGGTACAGGGTCTGATGGAGAGGTAGGGGTACAGGGTCTGATGGAGAGGTAGGGGTACAGGGTCTGATGGAGAGGTAGGGGTACAGGGTCTGATGGAGAGATCAGGGTACAGGGTCTGATGGAGAGATAGGGGTACAGGGTCTGATGGAGAGATAGGGGTACAGGGTCTGATGGAGAGATCGGGGTACAGGGTCTGATGGAGAGATCGGGGTACAGGGTCTGATGGAGGGATAGGGGTACAGGGTCTGATGGAGAGGTAGGGGTACAGGGTCTGATGGAGAGGTAGGGGTACAGGGTCTGATGGAGAGGTAGGGGTACAGGGTCTGATGGAGAGGTAGGGGTACAGGGTCTGATGGAGAGATCGGGGTACAGGGTCTGATGGAGAGATCGGGGTACAGGGTCTGATGGAGAGATCGGGGTACAGGGTCTGATGGAGAGATCGGGGTACAGGGTCTGATGGAGAGATAGGGGTACAGGGTCTGATGGAGAGATCGGGGTACAGGGTCTGATAGAGAGATAGGGGTACAGGGTCTGATGGAGAGATCGGGGTACAGGGTCTGATGGAGAGATCGGGGTACAGGGTCTGATAGAGAGATAGGGGTACAGGGTCTGATGGAGAGATCGGGGTACAGGGTCTGATGGAGAGATCGGGGTACAGGGTCTGATGGAGAGATCGGGGTATAGGGTCTGATGGAGAGGTACGGGTACAGGGTCTGATGGAGAGGTACGGGTACAGGGTCTGATGGAGAGGTAATGGTACAGGGTCTAATGGAGAGATCGGGGTACAGGGTCTGATGGAGAGATCGGGGTACAGGGTCTGATGGAGAGATAGGGGGTACAGGGTCTAATGGAGAGATAGGGGGTACAGGGTCTGATGGAGAGATAGGGGGTACAGGGTCTGATGGAGAGATAGGGGGTACAGGGTCTGATGGAGAGATAGGGGGTACAGGGTCTGATGGAGAGATCGGGGTACAGGGTCTGATGGAGAGATCGGGGTACAGGGTCTGATGGAGAGATCGGGGTACAGGGTCTGATGGAGAGATCGGGGTGCAGGGTCTGATGGAGAGATCGGGGTACAGGGTCTGATGGAGAGATCGGGGTACAGGGTCTGATGGAGAGATCGGGGTACAGGGTCTGATGGAGAGATCGGGGTACAGGGTCTGATGGAGAGATCGGGGTACAGGGTCTGATGGAGAGATAGGGGTACAGGGTCTGATGGAGGGATAGGGGTACAGGGTCTGATGGAGAGGTAGGGGTACAGGGTCTGATGGAGAGGTAGGGGTACAGGGTCTGATGGAGAGGTAGGGGTACAGGGTCTGATGGAGAGGTAGGGGTACAGGGTCTGATGGAGAGATCGGGGTACAGGGTCTGATGGAGAGATCGGGGTACAGGGTCTGATGGAGAGATCGGGGTACAGGGTCTGATGGAGAGATAGGGGTACAGGGTCTGATGGAGAGATAGGGGTACAGGGTCTGATGGAGAGATCGGGGTACAGGGTCTGATAGAGAGATAGGGGTACAGGGTCTGATGGAGAGATCGGGGTACAGGGTCTGATGGAGAGATCGGGGTACAGGGTCTGATAGAGAGATAGGGGTACAGGGTCTGATGGAGAGATCGGGGTACAGGGTCTGATGGAGAGATCGGGGTACAGGGTCTGATGGAGAGATCGGGGTATAGGGTCTGATGGAGAGGTACGGGTACAGGGTCTGATGGAGAGGTACGGGTACAGGGTCTGATGGAGAGGTAGGGGTACAGGGTCTGATGGAGAGGTAATGGTACAGGGTCTAATGGAGAGATCGGGGTACAGGGTCTGATGGAGAGATCGGGGTACAGGGTCTGATGGAGAGATAGGGGGTACAGGGTCTAATGGAGAGATAGGGGGTACAGGGTCTGATGGAGAGATAGGGGGTACAGGGTCTGATGGAGAGATAGGGGGTACAGGGTCTGATGGAGAGATCGGGGTACAGGGTCTGATGGAGAGATCGGGGTACAGGGTCTGATGGAGAGATCGGGGTACAGGGTCTGATGGAGAGATCGGGGTACAGGGTCTGATGGAGAGATCGGGGTACAGGGTCTGATGGAGAGATAGGGGTACAGGGTCTGATGGAGAGATAGGGGTACAGGGTCTGATGGAGAGATCGGGGTACAGGGTCTGATGGAGAGATCGGGGTACAGGGTCTGATGGAGAGATAGGGGTACAGGGTCTGATGGAGAGGTAGGGGTACAGGGTCTGATGGAGAGGTAGGGGTACAGGGTCTGATGGAGAGGTAGGGGTACAGGGTCTGATGGAGAGGTAGGGGTACAGGGTCTGATGGAGAGATCGGGGTACAGGGTCTGATGGAGAGATCGGGGTACAGGGTCTAATGGAGAGATAGGGGGTACAGGGTCTGATGGAGAGATAGGGGGTACAGAGTCTGATGGAGAGATAGGGGGTACAGGGTCTGATGGAGAGATCGGGGTACAGGGTCTGATGGAGAGATCGGGGTACAGGGTCTGATGGAGAGATAGGGGTACAGGGCCTGATGGAGAGATAGGGGTACAGGGTCTGATGGAGAGATCGGGGTACAGGGTCTGATGGAGAGATCGGGGTACAGGGTCTGATGGAGAGATAGGGGTACAGGGTCTGATGGAGATATCAGGGTACAGGGTCTGATGGAGAGATAGGGGTACAGGGTCTGATGGAGAGATAGGGGTACAGGGTCTGATGGAGAGATAGGGGTACAGGGTCTGATGGAGAGATCGGGGTACAGGGTCTGATGGAGAGATCGGGGTACAGGGTCTGATGGAGAGATCGGAATACAGGGTCTGATGGAGAGATAGGGGTACAGGGTCTGATGGAGAGATAGGGGTACAGGGTCTGATGGAGAGATAGGGGTACAGGGTCTGATGGAGAGGTAGGGGTACAGGGTCTGATAGAGAGATAGGGGTACAGGGTCTGATGGAGAGATAGGGGTACAGGGTCTGATGGAGAGATAGGGGTACAGGGTCTGATGGAGAGGTAGGGGTACAGGGTCTGATGGAGAGATAGGGGTACAGGGTCTAATGGAGAGATAGGGGTACAGGGTCTGATGGAGAGATAGGGGTACAGGGTCTGATGGAGAAATAGGGGTGCAGGGTCTGATGGAGAGGTAGGGGTGCAGGGTCTGATGGAGAGATCAGGGTACAGGGTCTGATGGAGAGGTAGGGGTACAGGGTCTGATGGAGAGATCGGGGTACAGGGTCTGATGGAGAGATCGGGGTACAGGGTCTGATGGAGAGATCGGGGTACAGGGTCTGATGGAGAGATCGGGGTACAGGGTCTGATGGAGAGATAGGGGTACAGGGTCTGATGGAGAGATCGGGGTACAGGGTCTGATGGAGAGATCGGGGTACAGGGTCTGATGGAGAGATAGGGATACAGGGTCTGATGGAGAGGTAGGGGTACAGGGTCTGATAGAGAGATAGGGGTACAGGGTCTGATGGAGAGATAGGGGTACAGGGTCTGATAGAGAGATAGGGGTACAGGGTCTGATGGAGAGATAGGGGTACAGGGTCTGATGGAGAGGTAGGGGTACAGGGTCTGATGGAGAGATAGGGGTACAGGGTCTAATGGAGAGATAGGGGTACAGGGTCTGATGGAGAGATAGGGGTACAGGGTCTGATGGAGAAATAGGGGTGCAGGGTCTGATGGAGAGGTAGGGGTGCAGGGTCTGATGGAGAGATCAGGGTACAGGGTCTGATGGAGAGGTAGGGGTACAGGGTCTGATGGAGAGATCGGGGTACAGGGTCTGATGGAGAGATCGGGGTACAGGGTCTGATGGAGAGATCGGGGTACAGGGTCTGATGGAGAGATCGGGGTACAGGGTCTGATGGAGAGATAGGGGTACAGGGTCTGATGGAGAGATCGGGGTACAGGGTCTGATGGAGAGATCGGGGTACAGGGTCTGATGGAGAGATCGGGGTACAGGGTCTGATGGAGAGATAGGGATACAGGGTCTGATGGAGAGATCGGGGTACAGGGTCTGATGGAGAGATCGGGGTACAGGGTCTGATGGAGAGATCGGGGTACAGGGTCTGATGGAGAGATAGGGGTACAGGGTCAGATGGAGAGATAGGGGTACAGGGTCAGATGGAGAGATAGGGGTACAGGGTCTGATGGAGAGATCAGGGTACAGGGTCTGATGGAGAGATCAGGGTACAGGGTCTGATGGAGAGATAGGGGTACAGGGTCTGATGGAGAGATAGGGGGTACAGGGTCTGATGGAGAGATAGGGGGTACAGGGTCTGATGGAGAGATAGGGGTACAGGGTCTGATGGAGAGATAGGGGTACAGGGTCTGATGGAGAGATCGGGGTACAGGGTCTGATGGAGAGATAGGGGTACAGGGTCAGATGGAGAGATAGGGGTACAGGGTCAGATGGAGAGATAGGGGTACAGGGTCTGATGGAGAGATCAGGGTACAGGGTCTGATGGAGAGATCAGGGTACAGGGTCTGATGGAGAGATAGGGGTACAGGGTCTGATGGAGAGATAGGGGTACAGGGTCTGATGGAGGGATAGGGGTACAGGGTCTGATGGAGAGGTAGGGGTACAGGGTCTGATGGAGAGGTAGGGGTACAGGGTCTGATGGAGAGGTAGGGGTACAGGGTCTGATGGAGAGGTAGGGGTACAGGGTCTGATGGAGAGATCGGGGTACAGGGTCTGATGGAGAGATCGGGGTACAGGGTCTGATGGAGAGATCGGGGTACAGGGTCTGATGGAGAGATAGGGGTACAGGGTCTGATGGAGAGATAGGGGTACAGGGTCTGATGGAGAGATCGGGGTACAGGGTCTGATAGAGAGATAGGGGTACAGGGTCTGATGGAGAGATCGGGGTACAGGGTCTGATGGAGAGATCGGGGTACAGGGTCTGATAGAGAGATAGGGGTACAGGGTCTGATGGAGAGATCGGGGTACAGGGTCTGATGGAGAGATCGGGGTACAGGGTCTGATGGAGAGATCGGGGTATAGGGTCTGATGGAGAGGTACGGGTACAGGGTCTGATGGAGAGGTACGGGTACAGGGTCTGATGGAGAGGTAGGGGTACAGGGTCTGATGGAGAGGTAATGGTACAGGGTCTAATGGAGAGATCGGGGTACAGGGTCTGATGGAGAGATCGGGGTACAGGGTCTGATGGAGAGATAGGGGGTACAGGGTCTAATGGAGAGATAGGGGGTACAGGGTCTGATGGAGAGATAGGGGGTACAGGGTCTGATGGAGAGATAGGGGGTACAGGGTCTGATGGAGAGATCGGGGTACAGGGTCTGATGGAGAGATCGGGGTACAGGGTCTGATGGAGAGATCGGGGTACAGGGTCTGATGGAGAGATCGGGGTACAGGGTCTGATGGAGAGATCGGGGTACAGGGTCTGATGGAGAGATAGGGGTACAGGGTCTGATGGAGAGATAGGGGTACAGGGTCTGATGGAGAGATCGGGGTACAGGGTCTGATGGAGAGATCGGGGTACAGGGTCTGATGGAGAGATAGGGGTACAGGGTCTGATGGAGAGGTAGGGGTACAGGGTCTGATGGAGAGGTAGGGGTACAGGGTCTGATGGAGAGGTAGGGGTACAGGGTCTGATGGAGAGGTAGGGGTACAGGGTCTGATGGAGAGATCGGGGTACAGGGTCTGATGGAGAGATCGGGGTACAGGGTCTAATGGAGAGATAGGGGGTACAGGGTCTGATGGAGAGATAGGGGGTACAGAGTCTGATGGAGAGATAGGGGGTACAGGGTCTGATGGAGAGATCGGGGTACAGGGTCTGATGGAGAGATCGGGGTACAGGGTCTGATGGAGAGATAGGGGTACAGGGCCTGATGGAGAGATAGGGGTACAGGGTCTGATGGAGAGATCGGGGTACAGGGTCTGATGGAGAGATAGGGGTACAGGGTCTGATGGAGATATCAGGGTACAGGGTCTGATGGAGAGATAGGGGTACAGGGTCTGATGGAGAGATAGGGGTACAGGGTCTGATGGAGAGATAGGGGTACAGGGTCTGATGGAGAGATCGGGGTACAGGGTCTGATGGAGAGATCGGGGTACAGGGTCTGATGGAGAGATCGGAATACAGGGTCTGATGGAGAGATAGGGGTACAGGGTCTGATGGAGAGATAGGGGTACAGGGTCTGATGGAGAGATAGGGGTACAGGGTCTGATGGAGAGGTAGGGGTACAGGGTCTGATAGAGAGATAGGGGTACAGGGTCTGATGGAGAGATAGGGGTACAGGGTCTGATGGAGAGATAGGGGTACAGGGTCTGATGGAGAGGTAGGGGTACAGGGTCTGATGGAGAGATAGGGGTACAGGGTCTAATGGAGAGATAGGGGTACAGGGTCTGATGGAGAGATAGGTGTACAGGGTCTGATGGAGAAATAGGGGTGCAGGGTCTGATGGAGAGGTAGGGGTGCAGGGTCTGATGGAGAGATCAGGGTACAGGGTCTGATGGAGAGGTAGGGGTACAGGGTCTGATGGAGAGATCGGGGTACAGGGTCTGATGGAGAGATCGGGGTACAGGGTCTGATGGAGAGATCGGGGTACAGGGTCTGATGGAGAGATAGGGGTACAGGGTCTGATGGAGAGATCGGGGTACAGGGTCTGATGGAGAGATCGGGGTACAGGGTCTGATGGAGAGATCGGGGTACAGGGTCTGATGGAGAGATAGGGATACAGGGTCTGATGGAGAGGTAGGGGTACAGGGTCTGATAGAGAGATAGGGGTACAGGGTCTGATGGAGAGATAGGGGTACAGGGTCTGATAGAGAGATAGGGGTACAGGGTCTGATGGAGAGATAGGGGTACAGGGTCTGATGGAGAGGTAGGGGTACAGGGTCTGATGGAGAGATAGGGGTACAGGGTCTAATGGAGAGATAGGGGTACAGGGTCTGATGGAGAGATAGGGGTACAGGGTCTGATGGAGAAATAGGGGTGCAGGGTCTGATGGAGAGGTAGGGGTGCAGGGTCTGATGGAGAGATCAGGGTACAGGGTCTGATGGAGAGGTAGGGGTACAGGGTCTGATGGAGAGATCGGGGTACAGGGTCTGATGGAGAGATCGGGGTACAAGGTCTGATGGAGAGATCGGGGTACAGGGTCTGATGGAGAGATCGGGGTACAGGGTCTGATGGAGAGATAGGGGTACAGGGTCTGATGGAGAGATCGGGGTACAGGGTCTGATGGAGAGATCGGGGTACAGGGTCTGATGGAGAGATCGGGGTACAGGGTCTGATGGAGAGATAGGGATACAGGGTCTGATGGAGAGATCGGGGTACAGGGTCTGATGGAGAGATCGGGGTACAGGGTCTGATGGAGAGATCGGGGTACAGGGTCTGATGGAGAGATAGGGGTACAGGGTCAGATGGAGAGATAGGGGTACAGGGTCAGATGGAGAGATAGGGGTACAGGGTCTGATGGAGAGATCAGGGTACAGGGTCTGATGGAGAGATCAGGGTACAGGGTCTGATGGAGAGATAGGGGTACAGGGTCTGATGGAGAGATAGGGGGTACAGGGTCTGATGGAGAGATAGGGGGTACAGGGTCTGATGGAGAGATAGGGGTACAGGGTCTGATGGAGAGATAGGGGGTACAGGGTCTGATGGAGAGATCGGGGTACAAGGTCTGATGGAGAGATCGGGGTACAGGGTCTGATGGAGAGATCGGGGTACAGGGTCTGATGGAGAGATAGGGGTACAGGGTCTGATGGAGAGATCGGGGTACAGGGTCTGATGGAGAGATCGGGGTACAGGGTCTGATGGAGAGATCGGGGTACAGGGTCTGATGGAGAGATAGGGATACAGGGTCTGATGGAGAGATAGGGGTACAGGGTCTTATGGAGAGATAGGGGTACAGGGTCTGATGGAGAGATCGGGGTACAGGGTCTGATGGAGAGATAGGGGTACAGGGTCTGATGGAGAGATCGGGGTACAGGGTCTGATGGAGAGATCGGGGTACAGGGTCTGATGGAGAGATCGGGGTACAGGGTCTGATGGAGAGGTAGGGGTACAGGGTCTGATGGAGAGGTAGGAGTACAGGGTCTGATGGAGAGGTAGGGGTACAGGGTCTGATGGAGAGATCGGGGTACAGGGTCTGATGGAGAGATCAGGGTACAGGGTCTGATGGAGAGATAGGGGTACAGGGTCTGATGGAGAGATAGGGGGTACAGGGTCTGATGGAGAGATAGGGGGTACAGGGTCTGATGGAGAGATAGGGGTACAGGGTCTGATGGAGAGATAGGGGGTACAGGGTCTGATGGAGAGATCGGGGTACAGGGTCTGATGGAAAGATAGGGGTGCAGGGTCTGATGGAGAGATCAGGGTGCAGGGTCTGATGGAGAGATCGGGGTACAGGGTCTGATGGAGAGATAGGGGTACAGGGTCTGATGGAGAGATAGGGGTACAGGGTCTGATGGAGAGATCGGGGTACAGGGTCTGATGGAGAGGTAGGAGTACAGGGTCTGATGGAGAGATAGGGGTACAGGGTCTGATGGAGAGATAGGGGTACAGGGTCTGATGGAGAGATCAGGGTACAGGGTCTGATGGAGAGGTAGGGGTACAGGGTCTGATGGAGAGATAGGGGTACAGGGTCTGATGGAGAGATCGGGGTACAGGGTCTGATAGAGAGTTAGGGGTACAGGGTCTGATAGAGAGATAGGGGTACAGGGTCTGATAGAGAGATAGGGGTACAGGGTCTGATAGAGAGGTAGGGTGTACAGGGTCCGATGAAGAGATCGGGGTTTGATAGAGAGATGGGGGGTTACAACTTGTAAGAGATGATGATAAGGAAAAAACTTATCTATCCTGTTAACTCAATTTGTTTTTGTTGCAATTTGCAAGGTTTATGAAGCATGCCACTAAGCCATCTCCAAAAATTAAGAAAGCAGAGAAAACAGTAGAGGAGGCGAAATCACCAGTAGCTGCCCTGATACCAGAGGACAACATTGACAAATCCACCCCTGGTAGGCATAGTATCAGGAATGTCACAGTTTTAACTTGCTTAGCCATGTTGGAATTGTTTACTTGGTTGGCAGTGTATATGAAAAAACATCCAAAAACCTGCAGTAATATACCTGTGGTAGAGTATTAAAGGGCTATTCCTAATGTACCTAGGCTTACTTCACTGCATCAAAGTTTCTATAATTCTTATATTTCAATGTATACTTCGCCAGGTGCTAGACTAAAGATCCTGAAGGCACAACTGGAATCAAAGATGAAGCAACAACGAGCAAAGTTAAGGCAGATCCATGAAAGCCAACGGAAACTAGATGATGAGGAAATGAGTGAGGAGGAAGAGGAAGAAGATATTACGGGTGATGGTGTGTTCTATGATATTGCTCACACAGTGCTCTTGGTGGATGTGCTCATAATTTCACAAAAGCTGTTTTTTCCTAAGTCACTTACTTTTTTTTTTCACTATTTGTAATTTTTTGTAACTGGAAAAATTTAATGGAAACCTATACCAAAATTTTTGCAAAGCAAAACATATATATGCAGGATTGGAAAAAATTGTATTGCAACAGTGTGATTGCAATTTTGATCTGCCATTCTGTTTATCCTAAATCTGTCTATTTTTTTTCTGTTTTAGTAACATTTTGTATTTGCAATGGTTGCAAAATACAATGGTTTAGTAACATTTTTATTTGTCATGGTTTTTAATCCTAATTTGAGTTTTCTTTTCAGAATCTGACTCTGATGGTGAATTAGATAAGTGGAATGAAATAGATGAACGCCGACAAGAGGAAGGAATCAATTTTAATGATGATGTCAAAACATCCAAGTCAGAATTTGTAGATGATGAGGCTGAAGATGATGCTGATGATGATGATGATTATGACTATCTTGTTGATCATGCATCTGGATCTGATGGTGATGTGAGTGACGAAGGAAACTGTGATGGTGAAGATGCAAGAGGCAGCCATAAAATGTCTAAAAATAAGATAAAAAAGTTAAAAAAGTCTTTTAAATCCATCAGCAACACCAAATTAGTTATACAAAACAATGATGAGCAGACTATAGACTTGTTTAACGATTCAAGCTCAAGTAGTAAGTTATTCAACATGGAGGGTGCTAGGAGCTCCAAGCACCACAGTGAGGAGTCTGAAGGGCTCTGCCTACGCCTCGATAGCATTGAAGATGAAGAAGAGGAGGAGGAGGAGTTGACCAAGCTGAAGGAGTTTAAGACGCCTGCTCCAGTGTCATCCACAGAGACATCTCAGTCAAGTTTGGCAATCACATCAGATGCAGATGGCAGTAACGAGAGCAGTAGGATCCAAGCGGCACAGGGTGGCGGCCACATGATGCGTGAGAGCGACACTACCTCAGAACTGTCCTCTTTGTTTCCACACTTTGCCGATCGTGTGTCAGATTCCTCTAGAACTCATGGCACCCTCAAAACGGTATGAGCAACAAGTCTCAAATAAACTTAAACCAGCTCTTGTTGTTATGGTTAGATAATTTAGTCAGTTGAAATGTTGGACAATCATAAGATTGTTTGCCAAACATTTTTTTTGCATCCAACTGTACATATCCATGAAAAATACTCCAGACAACATTATTTAAATATGTGTTTTATTTGTAATTTGCTTAAAACAATAAAACTTGTGTGTTTTAGCTCTTCCTTTGTTTATCATGATGTTTCTCTTAGCTGTTGATCAAATGAGATTTGTAAAACTGTAATCATAATGTAGTTTAACCTTTTTGTATGACCACAATGCTTACAGTATACTGTATACATATTGTTATTCTATTTTTAACAGCCAGGAAAACTTTCGCAACTCACCTTACCAATTGAAGACTCACAGGTTAGTGTAAAATCGTTATTGCTATCCCATTATATTTTGAAAACAACCTTTTATTCAAGATACTTTGGTAAAGCTTATTTTGGTAAAGCTAATTAAAGTACTCATTCCTGAGGTTGTTCTCAAAAAGGTAAAAGATTATTAAAACAAAACAACCAGTGCATATAAAAAATAAAGTGATCCTTCAAGTTATGAAGTTTGTTTCGATCAATACTGATTTTTTCTACAAACATTCTTGGTAAGCCACAGTAGCTTGCATCACATAACTCAAATATCAAAGGCATATTTTGATGGCATGAGGTTCTAGTCCAAAATACACCTATTTGTCCTTCAACCTTTTACAGGATCTTTTTGAGAAAAATGATGAGAAGCAACCTACAAGTGCAACAGGGGCTTCGCAATCAGATGGTGCTAATGACTTCCACTTTAGTCTAGATGAGGACACTCAGTTCACCCAAATGCTGGACACACAAGGGTAGGCACTTGCTATGTGCCTCTATTATATGCTTATGCTAAGAATTTGAGGCCCTAAAACATAATTCTTTTATTTGTTCCATTTCAAACAAAATGGCACATGACAAAAGCTATCATTAAATAATAATATTGATGTGATACTTTTTAGAATTCCACTATATTCTGGAGCTCACCAAATGCAGATAATTTGAAACTGATCACGATTGTTTAGATAGCTATTTGCTAGTGTGCATCTCAGTGTTAAAAGTGTAAATTTTACTATGCTTGGTTGCGATGTGCAATTTTCTTTACTCTCATGCTCTTACTCATCGTGTTGTGACAAGATATGTTACCAAATGTGTTGCATTATTTTTTTTTAATATAAATTTGTACTCATACAGACAACTTATGTTACTCTTGTTAGGTTCCTTTATTCCTCCAAGAAACCAAAGAAACCCAAAACCTTGTTCGTCTTTGAGGACACCAACAAGGATGATGATGCTATGGACGAGATTCTTGGCCTATGTTCTGGAAAGTTTGGTGGTGATGGTGCCATCTCACAAGCTCCAAGACCCACTCAGGATCCCAATATGGATGAGATAATAGGACTCTGTTCAGGACAGTTCAGTGATAGCCTTCCTCAGGGTTCATGGAGCAAAAAGGGATTTAACTTTTCCGGTTCTCAAAGCAGTTATAGTAAGAGTTTGCAGGTTGAGGGTGAGGAAAGTAAAGAAAAAGCTGACGATAATGATAAGCCTGAAAATGATAATGAAGATGTTGGGAGTAAAGAATACTTAGATGAAATTCAAGATGATGATATTGATGACATTGATGATAAAAGTGGTGATGAGGAACTTATCAGCAAGCAAGGGAAGACTAAAAAGTAAGTTAAGAAAATATAGTGTCCCTAGAATATGTGATATGTTGCTGGAAGATCCAGTTCTTATGAACCCACCTTCAAGTTCCGCATGGCTTTTGTGGTCTAGAAAATAGACTAGAAAGACTGCAGAAAAGCCGTAGAAAAACAAATCCTGTGAAGTTGTGGTATGTACAGTAGGTCTGCTAATGTTTCAATTGTATCCCTTTGTCTGAGCATAACACTGAACGAAACTACTATTTTTTACTGTGACATAAACATACATACTACTTCAAGCTTGTTTTTATTGATTTTTTCTACTGTGTCTTTGCGTTGTTGTTTTCTTAGGGGTTAAACATTGTGTGTTTGGCAGATATAAACAATATTGTTGTATTTAGGGTTTTCGACAAGATGAATTTCTTGGAGGAGGAAGCAGAGTTGTCAGGAAGTGATGTTGGTTCAGATGAGGATGAGGACATCAACACGGATGATGATGAACTTGAGGAAGACTCGGATCAGGAAGAGCTTCCATCAGACCACGAACTCCAGAAACAGATCAACAAAGTTCACATGTATGTACCCATTTATTCTCACCTTTAACCCTGTTTGCTCTTTATTCAAATAAATAACACTGACCTGGCCTATATTTTCACCCTGTTTCCTGGACTCTCCCTGTTTCTTGGACTCACCCTGTTTCCTGGACTCAGCCTGTTTCCTGGACTTACCCTTTTTCCTGGACTCACCCTGTTTCTTGGATTCACCCTGTTTCCTGGACTCGCCCTGTTTCCCGGACTCACCCTGTTTCCTTGACTCACCCTGTTTCCTGGACTCTCCCTGTTTCCTAGACTCTCTTTGTTTCCTGGACTCACCCTGTTTCCTTGACTCACCCTGTTTCCTGGACTCTCCCTGTTTCCTAGACTCTCTTTGTTTCCTGGACTCACCATGTTTCCTTGACTCACCCTGTTTCCTAGACTCCTTGTTTCTTGGACTCACCCTGTTTCCTGGACTCTCCCTGCTTCTTAGACTCACCCTGTTTCCTGGGCTCTCCCTGTTTCCTAGACTCTCTTTGTTTCCTGGACTCATCCTGTTTCCTTGACTCACCCTGTTTCCTGGACTCTCCCTGTTTCCTAGACTCTCTTTGTTTCTTGGACTCACCCTGTTTCCTGGACTCTCTCTGTTTCTTGGACTCACCCTGTTACCTGGGCTCTCCCTGTTTCCTAGACTCTCTTTGTTTCTTGGACTCACCCTGTTTCCTGTACTCATCCTGTTTTCAAGACTTACCCTGTATGTTGGACTCTGATAAAGCAAGAATATCTCATTATTATTTAATTTCCAGGAAAACCATGATGGACCAAGACAAAGCAGAGCTGCGCCTGATGAAGGAGATGTACCTGCAGGATGGCGATCTGTTCACTGATGGGGAGGGAAGGAAAAGGAACTTCCGTTGGCGAGGCATTGACCAGAACTCACAGCTTGACCTGTTTGACAAGCGACTGTGGGGTGACGAGGATGGTGTCAATGTGGAACTCTTAACGGAAGAGGAAAGCAAGAGAAGAAAGGAGAGGTTCGAGAGAGATACATTCCTTAGGGAGGAGTTGGTAAGTGATTCTTGCTAACTTACTGGAGGGAGTAGGTGAGGTTCGAGAGAGATACATTCCTTAGGTAAGTGTGAGTAAGAGATGGTGAGTAGTTCTTGCTAACTAAGGGGGGGAGGGTGGATGGTTCAAAAGAGATACATTCCATAGGGAGGAGATGGTGAGTGGTTCTTGCTAACTAAGGGGGGGAAGGGTGGATGGTTTGAAATACATTCCTTAGGTAACAGATGGTGAGTGGTTCTTGCTAACTAAGGGGGGGGGGTGGATGGTTTGAGAGAGATACATTCCTTAGGTAAGAGATGGTGAATGGTTCTTGCTAACTAAGGAGGGAGGGTGGATGGTTTGAGAAAGATACATTCCTTAGGTAAGAGATGGTGAGTGGTTCTTGCTAACTAAGGGGGTGGGGCTGGATGGTTTGAGAAAGATACATTCCTTAGGTAAGAGATGGTGAGTGGTTCTTGCTAACTAAGGGGGGGGGTGGATGGTTTGAGAAAGATACATTCCTTAGGTAAGAGATGGTGAGTGGTTCTTGCTAACTAAGGGGGGGGGGGTGGATGGTTTGAGAGAGATACATTCCTTAGGTAAGAGATGGTGAGTGGTTCTTGCTAACTAAGGGGGGGAGGGTGGATGGTTCGAGAGAGATACATTCCATAGTGAGGAGATGGTGAGTGGTTCTTGCTAACTAAAGGGGGGGAGGGTGGATGGTTTGAGAGAGATACATTCCTTAGGTAAGAGATGGTGAGTGGTTCTTGCTAACTAAGGGGGGGAGGGTGGATGATTTGAGAAAGATACATTTCTTAGGTAAGAGATGGTGAGTGGTTTTTGCTAACTAAGGGGGGGGAGGGTGGATGGTTCGAGAGAGATACATTACTTAGGGAGATGGCAAGTGGTTCTTGCTAACTTAGGGGAGGGAGTAGGTGATGTTAGAGAGAGATACATTCCTTATGTATCTGGCAAGTGGTTCTTGCTAACTTTAGATTAGGGGAGGCGGTTCGAGAGAGATACGTTCCTTAGGGAGGAGATAGTGAGTAGTTCTTGCTAACCTAGGGGGGAAGGGTGGGTGGTTCAAGAGAGATACATTCAAGTAAGTACGCAGCTGCTTTGTCTCCTATTATCTTTGTTCTACAAAGGAGTTCTTTTGTCTCTATTCTTCTTGTTCTTTGTGTTGAGGTGCGGATATCGTTCATTTGCCAATCAAATTGCAGCTTGTAAGAGCTGCGTACTGGCCCATACATTCCATAGGGAGGAGATAGTGATTGGTTCTTGCTAACCTAGGGGGAAGAGGGGGAGGGTGTTCGAGAGATACATTTCTTAGTGAGGAGATGGTAGGTGGTCCTTGCAAACTTAGGGCAGGGGGAGGCGGTTCGAAAGTGATACACCCCTTAGGAAAGAGATAGTGAGTTGTTCTTGCTAACCTAGGGGGGAAAGGTGGGTTCCAGAGATACATTTCTTAGTGAGGAGATGGTAGGTGGTCCTTGCAAACTAAGGGCGGGGGAGGGGGTAGAGGATTGAAAGATATGTCAAAAGTCGCCTTAGATATAGTTAGACATACTGCTCAACTATGGTTGAGAGAAACAATCTAGAAGTCATAGTTCAGGAAAATAGTGAGTAAGGTTTATTTGTGGAGAAGGGAACTCATCCTTTATGTATCGATCTGTCCTATGCAGAAAAAGGGCAGAAATGAGAACATGATCCATGACACAGACGAGAACAGTCAGAGCATCTTGAACATCATCAAGGACACCAGCAGTACAACAGCGGCAGCAACAGGTATCAGATATTATTAGCTATGGCATGATATTATACACGGTATGTGATATAGCATGATATTATTATACGGAAGTACAACAATAGGTATGTGATATATATAGCATTATTACACGGAAGTACAACAATAGGTTTGTGATATTGTTACACGGAAGTACAACGATAGATATGTGATATAACATGATATTATTACACGGAAGTACAACGATAGATATGTGATATAGCATGATATTTTACACGTGAGTGCAAACAATAGATATGTGATATAGCATGATATTATTACACGGAAGTACAACAATAGATATGTGATATAGCATGATATTATTACACGGAAGTACAACAATAGATATGTGATATAGCATGATATTATTACACGGAAGTACAACAATAGATATGTGATATAGCATGATATTATTACACGGAAGTACAACAATAGATATGTGATATAGCATGATATTATTACACGGAAGTACAACAATAGATATGTGATATAGCATGATATTATTACACGGAAGTACAACAATAGATATGTGATATAGCATGATATTATTACACGGAAGTACAACAATAGATATGTGATATAGCATGATATTATTACACGGAAGTACAACAATAGATATGTGATATAGCATGATATTTTACACGTGAGTGCAAACAATAGATATGTGATTAAGCATGATATTATTACACGGAAGTACAACAATAGATATGTGATATAGCATGATATTATTACACGGAAGTACAACAATAGATATGTGATTAAGCATGATATTATTACACGGAAGTACAACAATAGATATGTGATATAGCATGATATTATCACATGGAAGTACAACAATAGATATGTGATATAGCATGATATCACACAGGCGTTATATGCTATTTAACTTGATTAACAACAACATGAATGTGAAAACGATATTGCACACACTAGTAACATCAATTTATTGTGTGGATTTGCTTTTAACAGTAACGCCCAAAGCACAGCAACAGCCTTCCAGACATTTGAAGGTCTCTTCCTGTCCCAAATTACAGAGAATTCCGGTAAGAGTGGGTAATAATGAGACTTCCGGAAAGAGCATCTTACAATTCCATTGTTTCTGTTAACATGGGTATTTTTGCGTCCACAAATGTTCACGCATCGTAGCTTTCCCCCCTTTTC
This sequence comes from Nematostella vectensis, assembly GCF_932526225.1. Lineage (NCBI taxonomy): Eukaryota > Metazoa > Cnidaria > Anthozoa > Actiniaria > Edwardsiidae > Nematostella > Nematostella vectensis. The sequence continues at coordinate 14,565,951 of NC_064040.1, read as the reverse complement.
GGGCGCCTTATCTTTTTTCATTTGAGCAGTATTAAACTGCAAAGGTTTATAATTCTTGTTTTTATTTCAACATGCATTTCAAAAACCGCGAAAACTTGCTTATGATTCTCATTCTGTCTAGGATTAGTGCACAGTCTTTTGGGGCTAAGTCTTACGTGTTTTTTTTTTTTTTTTTTTTTTTCTAGTCTCAGAAGGGATCGTTCCTTAATCGTAGCAAGGCCACTCTGAACAGGCTCTCCTCTATAACGGCCAACACGCCGAACGCGTCATCCTCCGGGAGAACCTTCGTCTTCCAGGCCGTGTCAGACAAGGACAAAGCTGAGAGTAACCCCAAGGTAGTAACTATCTTTACATTTTTCATCTAATCTTGTATACAGGCGATCTCCATCTAACGCACCTCCATTTAGTACACACCCTCCTCAAAGCGGATACTTGCCATAGTCCTGATTTCTTTTGACAGTCAATCTCTGTAAATTATACCTCCGTAAATCGAACACCTCAATTAAGCTGTCGTGGACGCTACTAGACAGTCCTGCCACAATTTTTTTTTTCTGGAAAAATAGATTGTGATTTGTCTTCATGGATAAATAAAAACGCTAAAAAACTTGAAATAAATATGGAAAATTTCCGGCAATATTAGCAGTATTAATATTTTGGCAATATTAGCAGTATTAATAATTTGACGCCTTTGACGCCTCTACTTTCAAAGTAGTTCTTGTTCTTTTGCCAGTCAAACTCTGAGACGGGGTCCATAGACTTTGACTCCATTCAGGGGGTACAGTGTCTTGTAACCCCGTTGTAGGGGAATAGGGAGAGAGGATGGAAACTGGGCAAGTAGTTCTCCCACTAAGGCGTAAAAAATATATTCAATAAGCGCCCTTTGTCCCCTAAAAATTAGAATGCCCAATGGCCGAAGCAAGATTGTTAGTTTCGTACTGATCGTCTTTGAGTTTTTCTCAAATTTAATATTTATATTCTTTAAATGATACTTGTGACAAAGTCCACCTATTAATCTTATCCTTTTCCTGTTTTTTTCTTTCTGTAGAAAATGCCTCGGACTGTCTCGATGATAGAACCTGCCGCCAAGAGACCGAAGCTCGACCGAAGTTTGAGCGATGCTGCGAAAGGAAGCATCTTCGCAATGTTATAGTCCTCCGATGTAACACCGAGTATCCCTAAATAAGATCAGCAAAAAGAAGGACCTCATGAACGAAAATTTCTGTACATAACAAATGACGCCTAAAATTGTAAATCATATGCTCACTGGTTTTAAATTTATATGTGACTAAAACTGTTTTACGCTTTATATTGTAATAAAAGCTGTAGAAAAATATGTTCTTTGGTATGAAAAGTTTGATCAAGGCACTGAAGCAATAAAAGTAACAAAGAGTACAGGGAAAGCCAGATGCTTAATTCAAATTACGCATAAATTTGAAAACATTTTTACATTTTTTACAATTTAATGCATTTAGAAAAGATTGATATTTGGATATAATCAAAATACAAAATTAATACAAAATGAAGAGGTGTTTCAAAAGGGTGGATGACGGACAGGGGATACGATTGTGGAACTCCGTTTATTAATAAACCCTGGTAACTGTAACTTTAGCTCAATTTCCCTCAGATTTGGGCCTAATTTTCACTCATTTATACTCGGATATTCTAACTTGATCCTGGTCCTATTTCCAAAGAGGCTCAGCTCGATAAGTATGACAACGTATAAAGTAGTCTTAATTATTCATTTGTTTTCTGTTTCGTTTTATTTAGCGCTTTAAAATATTTACACGTAGTTTAAGCGCTTTATTATTATTCCTTATTATCACTTAAAAGTTATTACTTATTATTAATTATTATCATCATCATTATTATTGATAACTGGAACCTCCGTCTAACACGAATTTTTTTTTTCTTTTGGCATATTTTATGAAATCAGGAGGGAACGGACCATTAAAGAAGTGAAGAGAGCTGAGCTGGTTTCGGTCGTGCATGTGTTTTTAATTATCTGGTCTTAGGTTAGCAACTTTGGTTTCGATATGAAAGCGCAAGGTGTTTCCAGGACGATATATTTTTTTCCGCGCGCTCTTGCGCAACAAACGTAGGAATCTGAATGTAGATTTCGCCATGTCTATTCTGCTGTGCGATGGATCCTTCAAGAAACTCGTCGGCGCAACATCCCGACGCCTGGCGAGCGCGTAGTACAGCAAGATACCAATTCCAGCCAAGCACTGAATCCAAGGCCAAAAAGGTATTGAATGAAATTGGAAAACGCAAAAAAATAAAAAGAATTGCTAGATTCAGTCAGTCGAAAACGATCTAAGGCGACTACGCGGTGTCGTTACGGATACGGCTATCGCTTACAAAAGCTTTAACCGTTGTTTTTGCCGATATTTTTCCGTTTGTTTGTTTATATTTTCGCGTAATGTTTACCCGGTGTTTTATGCTATATTTCCCCGACGTTTTTCCCTATGTTATCGGTGTTTTTCGCTGTGTCTATCCGGTGTTTTTTTGCTATGTTTCCCCGGTGTGTGTATGTGTGTGTTTTTTTCGCATTTTAACCCGGTGTTTTTTTGCTATGTTTACCCGGTGTTTTTTGCTATGTTTACCCGGTGTTTTTCGCATGTTAATCCGGTGTTTTGCGCGATGTTTTCCCTATCAGTTTTTTTTTGCGATGTTTATCCCGGTTATTTTTGCTAGGTACCGAGTTTGAGGCGGCCAAAACAAAACAAGATGGCAACCACAACTCGCCGCGAAAACCACCGGTTTTATTAATTAATTAATTAATTAACAGAGTTTAGGTGGCGATCTAAGAGAAGAATTTGAATTTGCTTTGACTGTACAAAGAAACACTTATACTACTTTAGTTCGTACAAATGATTGTTTTATTAATCTTGTTGTTGAAGCTTAGTAGGAACACTTACCACCCTGCTCTCGCATTGATAACCACACCTGCGCAGCCTTATTGTTCGTGACTAACCTGTTCCGAATCCTAACATTTTCCGGGGGAAATCAAAAGAGGTTCAAGAAGCTGCCATTTTCTGATTTTGGAAACGTATAATAATAAGTGTCATGACATCCGTCCCCTTCATTTTTTTTTTTTCATTCTCTTATCACCCGTCTTTATGTATATCGCTAATACAATGAAGCTATGCGTAACAGATTAAATCTCGATATTTTCAGTCCTGAGTCTGCGATGTCATTTTCTGCTAAGGTCAGCGCATGGTTGGAGACCATGTCCAACGAACAAGATGACAAAACGGTAAATCACCATTGATACAGTACATAGACCGCCAGGGTGCTTATATTCACGTCCAGCGAGAAGATTATTTCAAAATTTCGAAATTTGGGGATCATCTAGGTATTCTTTCTTATATTTTCATCTTTCTTCAGATAGATGACGTCCAAGATTTACAAAAGCCTAACGCTGGTACAGCCGCGGGCTCATTACATCTTGAGCCAATCACAACAGACTCGAGCCCGCGTAACATCGACTCAGCGTTTGTCCGTAAGACGATTCCTCCGATTGTATCCGGGAGCATGGGGAGCAGAGAGGCCTGGGGCGACAAAAAAGCCCGGTCCGGCAAAGACGATGTCTCAACACGAAGTCGGTGAGCCCAGCAGGATGTTACTGAGTGATACAGTAGGGGCGTATCTAGGATTTCGAAAAGAAATGAGTACCTGGAGAAATGGGGGGAGGGGAGAGACCCCCTTCCTGCTGGTTGCATCCGCCAATAAACAAGGGCAGGGTATGGAAGGTTGACCCACGATACATCACGTGCCTTGTTGCTACAAAACACTACCCACGAAAGCCTGCTTGCAGGCGTGGATGGTGTTTCATCTCGAAAACCGAAAACCCAATCAATCAACCATCTAGGCCATACAGTCCCCGGTGAATAGATTGCCGTACCCTCGTTTTCGTGGTAAGATTTCCTCAAATTGTGTCGTAGGCTATCTGGAAACGCTGAAGATATCTTGGCCACAGTAGCAACAGTAACAGCCAGCACACCGTCACTTAGCAACGACGACTTGCCGGAACCGGAAGCTATCGTAGAAGGTCGCGTGACCCCACGTGACGTGGATACCGTCATCACGGGAGGGGAGGGGAGTAAGGTCTCTTCTCTCTTTAAGCAGGTTAGTCTTAGATGACCATGTTTTTGAGGGGGAAGGTAGGGTTGAGGTGGTATTTTCTCGTCGATCATACCTTTTTTTATAAGGAGCAACAGCCTATCACCAGAAACGTACAACTGGCATATGTCCAGTAACCTCTTTAGTAAGCCTTTTTACATACTGGCCCGAGCTCGGTATTTAATTCATTACACTATGTGTCCCGCACATCAAAATAATACTAAAATCCGCATGAAGAAAAAAGATCTTGCAAACCACACATTAGAATAATTTTACGTGATTAAAAAATATTCCTCTCCTTCGAAATTGCTGCCTCTTCTCACTTGTCTTGTTAATTTTTTTTCAGAAACTCTTCGTAGGAGAAGGTCAAGATGCACATGACAAGACGACAGTACCATCATGCGGTGACGGAGAGAAATCAGGTATTTAATCAGTTTCCTTTATAATCTTTTAATCCGGAAGCGTAAAGGTGGGAGAAGCGGCAGGGGGGGGGGGGGGGGCACTCACCCCCCCCCCCCCCCCCACACGGACGAGCCACATATCAAACATATTCCTTAAGGATAGTGTCCTTCGTTTGCATTGCCTTATATGGTCATTGATGCCCATATTTAGAAAAGCTAAAGGTTTCCCGCTCCCTGATCTCCAGAAAATATGGTGAAAAATGCTGATTCCTGTCAATTTGAGACTCGCGGCAAGAATTTGTCAAAAAACCTGACAGCTTGGTCAAATTTGTATCTCACTAATCTTGAAAAGCCCTTAGACCCAGGCCTCCCAGAGATTGACCGAGCGGGTTTGAAGGTCACCCAAATATTGATATGAAAGCGTTCATCATTTCCTATTGAAAAATCGTCAATATTAAATTTGTGATATCGTGTTTCAAGTCCTGTTAGAAAGTGATGCTTTGTGCAATTCTATATTGGTGTCCTCGTGTTTTAACAGGACACCGGGACCCAATTCTAATCACCCAGTGTTAGTATCAGATATGAAGAGGTGACTTCCCTCGTGACTATTTCCAGGTAGCGCTGCCAAGACATTTGGTACAATCACATCTCTAATACAATGGAAAAGGAAGTACAAGCAAGGTGCCGAGCGACGAAGGGACACCATTGCAATAGTAAGAGCTACCCTTGAAGAGGGGGGAGGGGTCCAAAGAAACAGACGGGGTAATAATCGAAAATCAATTTTAACGCTTAAAGGGATCAAACTTTGGTGTGGTCGACAGCAATTTTTATCCCTAACAGATGACTAATTTGCTTTTCATTGTTTTTTTTTTGCCGCCAAAAGCCAAAGCATGCGAGAGTTTGTCCTCCAAAACTTCACGTTATTTTGAGTTCAATTCGCTTTTTTCGACTTGTCTTATAACTATTTGTATTTTTGTTATCACGACAGGACGCCAGACACGAGTCCGTTATGAAAGGAATCGAAAACCAAATCAAAGTCGAGGTAAATGCGTTTCCACAGTCTAGCCTGAGCACTCCATCCGGTCTGCGTTTTCCCCCTTGGTAGGTGCTGTGAGACTAAAATTGTCGAGCCCAACCACAGGGTTCCCATGGAAGTCTAGCTACCTGGGCTGTTCCCCACTACCTGCAGCCATCCAGAAGGCCATATGAGGCATCGCCTTAAAACTACTATGAGGTGTTGCAGGTGGCTTGTAGCGTTTGGTAATAGGCGAAGTAGTATGGTTATGGATTTGTAGAGCGCTTTATACAACGACACTCGTAAATCGCGCGCTCTGATTGGTCAAGCGTCAGCATGCGCGCTCCCAATTGATTGTAAAGGTAGGTTCTCACTAGGACGCAAGCGTAAGCGCAAACGGAAGCGCAACACAAGTGAGAATCGGAATCGGTCAAACACAAGCGCAAGCGATAGAAAATCAAGCAGTTGCGTTATCTTGCGCTTCCGCTTGCGCTTATGTTTTAGTGAGAATCCGAGAACTACGTGCGTTCCGCTTGCGCTTACGTTCAAGTGAGAACCAACCTTAATGTAAGAAAACATTTTTATTGTTGTATAAAACAAATAGATCTTAATTTTTTGTGCGTCTGTCCTCTAATAGATGCACAGAAGACGTCGCAGCGTGTCATGAACAACAGTAACTGCGTCTCGTTCCGATTTTTTTTGTTCATGACACGCTGTTGCGATATCTGTGCATCTGTTAGAGGACAGATGCACGCAAAAATGAGATCTATTTGTTAACTACAAATCTAAACGCCTTTTTGTTCCCAACTGCATCGTATCTATTTGATATATTTCTGTGCAAATGGAAAGAAAGATAGAAAAACAGGGGTACCCAAAAAGCCAACAAAAAAATCGCATCTGATTGGTTCTTCTGTGCGTCTAGAAAAACATGCAAAAAATGGAGCTATAACATCTAATAGCCTCGATATGACATCTATTTTTCATTTGCCGCAGCTGCCCCACTCCCTTAGTTATGCTATCAAAGAAGAAGTTCTACCCATGCTGCATGACAACGTACAAGGTATCACGTGTGATATTCCACAGGGATCCAGGGTATGGATCGTCCTGACATTTTAGATTAAAGAGCTCTTGTCAGCCACATATTTGTTATTGTTCTCATTCAACATCGTCAAGTCTCATACTTCGCAAAAGTATTCCCCAAGTCGGCAGATTTGAAGTTTGTGCTTTTTCATACTTGGTATTTTTGGGTGTTAAGATGGCGACTCTTTAACCTTTGTCCATCATATGGCCGTTTAACGGACATCGAAAAACTGGGGTGAGGCGAGCGTACAGACGACATTAAAAGCAGCTACGCCATAATTTGGGATCCGAGCCCTCGGTCCCTGTACGCTTTACGGCACTGGTCTTTTTTACGCTAAAACATCTTTCCTTGTTTTGAAGCCTATAAATCTGAAGTTGGGAGAAACCACCGACTTACCAGGCAAGCACAAGAAAAGCTAGAAGATCTCACAGGACAGCTTAGAAACCACGCCGGGTCAGACAGTAGACTTGATAGCGAGTAATGCTGAGTCTATAATTAGCAGAAAGAGAAAGTACATAATGTAAAGAAATCTTTTGAGGGATGTAGATATAGCGTGTAGTATGGTAATAAAATTAAATGTGTTAATTTTCTTTATTAAAATCGTAGCCATGATTCGTACAATAAAAATTGCTTTGTATTTGTTATTTACTTCGCTTTAGGTTATTTTGCATGGGAAAAATTTCACTTATTGACTTCAATACATGGCTTGCAAAGGAACACTGAGTAGAAGTCGCATTTACGGAACAATATTTATTAAAGAGAGCGTGGTTCTCTTGTAATTACGAAATAAAATTTATTTTTTGTTAACAGATTACCAGTCCGCTGACAAGAGCACGAGGTGTGTTCTAGACTTTGGACTTCCTTATTTGGATTCTATTGTATTTCCCGCAATTTGATTGGACAGTTGCGAGCCTGGTCTAAATCTGCACTTGAGCTCAAAATGCATTGCGCGGCAGTAAAAATTTTCTCGTCATCTCTATAACCCTTCGTGGACTTACAAATATATCCTTGCGTAAGGGCTTTCTATAAAGCGCCCGAGGTTTCGTCAGACAGCTATTGTTACATTTATTGCAAGGAGAGCTGTTTATAATGGCTGATTTAATGGCTTTTGTCGTCGAGCGTCCAGAGGAAGGGAAAGTTGACAGCGAGGAAAAAGTTGAGGAACCCGAAACGTTTCCTGACAGCACTGAACCAGAAGAGGAGCCAGAACCGGTTAGTTCCACTTCAAACATCGACCTACTAATGGACGAAACAGCTCAGCCTGCACAGCCCCAGCCAAGCCCAACTATTATCGAATCTCCGCCGGCAGAAGAATCGAGTAAAGATGTATCGGACTCGGAGGAAAAGCCCGTTCAGCCCGAGCCATCCTCCGAAACCATGGCACCATCTTCGCACCGTAAGTCATTCACAGACACATGGCCCAACAAGAAATACCCGAAATTAAAATTCTGTCTCTATACAAAAAGAATTTTTACCGAGATAAATCATCACATAGTCACAAAGATGAAATCAAAACTGAGGAAATGGCTCACGGAGCGATACGATCACTAAAATGTGAAAGTTTCGGGCTCCAAAAAATTGTCTCTCCAAAATTTGCAAAGAGGCGCGGATATTTTAAATTCTGCGCGTAGCTCTAAACCGTTATTTTTATATATATATCTTTTTTTTAGAACTGACAAGCTTTCCAGCTCGATGGATGAAAAACCATGGGATCGACCAAAGGAGTAAGTGTCGAAATACTATAAGTATTTTGCAATACTCGGTATTAGATCGTTGTTCGCATCGATAGAGCAAAGTTCACTGCTTTCACAAGAGATTTCTCATCACTTCACATTTATCAGACGAAACCTTCGAAACCTTGCAGTCTGACAATCGAAATATAGTGGCCATTCTATATATCTCGTAGTCAGTAAGAAACTGATTATTTTAACTGTTAGTGTACGCCACCACCCTCCAATTTAGTCCCACCCAAATTTCCTTCACTTGTCGATATGGAAGAACAAAAAATATGTACTGCTGTAATGTACACAAAGAACAAAATGTACAAAGACTGGGTGTATTTTCCGCTGGATTGATTTCTGGGGTTCTCTTTGCGTTCCACTATATTCATCGCTATTAGTTCGAGCTGTGCTGTGATGTTGCTTGTAGATCGGGCGTGTTGAGCTCGAAAATAAAATTATTTCCGACCTGTATGTAAATGGTTGTTCCCTATCTGAATAATTTATCGCACAAATTGTATATGTTTATACCTTAGAAGGGTGGGGCTGTTATGAGGGAATCTTCGTTGTTTATTACTGAGCTGTTTGGGCTGGGATTTTTTTTTCTGTTTACATTTATAAAATGGATGTAGTCTCTCCATTGTTTCTAAGCTCGATCCCAACACGGGCGCTTGGTTTGAGCACCTGTTTGGCATGTTTACATTTATCAAATCTACACTTTATTCTGTCAAAAACGTACCCCTGAAGCTTTAGTGATACTTCATATACATAGGCACACTAGTGAATGGAATAAGCAAATTATATACTCAGCAAATCCCCTTCCTTTATACCCAACACAAATACCTCTAGCTTTTATCACTAACCAGCTAAATTAATTTGAGTGCGGCTTGAACACTAATAAAATGCATAAACCTCGTATTATCTCGCTCAGATCAACCAAGGTACAATCCAAGCATCAATGTACTGTTTTTACAATGATGTTAAATTCATTTATTTTGGTCATTGCCCTCACATCTTGGCAAATAAATATTCATTAAATTAGCTTCTATTTTGGCTTCTGTGTGAATTTCTCTATCATAAGTTCACTATTCATAAAAGGATACAGTAAATATAAATGATATCAGACTTAGGTTTCAATTCTACTGGCACCAAGGTAGAGGTATAATATAGAAAAATGTATATGGCAAAAGTAAAAATCATCAAAATGTTGTTTGTGTATGTTGCATTTCTTTGTAGAGAACACATGAAATTGGAAAGATTTCTCTCAATTTATATAAGAGTATCTCATGGTTGACATTTGATATGCAAACTCTACAATCCTGTTTTAGCTGACTCCTTTTTTATAAATACATACTCTTTCAACATAATGCAAAAATACTGTTCTCATTACTGGATGATGGCAGCAGTGTCATTGGGGTTGTTCAGTTTTTGATCTTTTATTATATACTTGTCAGAATTTGTGCTGGTTGTTATTGATAGGAAATGGCAGGTGATTCCACCATAGATCTGTGAATTTGGCTACACAAGGGCCACATCATGTGCAAAAGCAGGGAGGCCATTTTAATAGATGGCCAATTTCACATTAAGTAATTATCAATGCAAAAACTAAAGGGAAATTCTCATTGTCCTGCAGTAAAAAGCTTTATCATTGGTTTTTCACGAAGGATTTTTTTTGTACTAAACATGCAGGAAGAACATTTAGAAGATAGTAAGATTTTAAAGAAATTGTGTGAAACATAACCTTACCAATATATCGTATTGGTGATTTCCTCTGGTGAACCAGCCAGATAAGGCATGAACAATAGCTGTTAGTTGGTTACTTACAAGGTTCCCACATAAAATTTACCTGGAAAGCTGTATCATACATAATAATTAACCCTATAACCAAGATATAAAAAAAAAATTGTCACTTGTCAATCAATTGTCAAAATAAAAGTCACTCAAAAGAAGAAAGCACCATTTTGTAATCCTTGCCTTTTCTCGATAACCCAGCCCATGTAATATATTAATTGGTTAAAAAGTGGAGGCTTTAGACAATACCTAAACTCTTGCAAAACCGAATTGTGACACCTCTTGACATCTTGTTTGTCCCCTCCCTAGTTATCGACCTGGTGTATTGGCAGGAGATAAAAAAGACAGCCATTGTGTTCTCGACACTTCTAGTTGTGCTCATCTCTCTTAGCTGCTGCTCCCTCCTCAGCGTTATCACCTTCTTCTCGATGGCTGTCCTGACGGTCGCTCTGCTCTACAGGGTGGGCATGACCGTTATGGGTGCCATACAGAAGAGTGGCACTGAAAACCCATTCAAGTGCGTAAACATCAAGCTCATTATGCCCTAGCATACTTTTAGGGGCTAACCACTCAACTTTGGGTCTCCATACATGCCTTCAGGTTTGAGAAAAAAGCCCCACTTCATGAGCATATTCTGCATGATGGTTGACATTCAAAGCTGAACCCCCTCCCCCCTTTAAAAGTTAAATAAGTAACACCTTACATAGATAGAGTAGCATGAGGTACAATCAACTCTCATCTGGAGATATGCGAGTGGTCACCCCCCTATTTGGTGTTTGTCGTCATGCTAAGTTAAGGTACCGAAAGCGAACCAACTTTTGTCGTAGCAAAAAATAGACTGACTCTTGCTGTTGATCCGCCTTTTTCCTCTCTGTGCCATGGATGTGTGACTTTCGTTCAACCATTTATAAACACTAATGCATCTGCTAGCTTATGCCTGACGTCACTTTGCTGCCAGACAATTTGGGTTGTTGTAGAAATACAGGCTACATCTCCAAGTTCTGTTGCAAAAAGTAGCACCATCTTTCACTTTCTGCAGCAAACTTTTTCAACTTTCAACAAAAAAAATTGCTGCAACAAAAGTTGGTTCGTCGGTAGTAAAACATGCAACTTCACTAACAAACTTTTTTCACAGCAATGCTGCCACAAAAGCTGTATGATTTTGCTGCTCGTATTAATGTACCTTTATGCAAAAAAAAAAAAAAACAACAACAAAAAACAACTCACCCTTTATTTGATTACCTAAATTGTGACATGAACTGATTATTGTGTTTTTACAGGACCTTATTGGACAAAGAAATTGAGATCCCCAAAGAAAAGGTATCCAACTGCTTCTTATTTTTCACTTTGTTGTTGGCTGTGCAAATTATTTGATTTTTATTTCTTGTTTTGGGCTAGGCTTGAAGGGATGAAACAATAGTTCACATGTTTTTTTTTTTAATACCAAGATATAGTTAAATCTGTGTGCTAATGTAGTTATCATGTGTTTCAGGCTGTAGAGATGGCTGAAAGTCTTGCAGAACACATTAACTGTTTGACGAAATCTCTCAGAAGACTCTTCCTGGTTGAAGACATTGTGGACTCTATCAAGGTTAGAAAAGTTATTTAGCACCACATTGTATTTAATAAAATGCAACACTTGAATCCATGTATATATTTAAGCATACTTATTTTGAAATTGTACATTACAAAATATTTTGGCTGGGTCATTTGCTAAGTAAAGTATTTTCTTACTTTACACCAGCCTGTATTCCAGATAAAGCAAAAATAAGCCAAAGCATAGCTTTGACAAGTTTTTTTTTTTTTTACAACCAATTTTTTTTTAGAGATTTTTGCTTATTTTATTATAAAGCTTGAAGCTAAATATATTATATAATACTGTACTTATGATATTTTGATCTTATATAAGTTTGGCGAAGGATTATGAGTATTATAATACTTATGATGTCTTGATCTTTTATTAGTTTGGCGTGATGCTGTGGGTGTTGTCTTATGTTGGTGCTTGGTTTAGTATGCTGACTCTGATCATCTTTGGTAAGATTCTACCCTACACATACTCCATACCTATAGTATTTGCCCCTTTTCCAGTTTTTAGTCTCCATTACCAATGTAATTCTTATAAGCAAGGGGTCCTAATTTAAAATTGTGCTTCGCATTAATTGTTTTGGCATGTCACTCGAATGATAAAATAAATCACGCTTCCTTGGGGTCAATTTTCAATAATTCTTCATGATTTACTGAACAAAGCTGTAAGATTTAACATCTAGTTAAAAATTCTACTAAAGTCAGCCTAAACCTAAATTTGTTGTGTTCTTGTCTGGGTCCAAGACATAGCCGCTAAACCTTGGCGGTATGTGACACGTCCACCTTATTCGCATTTTATTGTTTCCATGCATTTACTATTCTGCATTTTCCTGTTGCAGCCGTTGTGATGGTATTTTCTCTGCCCAAGGTCTATGAGGAGTATCAGGTAAGAATCTTATCCAAGGAACATCTTGGTGTTTCGTTCAGTTATCAAGGAATCCTGTTATTAAATACATTTACTTGTAATAATGGCATGGCTACAAAAACTTGTTTTATGACTTGTTCACAGGACAAGATTGATGAGCATGTCAAAGTTATCCACAGCCAAGTTAGCACCATCATTGAACAGTGAGTTGCCTATTATTTGTAATTAATAGTTCAGGGATTAGACCTGGTACACTAACCGTGCCTACCTTATTACACTTAATTTTCGCATCACTTAAATTTCGCGAATTTTCCGATTTTAAAAGATTTGCGAAAATTAAGTGACGCGAAAATTAGGATGCATGAAAATGAAGTGAGTACACAAGAAGCCTTTGGGGGAAATTTGGCTGTTTAATAAGCTTTATGGAAATACCTTGTCTATTTAGTCAACTAATATACGTAGATAGTACGGTAAGAGGTTGATTCGGACTTGTATTTATAGATTTTTGTGAAGCTTATTTTAGCCCATGCATCTTTTTGTTACAAATTGTTTCAGTTTTGATGATAACAACACATTTTTATTAAATTTCACTTGTTTTTGCTTGATTTTATCCCAAAATCGCAAAAATAAAGTGACCTGGTTCACGAAAATAAAGTTATGCCATCTCAAAATTGCAAAATTTTGACGTAGCGAAAATTAAGTGTAATAAGGTAGCTAGAAAAATGATGGCATTTTTTTTCTTGTGATTCTCAACTACCTTATTCTGCTTACTGTATTTTCGCGCATTCTTAACTTCCACATGGTGGAGATTCAAAGGGGAGTATTCCTTAGTAAAAACAGCATGTTCATTAAGACAATGATGTTTATATTTATTGGCCAGTGTCCATTACATGAATATTTTTTTTTTACCTGTACAGTTGACTAGTTAATTCCACTATTATGCACCACAATCTCACCAAGTTTGCTCACCTTCCAAAGGGCAAAGTCCAAGCTCCCAGAGAAGCTCAGACCAAAAGAGAAGACAACTTAGAATGATTGACAGCTCTAGTGTTGCCATGCCAACCTGTACAACTTGGTACTGCTGTGTTGAATGATTCCAGTGCAGATGCGCGATATTCTGCTGCTTGCACTGCACTGGGTGCAGTATCTGCATTGGGTCGTGATTAGCAGAAGTTTTCTGATTATTTAAAGGCAGGAAGCCATTTGAGGACATTGTGTTGTCAGTTTTATGAGTAGGACAGAAACTTGATGGAAATATTTGAACACCTAAAAGATCACTGTACAGTTTAGCATATCTAGATGTGAATTGGTCTTTCATTAGCTAAGGAAAACATGCTTTCTTTTTTGTCAAGTAAATTGCAAAAAAAGATAAAGAATTGTTTTGTCGTTCTTTTCTTATACTCATTTATTTCAGGTTTGTTGACATAAACATGTGTATCTAGAAACAGTTAAAACATATTCAGGTTCTGTATGAAGGTTCTTAACAAAATGCTGTTGAAACCATTTGCAGAATACAGGCTAGCGATGTATGACAATATAGTATAGCTACTCAGTGATTATCTGAAATAAAAAAAATACAATGAAGCTCATCCATCTAATATTAATATTGAGGTGTAATTGGGTCCCCCAGATCCCTGAATCTTGGAATGTAACTGAATTAAGAAATGTCCTTTACCAGACATGGAAAGCCAAAATCAAGTCATTAAAAAAAATATATTATCTGGAAGATAACTTAATGAGAAGGAGTGTAAAGTTGCCTTTTGAGTGAAGGAAATTTTTATGGATTTTTATATAAACAAGCTTTCCTGTTACAGTATGAATTTGTTCCATAAGGATATTAATTGTATTGAATGGATACCTAAGGCTTGTCACAGGAATGTTTCAGATCCTTTCTTTTTTGTCTAAGCGAGGTACAAAATGTAATTTTTGTGATTTTTTTTACAATCAGCGTTTTCTACATTCAGAACACCTTCACTCCCCCTATAATTTCAAATGTTTAAGGAAATGATTAGTGAAAGTGTAGCTGTGCCCCCAATATTCTGTCTTTTCACACTCAAAAATATTTTGAGCCTGGGGGGGGGAGGACTCCCTATACCGAGATGACTGGGATGCTCCTAGTACCTTCTAGGGGTTTGGTACCTTTTAGGGGGTTAGAGTTGAAGTGCTGGCATTTTTTGTGTGACACAGTACCTTTTAGGGGTCAGAACAAACTGCTACTTCGATAAAAAAAGTTTAATGAAATGGATTTAAATGCTTTTCAACTACAAATGTATGTTGGTACCTTTTAGCGGTAAAAATTGGCTCGAGCCATGCCCTTTTTGGTACCTTTTAGGGGTAAAAATAAAATACCCAATAAGCATCACCGTCATTATAATATAACATGGTTTGGCAGGGTAGGTGTTCTCATTCCACTGTGTAAAATTGTCTACCACATTTGGAATGTGGACTGTCATTTGAATGCATTTGTAATCCTGTGGAAAAGTGTTTGGACACCAAATAGCCTCTCGCAAGTATACATCTGGATGTGATCTATCCTTTAGGGTTTGGGAACAATGAGCAATTTCAATATATTTTACACTTGAATGGCTTGTTAGCAAAGTGTGTACGCAAATCTATCTTTTTCGAGAAAATGTAATCTTTTCTTTAACCCTTAAGGGGTTCCAGAGGATTTGGGATTCCAGGGAATGCAGGGAAAGCCCAATCCTAAGAAAGGAGTGGTTTAAGGGGACTGGATGAATGAGAAATTCTAAGGTCCTATGTCCTATGATTTCCTGTAGTGAAAAACTATTCAGGAAGCAAGATTATGGGTAAGTGTAGAAAAGACACTAACATGTGACCATTATGTTTTATTATAAAATTTTCTCTCTTTTTAATTTTATATAAAATATTCACATAAGTAATATTAATCATTACTTCTGACAATCAAGTCTCATCCAATAGGCGTGGAAGTGCACTCATCCCAATCAATATGAGGTTTAAGCAATTTGTGTAGGGATCTCAAAACAAAGAACATCTTTATTCTTGTTATCCTGAATTTCCCACCTGACAACAAGCTTGAGCTGAAAAATAAAAAGCAAGTATTTCAATAAAATTACTTTTTATCAATATGCAGTGACCAGAAATCCCCTCCCAAAGTACAGGGAATCCAGAATTCAAGGCTATGAAACTACTTTCTACTTAATTTTGGAGACATATTAAACAAAACTCCTTATGATGGGATCCTAGGCTTACCTGACCAAGTGATATTCAAGTTCACTATTTCAAACATCACCATATAAAAAAGTGTGTCTTTATTTTGGTTATTTTTGCTATGGTTAGACTAGTCTAGGACACCAACTGAGGTTGAACAGATGAACTTGGTCAAAGCCTAGAAACCAATTCTAGTTTAACATTTATTATAGGGCATTTTTGGAGGATTTTTTTAACAGTAAAGCATGCAATTCAACACCGTGACACATTTTGTATCTTTCAGCGCTAATTACTGCAACCTTAGCTGAGGCCAAGAACAATGTGTCATACAATAGTTTGACGGAACTGCAGTAGAATTTCCTTTGTTCTCGATGACATCTACTGACGTTTAAGGTAGCGGTTGCACACATAAAATTTCAACCTCAGTTAGCCAATTACCAAAGCTAGGTTGGCACTTCTGGTCTAACCACAGCATTATTAAAATAGCAGTAAATATAAAGGCTACAAGATGGCATGGAATTTCATTAGGAATGGGCTTTTCAGTGGTCTCTGCCATGTTAAAGCCGGCCATTGCATATTAATGCAATATCAGATATACAAATACCAATATTGAACATGATCATTTAGTAATCTGAGATTTTAAAATATATATTAACGTAATATTATCAGTCTACTTACAGAGGGGTACATTGTCTTCACTTCCAGAGAACTCTGGTAGACATACTTGGTTCCAGGCTCAAGAGGGCACTTCAGGCCAGAATTTTTACAAACATCCGCATTAGGTAGAGGAAAGGGAACAGGGATTCCGGCAATCACTCCATGTACAATAGCTTTGCCAGAATCTAGAGTGACATCTAGAAGGAAAAAGAGTCATTTTTACAAATCATCATTACCATAATGTTTGTTGTGGTAGGTTTTTTATATTTAAAATTTCCCTCCCTCAAAATTCAATACAGGTAATAATGCATTGTTTCTATGTTTCTGAAAGGTCGTTTTTCCCTCTCCCTCTTTGCTTTCTTGCCCAGCTCCTAGGGCACTCCAGTACTCATTTGCCTATAGTTGCAGGGCCATAGCACCCCCACCCCCCAATATTTTCGCAAATTATAAGGAAATGACCAGTAAAGGTGTAGCGCAGTGCCCCCACAACTTTCTTGATATTTTTGTACAGTGCCCTATGTTTCGAGGCCTGCTACAGCTCTGGGCTGGCAATAAAAACACAAAAAGGAGCACAAAAAATGGGCAAAACCACAAAAACACCAGCCATGCAGGGGTAGAGGGGTTGTCTGCTACTCCTTCCACACCCTATTATGTTACTTATAGACAATTATGTTTTTGGCCTTACAAATACTTGATTTTCCCTGCAACAAAAATAAAATCTTACATCTGCAAGCATAATACATCTCCCTGTTGCTAATGGATGTAAACTATCAATTATTTGTACAAGAAAGTAATGTTTTTACAGTTGGTGATATCCAGCACATTCTCATTGGTTGGCAGTCTAACAGCAATAACTGCAAAATGGCTTCAATAAACAAAAATATATTGCAACTTGGAAATAATAAACACATGCAACAGAAAAAGGAAATAGTATGTTCTTATAACTAAATTCACCCTATTTGTTTGCAAATAGATGTGATACCTATGAGGCAATGTGGGTTGTTATGCCTTATTTAAAATGGGTTTATAGCCACTGGTTATGAAGAATACTCACGCGGAACAAATGTGATATTGACACTGACGGTGGTGCCTTTATGTAAGGTGCATGGCTGAGTGGGACAAGGGGAAATGTCAAGTTCTACAATCTCTCCTTCACCTTTTCCACCAGCTGTGGAAAGACATAATCACAAAATTAAACAATATACACAGTTTTAATGCTCTTTCCAGTTGAGCGTGGAACACCAGTAGTTTTGTCGATAAGTTTTAGCATGGAAACAAATAGTTTTGTTGGTAATTGTTAATAAATGACATCACAACTCAATGTTTTCAAGGTGCCAACTACTGTTTCACTTAGGGCATGCCCATTGAGAAATCGTAAAATGGAGCGAATGAAAAAGCAAGGCTGAACATACAATTACTCTGCAATTATTTAAAGCCACATTGTCACCAGTTTACTTCCTGTCTATTACGTAACAATCTCCTATGATTTTTAATGGAAAACGCAAAAAATATTTAAAAATATTGAAAGCAGTGTGTTTATTGGAAGTTTCTTTGAGGGTGTGATTTATAGTTTACAGCGGATGGCCTGTTTAATATCTCGGAATTTAATGGGTTCTTTTGTCTTTTTATGGTTGAGGTTTCCATCGGACCTCCGGAAGTAAACTGGTGACAATGCGGCTTTAAGAACACTGACTATTAACAATATAATTAAGGGCGGGTTTTACTAAGTTTTACTTTGAATTGTTTTGTTAGTTCAACCAATCGCATGTTGAGAAGCCTGTAATACAACCATGCCACCACACAATTGTTCTCACTCTAAATCCCAAAATAGCTCAAAATGATTTTCACTCCAGAAAATCAGACAGTCCACTAAGATTCCACTCGCCTTTTACCTAACAACATTCAAAACTCACCCTGACAACATGCTGTTGTGACGTCAAATTATAGTTTTACGCAAAAACTCTTCAACAAAACTACCGGCGTTCCACACTCAACTGGATAGCATAGTAACAGTGCTGGGTCAAAGGATGGGGGCCAGTGCAACAACTTTGGGTGGAAATTCTAGTTGAAATGAAGATAAAAACCACCTCCTCCTTTTATACTGGTGTTTCCTTTCAAGATTAAGGCCTGGATCCACAACAGTCCCGTTCCCATACTTCTGAGCTCCAAAATACCTCCCTCATATACAATCAACAATTTTAAATAAATAAACCCTATCTGAGTTTAAGTAATTACTTAGACCCTGTCCACACGTATACGGAATCAAATGAATCTGCAACTTTTTCGGATTATACGACAATTATACTGGCAAACCGCAACTTTTTTAATCGGCAAACAAAAGTAGAACGAAATGAATACGCTACGATTCTGTATACGTGTGGACGGTCGAATCCAAAACTTTTCAATTACGGAATCAATGTGAACGGTTGAATCTGAAACTTTTCGATTAGGATGACGTCAAAATCATACCCAGTTTCTAACCGTAAAATAATATAAGATTGTGTTGTAACGTGTAAAGCTAGAGCGATTACGGAATCGCCGTATACGTTTTGACGGCGATTACAATATGATTATGCAACGTTGCGGATTCATTCGATTCCGTACACGTGTGTACGGGGCCTGTACAGGACCCGAAATGATCCCAGGACCCGAAACGATCCCCAAAAGTTCCCCAACTGATCCCTGGACCCGAAACGATCCCCAAGAGTCCCCGAAATGAACCCCAAGGAATTACAGTAACGGACAATTAAAGGAATGTGTAAGGATTGGCTTTCAGTTTTAAAAACATATGAAACATTTAGCTTTGTTTGTTTTATTAAAAGGAAATTTACATTAACTAAAACTATAGTATTAAGATTTTAATATACGACTGAGGGGGAAATACAGTGGTTGAGTCAGAAATTAACAATTCCTGTGATAGTAATTTGAAGAACCCGGCGTGGATAAATAATTTTTACATAACAAGCCATAAAAGAAAGTCTTTACAGATAGGACATCCCGCTTTTCATAGGAAGCGAAATGTTTTAAAGTTATTTTTTGGCATGTTTGTTTTCGGTGAATGAAAGACCTATCATATCATGATATCATGCCGGGGTGTACGCACGACTACATGAGGGAATTCAAAACTCACATAATATTGCTTTCAAAAGCCACATCCTCTTAATATTTTGCATCGGTAGTAGAAGGGTTGTTCGAGTGTATTACTCAGTGTGCTTTTGTCATTCCATCTTCTCGGCCAAACCGGCTGCCTAAAATGTGTCTGTAAATATTCGCTCGTGTGGACAAGGATTTCGTGATGAAATACATGTTTGGTTGTCAGATGAACAATAATTTTTAGGGGTGATGTTTACCGGAAATGAGACTCTCATTTATAGTGTCAGAGTCATGTGTCGGGGATCGTTTCGGGTCCTGGAATCGTTTCGGGTCCTGTACAGGCCTGAGGAACTATTGCCTCACGAGGATCTTTTGCCCAACATTGGAACTGCATACTGACTGACTTAAACTCTGATTGGCTTATAACTGCATTGTTCTTATTCTATCCATGTGCAACTCTAAAGTAAAGACGACTTCAAAAGAGAATCGAGCCACACATTTGAGTGATTTGCATAAGGAACCAGAACTGTATATATAACTTAAGTACGGCATTCAACTGGGCCTCCAAATAAGCTGTCCAGAAAAAAATACGACCTTATAAAACTTTATTTGCAAAAGCAGTTATGGTCCATGGTCTTCCATAGACATGGAGGGTGAAATGTGTGCTATGAATGCCAGGGAATTAAAGGTTGGTCTCTACAATCCTTTCTAGGATTGGGAGGCGGTGCATTTTAGTAATCATGCGGAAATTCGAACAAAGTTACAACATCAACTTACAGCAATCTTTGAAATCCACTTTTGAAGAAACTGCTGCGGCTACAAGGCACGCCAAGAGGACAAGAATCATAGACTTTGCCATGTTGTTTAAGAGATTGGAGCACGCACAAACGAGAGTTCGGGTCAAAAGGAAGAATTTTTTTACAGTGTCTCTCGTCTGTCAGAAGGGCTTTCTAACGCGCGCTCTGATTGGCTGTCTAAGACGACTTGCGAAGCACATGACAATGGTTCGACGCCTGATGTGGGTCGAGAAACGAAGGGCATATCTTTTTTCATTTTTCTCACGGCGGGGAAAAGGGTGGAGGACTCCCATAAAAACAGACCTCAGTGATCGTCGGCAAAATAAATTTTAACCCTAGCAAATAAGGATGGCAGAATCGGAAGAATCCTTGAACACCTCTTACAAGGCAGTGTTCATTGAGGGGGGAGGGAAGATATTGAGAGGGGGGGGGGCTTCGAAAGTTTTTAACCACCAAAAAAAGGGGGCACCAAAAAAGGTCCTTCATAGGGGCTTTGGATTTTTTATAAGTAGGGGGGCCGAAACCGAAAGTTTTGAAGAAGAGATGTCAGACTCTGCAATAATGATAAAATGGATTGGATCATCAACTCACGGACAAGGAGGGCAACCTCGCACTATTCATTTTCCAGATTTAAGGACTTTTTGTTGATTGAGGTCGTAAGGGGGGCTCTGAAAATTTTGGGGTTCTGAAAGGGGTGGCACCGAAAAAAAAATGTTTACAATGAAAGAATCAAAATCTCCCCCCCCCCCCCCCCCCCCCCTCCTCGGTGTATTTAATAAACTCTCCCTAAGGACAACCTGCTCTCTTCAATGTTTCGAACATTCCAAGGCATCATGTAAGGCATACATGCATAAGGCATTTTTGTTGGCAATGTAAAATATCATTAGCTTTGTTGTTGTGTTTTATAAATAATTGTTGTTGTCTTATGTTTTTGCTCGTTGGCTCTTGGGAAGCACGTGCGCATGTCCTCCTCGTGTTTGACGGCTGGTCAGTCAGGCGACAGGTGGCTCATGATTGTCTTGTACCTCCGCCTGTTTCTTTCGAATGCGCGCCACTCTAAAGCACAAGTTGAGGTAGGGTTTACGATTTATTCGTGGAGACATTCTCACTGCAAAGCGAAAACGAATGTTTACAGGAGATAGACCTACATTGATGAGTTATTTTTATTGTAATGAGCTAGCATTATACTTCTAAAGCCTTCTTTCTAAAAATCGACACTTATAAAAACATTTGCGGTTGAAGAATGATATCTTAAGTATGACATTTGACATATTTTACTGACATATAACTTAACCCCCCTTTTTCTGGTCATAGAAAATAAAAAGCCCTTATGTTTTGCAACGTGTAAGCTTACTTAAGATATGTACCGCCAAAGTTTACACAATTTTACACTTGGTGATTTAATGTTTGCAATAAGCTTATGCATTGTTGAGGTCGGTTGTAATCCTCCCAACGGTTTACTTGTGTGGCAGACATTTCAATGGACTTATTAAATGCACCTGTTAAAATAATGCACATGTTGTCCATATCTTACACAAATGGACTGCTGTGGTTTTGTAGCGTGACAGTATAAGACTATTTCTGCTACACTGCTTGCATGAGTTTGTTCTTGTTGAATTCTATCAGTTCACTAACCGTGTCGCTTCTCTATCTGTTCTTATACGCTTTCTCGTTTTTTTTTTCTCAAGAGAGAACTTGAAAGAATAGAGACGTGACACCGATAAGTGAACTGGAAAACAAACAGGAAGAAATGTCTGCTAGTAGGGTAACTACTGCCTTGATTGTTCGATTGCCAATCATTTAAGTGATTTGTCATCTAAATGAATATAAGTTACATACTTATTTGCTAAGAATTGACCTGTTACTCAAGCATAAGACAAGCGGAAATTTTATGTCAACTGATTAACCCATTACCCCTATTGACAGACACTGCTGTTATTGAATTTTGGAGGCAATAATTTGATTGCTGAAATCGCTGTTGCCGCAAAGCTCTGAGCCTCTGGTACGCAGGTAACTTCAAATAGGACTTTTAGATGAATACTAAAAGACCTTGGGACAAGGAATCAATTTCTGGATGTTTCAAGGAATTTGAGAAATACTGATAAAGTGTTTTATGCAGTTCATCTTTACACATAAATACAATAAATCTTTTAAAATAAGGCTTATTTACAAGAAATAAGACTAATAAATGTTTCTGATATTACAGATCAGTATACCTGGTAACAATGTTGTTGCTCATCTGGGTGGTTGTCATGACAATGGATGTCAAGCCAGCAGTCAGTCAGAACTCTGGCTCATTGCATGTCGATTGTGACTTCGGTCTACTACAGAATTCAACAAACACCCACTTTGTGACCCAAGGGAATTTGACTCCATCATTTGGCAATGCAAGGAGCTGCCGGATCCAGCACAATGCTTCAGCAGCTTTTGTACGGGTAGAGCTGACAAGAGTTAACAAGAATATAAGCACCATATATTCCATAGTAGTGGAGAATACGGATATCACTTTTGTAGGGACAGCTCGTGATTATGACTTAGTGCACAGTGATGGCTACCAGTTTCATGCTTGCCCAGTTGTGAACTCTCCAGACCAGGGTACAGAGCTCAAGCTTTACATGTTTGGGTCTCCAGGCAATGTGACATTCCAACTTGGGGTTGATTTGGATGAGACATTCTTATCTGCAGGACAGAGCAAGGACATTGTTCTGCAGAGTAATGATGCACAAGGAGAGGTTTGTAGCATTTTTATAATAACAGCTATATCACTGACGTGATGGAGGTAGTGCTGATAATCGTTTTGTCGATGATGTGATGATGTTGCTAATGATGATGGCATAGTGGCAATAGTGGTAGAACATGGAAGTAATTTGATAACAGGGACAGTGTGCCCCCCCTAAAATCTGCGGAAGAGGGTCAAGAAAAAAAATGAAAAACAATTTTTTTTAGCTAAGGGTGATTTCATAGCTGTCAATCAAACAATCAATCTATCAATCAATCAATCTTTAATAATTTTTTATAAATGTATACACAATAAGGGAAAAGTAGAAGCCAGAGGCTTATCAGGCTTGGTCAGCAAAGCATGTGATATGATAGGACTTTACAATTTTAGCTCTTTTAAACACACACACACACCCACACCCACGTACAAACCCACGCATGCACCACACAAAATAAAATAATAAGTTCTGAATACTACTCTACATGCATAATAACTCTCCCGCCTTAGAAGGGAGTCTCATGATTTTTAACCTTTTCTTAAGCCTAAGTTCCTTTAAAATATCCATACATTTACTATTTTCTCCCGCATTAGCCATCTTGGTACTTCTGATACATTTACTGTATTTTCTCAAGATTTTTTCTATTGCGAGGTTGACAGGTATGTGATTCATTGTTGAATTGTGACATTTACAACTTATTAAAAGCCAAAATTTGTTAAAGCTCTACAGCAAATGGCATCATACAGAGCCTTTGTAGATAACATATTTTTATACTACCTAAAAGTAAGAGACTCTATGATGATCTATGATGTAATCAATGATGATAAGGAGTAGATGAGTAGATGATGACGATAATGACTCTGATGAAAAGGCTTTGCTGATTCTTTATTTTAATGTTGTAGGTTCTGGCATTTGATATACAGAAGGATAACCTGTTTAAACTTCTCCAAATCTCAGTATCTTCCACTGATGACAACATTGAGTGTTACCTCATAGTATCCCGTAGTTGTGCAAATGTTCAGCGCCAGCTCAGAGGAATAGCCCAAGACACTAAAGATAAACAACTGAAGCTCACATTCACAAAATACGGCCGCATCACCCTTTCCCAGTTCTCTTCACCGAAGATTGAGGCAGGCCGCTGGTACATTGGGGTCATGGTGACTAATGTGATGACACGAAACAGTGAGAGGAAGACTTTGACAGTCACGGTGGACAACTCCTATGGATATGACACTCTCGGCAAAGGACTGCCAGCCGGATACATGTGTCTGATTGCAATCATTGTTGGTTTAGCCATTGCGGTCTTTGCTCACTTCTTTTTAAACACAGACTTTGATGAGATGTGTCCTCCAAGCCATAACAAGGATGAGCAGCAAGACCCAAATGTGTCAATTAGTGAGTTCATTCCTGCGCCAATCCCCTGGAAGTACTTCCCATGCAAACGCTGGGCTGAAGTTGTGTTCATACACTGGTTCAGTAAAGGAATGAAGACATATTCTTACCTGACAGCAGTTCTTGCTATAGCCTTTATGGTCGGATCAGCCCAGTTTGTCATTGGCCGCTGGTCTGACATGATCGCATCAGGTGACCGTGATAAATGCTTCTACAATGAGCGTTGTTACCGCCCCATTGCCTTTGCTGATCTACCGTCCAATTTCATGGTCAGCAATGTCCCCTATGTGTTACATGGTGTCATTTTGTCCATCTCTTTCTCTCTACGTGAGGCCATTGCACTTGATTTCTACAAGCCAAAGCGTGGTATCAACCTACAGGTGAAAGGTGAACATGTGCCATATGACTACTCCATAGCATATGCTCTCTCCTGGGCACTCATCTTCCAGGGAATCTTCTCGGCTACATACCACTTATGCCCTTCAAGGATGACGTTCCAGTTTGACTCCGCCTTCATGTTCATCATCTCAGGACTTGTAGTCATTGCACTGTACAACTCACGCATCAAGAAACGAGAGGATACAGGGAATGATCGTCCTGCCCATGATACCATTATCCAGGCCCCCAAGTATTTCCTCTTCTTTGTAGCGCCAATTTTACTGCTGAACTACGTCGGCTCCATCCGGGACACCACAGGTTTGCCACCATTCGTTGAGGGACTCTACTGGGTATTCCTTGTCTTGTGGATTATTCTCATCTACATCTGGGCATTCAAGAAAATAGGTGTGCCTTGTGGGCGAGGCACTGATTGCGTCAGTAATGCTGAGCACAGACTCAAGTGGTTCTGGCTTGTCATCTTCCCCATTTGTCTGATCATCATTGGCTTTTCACAGTTTGGTGACTGGTCTCAGTTCTTCCTGTTTGCATGCGTCGCAGCAGTAGTCCTTAGCATTGCCGGCCTGATGACACTGAACCTTACCCTTTCAGTCAAGCAGTACCGCAGCTATGACGCAGTAGACGGCTCCAACCCACTATGTGACCCTAAAGCCATCCTTGCCTCTTTCCTAGCTAACATCCATCGGGTCTTCTTCATGATCGTTCTCTTCCTATTCTGGGTGTTTGCCATGTATTTTTTCAAGCTGAAGCCGACAACCAAGAAGACCGCAGCCCCGAGCTTTTCCCGCACTCGCAACCAGGAATGTATCCTGTGGGACTTCTTCGACTACCATGACATCTGGCACATGTTGTCATCTTTCGCACTCTTCATGAGTGCATACCTACTGATCTACATGTGTTCCAAGGTCGAGCGGTATGCCTGGGTGGAGATGCAATATGACAAGAGAGTAAGATCCTACCAGCCAATGTCCAACAAGATGAGGCCACCCAAGGATGAAGCCCCTGGACCAAGCTCTGTGCAAGAGGGATGCACAAAGGATGATGATGTTACACATGATGATGTAGATTTGGCTGGATTTGATAAAGGTAAGCATCCCACTGATAAGCCCCGCCCACTTTCTCATGCTGGCGAGTTGAACCTTACACCGAGCACAGAGAGCCTTGAAGGGTTCAAGGACTATAAAGTAGGCCAGCAACACTACAGAGAAGCCTTTGTGTAGTTATCAGTTCTCAGAAGCAAAATAACTACAACAAAGATAAACTTCTTCAGCACTTATGACTCTGCCAGAAAGTTTTTTGTCAGAAAAGCCTTATTTTCATTGAAAGTTTTGATATTTTCGTCTCCTTTTTTGGCTTGAATTTGCCACTCAAAAAGTCATAGGATTTCTAAGTAAAAGCCGCCTATTAGCCTATTATCTTTCCCAAATAGCAATCTCAAATAACTACTTAAAAAATATTTGGTGCTCAAAGAGTACCAACTAAAATATAGTTTTTTTTTAGATTTTCCAAAAAATAAGCACATATATTTATTGTATGTAATGTAAATGAAAACAAAAGTGGAACCTTATTAAAGCTAACCTGTTCTAGATTACAATATGCTGGTATTTCTGATAGATAAAATGTTCTTTTTATAAATTCTTAAATAAGCACTTCACAATGGATAATAATAATAAGTTTATAGTTAAAATGATAGTATTGTTAAATCTGAAAACTATAACATCCATTATTAGTCATCAAATATTATATTGCATGTGTTGGCAATTCTAGTAAAAGGCCTTTATTCTCAATTAAACCGTAAGCTTGCAATAAGAAACTATCAGCCTAAGTTTGAAATGACTATTGATCTATCAGGTAAATACAATAATGCAATGTTTTGATATGCTCATCCTACCTCGAGCAGATATAATTGGTTAGTTTTAATAAAGGCTGGATGCCCGTGTTTATTGCCCTTATTCTTCTTTTTATTATTATTATAACTTATTTAAGGCAAGCTAGTGAACCCTGCAATGTATGATATTTATAACAGTTTCTACCCAAAATAAAATTAAGTAAAATAATCATGGGATGCTTCCTGTTTAAAACTCCATCGAAGTAATAAATATATACTGTTGCATTTAATTATATTGCACTTAATATCTAAATATAATTATACAGCTATGTGAGTGCAGCATCAATCAAATTACTAAACAATGAATGTAAACACTGATCTAACTGTTATAAAATCATGCTTTTGTAAACACCTTAACAAGCAAATAAAACAAACTTATTTAATTGTTTCTGGATATTCCTTGATCATGTCCTCTTAATTCCTAAGTGACACTCTTCCCATCTCTTAATGAAACCCTTCGATCCTGTGTAAGACTGCTTTATCTATCAGTGAGACCCCTTCATCCCTTTTTGACCATCTTCCATCCCTCAGTGACACCCTTCCATCCCTCATCGACACCCTTCCCTCCCTCATTGACACCCTTCCATCCCTCATTGACACCCTTCCCTCCCTCATTGACACCCTTCTCTCCCTCATTAACACCCTTCCCTCCCTCATTGACACCGTTCCATCCCTCATTGACACCCTTCCACCCCTCATTGACACCCTTCCACCCCTCATTGTCACCCCTCCCTCCCTCATGAACACCCATCCCTCAGTGACACCCTTCCTTCCCTCATTGACACCCTTCCATCCCTCATTGACACCCTTCCCTCCCTCAGTGACACCCTTTCATCCCTCTGTGACACCCTTCCATCCCTCAGTGACACCCTTAACACCCTCACTGACACCCTTCCATCCATCGGTGATACCCTTCCCTCCCTCAGTGACACCCTTCCATCCCTCAGTGACACCCTTACATCCCTCAGTGACACCCTTACATCCCACAGTGACACCCTTACATCCCTCAGTGACACCCTTCCCTCCCTCGTTGACACCCTTCCCTCCCTCGTTGACACCCTTCCCTCCCTCAGTGACACCCTTCCCTCCCTCAGTGACACCCTTCCATCCCTCATTGATACCCTTCCATCCCTCAGTGACACCCTTCCATCCCTCATTGACACCCCTCAATCCCTCATTGACACCCTTCCATCCTTCAGTGACACCCTTACATCCCACAGTTACACCCTTACATCCCTCAGTGACACCCTTCCCTCCCTCGTTGACACCCTTCCCTCCCTCGTTGACACCCTTCCCTCCCTCGTTGACACCCTTCCCTCCCTCAGTGACACCCTTCCATCCCTCATTGATACCCTTCCATCCCTCAGTGACACCCTTCCATCCCTCATTGACACCCCTCAATCCCTCATTGACACCCTTCCATCCCTCATTGACACCCTTCCATCCCTCATTGTCACCCTTCCCCCTGTCTTTAACGCCCCTCCCTCATTGACACCCCTCGATCCCTCATTGACACCCCCTCAATCCCTCACTGACACCCCTCAAACCTTCATTGACACCCTTCCATCCTCATTGACACCCCTCTGTCCCTCATTGATAACCTTCCATCCCTCATTGACACCCCTCGATCCCTCATTGACACCCCTCAATCCCTCATTGACACCCCTCAATCCCTCATTGACACCCCTCAATCCCTCATTGACACCCCTCAATCCCTCATTGACACCCTTCCATCCCTCATTGACACCCCTCAATCCCTCATTGACACCCCTCAATCCCTCATTGACACCCCTCAATCCCTCATTGACACCCCTCAATCCCTCATTGACACCCCTCTGTCCCTCATTGACAACCTTCCATCCCTCAATGACACCCCTGCATTCTTCAGTGACACCCTTCCATCCTCATTGACACCCCTCTGTCCCTCATTGATAACCTTCCATCCCTTATTGACACCCCTCGATCCCTCATTGACACCCCTCAATCCCTCATTGACACCCCTCAATCCCTCATTGACACCCCTCAATCCCTCATTGACACCCCTCAATCCCTCATTGACACCCCTCAATCCCTCATTGACACCCCTCTGTCCCTCATTGACAACCTTCCATCCCTCAATGACACCCCTGCATTCTTCAGTGACACCCTTCCATCCCTCATTGACACCCCTCAATCCCTCATTGACACCCTTCCATCCTTCAGTGACACCCTTACATCCCACAGTTACACCCTTACATCCCTCAGTGACACCCTTCCCTCCCTCGTTGACACCCTTCCCTCCCTCGTTGACACCCTTCCCTCCCTCGTTGACACCCTTCCCTCCCTCGTTGACACCCTTCCCTCCCTCAGTGACACCCTTCCATCCCTCATGAACACCCATCCCTCAGTGACACCCTTCCTTCCCTCATTGACACCCTTCCATCCCTCATTGACACCCTTCCCTCCCTCAGTGACACCCTTTCATCCCTCTGTGACACCCTTCCATCCCTCAGTGACACCCTTAACACCCTCACTGACACCCTTCCATCCATCGGTGATACCCTTCCCTCCCTCAGTGACACCCTTCCATCCCTCAGTGACACCCTTACATCCCTCAGTGACACCCTTACATCCCACAGTGACACCCTTACATCCCTCAGTGACACCCTTCCCTCCCTCGTTGACACCCTTCCCTCCCTCGTTGACACCCTTCCCTCCCTCAGTGACACCCTTCCATCCCTCATTGATACCCTTCCATCCCTCAGTGACACCCTTCCATCCCTCATTGACACCCCTCAATCCCTCATTGACACCCTTCCATCCTTCAGTGACACCCTTACATCCCACAGTTACACCCTTACATCCCTCAGTGACACCCTTCCCTCCCTCGTTGACACCCTTCCCTCCCTCGTTGACACCCTTCCCTCCCTCGTTGACACCCTTCCCTCCCTCAGTGACACCCTTCCATCCCTCATTGATACCCTTCCATCCCTCAGTGACACCCTTCCATCCCTCATTGACACCCCTCAATCCCTCATTGACACCCTTCCATCCCTCATTGACACCCTTCCATCCCTCATTGTCACCCTTCCCCCTGTCTTTAACGCCCCTCCCTCATTGACACCCCTCGATCCCTCATTGACACCCCCTCAATCCCTCACTGACACCCCTCAAACCCTCATTGACACCCTTCCATCCTCATTGACACCCCTCTGTCCCTCATTGATAACCTTCCATCCCTCATTGACACCCCTCGATCCCTCATTGACACCCCTCAATCCCTCATTGTCACCCTTCCCCCTGTCTTTAACGCCCCTCCCTCATTGACACCCCTCGATCCCTCATTGACACCCCTCGATCCCTCACTGACACCCCTCAATCCCTCATTGACACCCCTCAATCCCTCATTGACACCCCTCTGTCCCTCATTGACAACCTTCCATCCCTCAATGACACCCCTGCATTCTTCAGTGATATGCCTAGTTTTCGTCAGTGACATTCCCCACCCTTCAGTGTCACACCACACCTTCATAGACACTTCTCCGACTCTCTGGGTGATTCCCCTTAACTCCCGAGGGACACCCTACTTTCCTCTGTGACACCATGGTGATACCCCTTTCACTTAGTGACACACTACACCTTTATTAACACCCTGCCGTCCCCCAGTGGCACCCACACCCCTACATTCTGTGACAACACAGCTCTACCCTTCCAATTAGTGACATCCCCCTTAGGTGACACACCATTCTTAGTAACACCTCCTCCATCACACCCTTGAATTTTATTGGGCTGTGTTATTGGCTCTGCTTTTGCAGGCCTCCCTTGGACTTGCCACTGGTTTTCTGTCCAGATTAACCCTCCCCCTGGATCCACCATTGGTTCACTCACCCCTTGATTGCTGTATCAGATCAGCCCCCCTCCCCCCCCCCCCCAATCCTCCTGGATACACCACTAGTTCACTCACCCTTAGTGATTGCTGTTTCAGACCAAGACAAGGCCCTGTTCACTTCAAATGTGTAATTCTAGGTAACTGCTAAAAAACTATCAAGTATAGAAGTGTCTTTGTTCAGTGCCGTAGCAGGCTTAGAAATATCTTGGGAAGGGGGAGGGGCACAATACAGAAACATTAAGGAAATATTTGGGGCACAGCCACACCCCTACTGGTCATTTCCTTATATTTCTTTTAAATATTGGGGGGCACAGCCACGCCCCTACTGGTCATTTCCTTATATTTCTTTAAAATATTGGGGGGCACAGCCACGCCCCTACTGGTCATTTCCTTATATTTCTTTAAAATATTGGGGGGCACAGCCACGCCCCTACTGGTCATTTCCTTATATTTCTTTAAAATATTGGGGGGCACAGCCACGCCCCTACTGGTCATTTCCTTATATTTCTTTAAAATATTGGGGGGGGGGGGGGGGTTGGGTGTGCCCCGCCCCTGCTACGGCCTTGTTGTTCTGTTCCACTATGGGCAGTGCCTCTATTACTATCCTTGTCATTCTCTTGATATATTATGATTTAATCCTTGACGTGACATTTTTAGTGAATATTAAAAAAAAAACTTCATCCACAAACTTGTTGTGTAAACTTAATTCTGAGTATTAAATGTATGGCAAAGGTTTTACTGTTGCAAAATTTAATGTTATACATCCGCTGTGAAATCGAATCTTTCTAATCATAATCTTACGTACTTTTATAAACCGACTAAAAACTCAAGCCTAATAAAATAGCAAAAAGAGTCCACATTTCTCTATTCCTCTTACTAACACTAATCTTTAATTATTAACGTCATTTTAGGCTCTGGGTCGGATGTTGCTTTTTTTTTTTTTATCTCCAGCTCATTTTATTTTACTACAATCACCCCAGTCTATCACTGTCCTAAGCTGTATCATCCTCTCATACTACGTTTAAACTTATCCATGAGCCGTTTTCAATGCAAATGCCTACAAATGAAGATGAAAATAATCGTCTAGATAAACCATTCTTTTGCATGTATTTGCATTGAATACGGCTTATGGATAATACGACGTTTGAACTTAGCCTTTTTGATAATAATACGTTTGATCTTAGCCTCAATGAAAATTTTCTGTTTTGCAGGAGCTGTCAATTGGCTTTAGAAATAATGGCTCTGCCTCGCTGATCGGATTATTTTTGTAATCATAATTAGTGTTAAAGTATTTTACTAAGGCATCGGATAAACGTGTAATGTGGTATGTATAACGGGTGTACACAGTTGTAAATGCATGTGTAGCATGGATGGGCTACGCGGAACGTGAGGTACGGGGAAGGAGGTCGTGAAGGAATTCTCTCTCTTGCACCATCCCCCCACCCCCCCACCCCCTGCTTGTAGTTCTTTCGCTACTCGCCATGCACTCGTGGGTTCTGTATAATTGTACTCACATTAAAGAAAAATAAACATAATTGGACTACCGATGTTTTATGTATTTAATTCAGTATGGGCCGTTTTCCAAATAATTATGGAACTCCAGTGAAATCTGTGTGAAATCAAGGCTCTTACAGGTCGCTGTTTACAGCCTTCGTGCAATTTTCCCAACATGTGCAAACAAATTGCAGCATTTCAAGAATTTTCATCAAAAAGTCACCAGAAAGCTGCCAACAAACCGCTGCAAAAGACCTTTTTTGGGCTATACGCCTATTATCCAGGACCGTAACTAGAGGCGTGAGACAGCTAGACACTAGTACCGGGAAAAAAGAATCGCAGAATTCGAATTGTATTTATCATCGGGCTTTTTTTATAACCGTACTCCAGGTCTATAAGAAATCCATCGAACTGTTTTTTTAAGGGGATTTTTACTGCAATGATTCGGATAAGCGACCTCCTTCAAATAAGCGCCGCTTCCCCAATAAGCGCCCCCTTTCAACCTCGAATTTTGAAATAAGCGCCTCCCCCCTCTTTCCCATAAAAATA
The DNA here is from genome assembly GCF_932526225.1 of Nematostella vectensis. NCBI lineage: Eukaryota > Metazoa > Cnidaria > Anthozoa > Actiniaria > Edwardsiidae > Nematostella > Nematostella vectensis. The sequence goes on along the minus strand of NC_064040.1, from coordinate 14,533,334 downwards.
TCCCAACAAAATTAATAGCAATTAGCTCGGCAAGGCGGCGATGAAACACCAGGCATTCCTTTACCTATTCCACCAGTGGTCATGTAAATCTTTATTTTATTTAGCTCGCATTGACATTCTCCCATTCCAACGATATTGTCATCGATTTATAATCTCCTCCATAAATGTACTGTATTCAAGTCTAACAACATTTTTACTGTGTTTTCAGTTAATCATGAATAAAGTTTTGTTCTCAATCGATCCAAAAACTGGTATTTTCCGCGTCGGCAACACAGGCCGGGTGTATGGGGTCTGCGCGACGCCTGAAGTGCTTACGGGTTTGCGTCATTATCCGCTTACAGGCTCCACGGTGTTGTGCTAGACCTCCGGTTTAACGCTCCACACAAAAGAAGATGAGTCACCCACTTTTACAACCCAGTGTAGAATAAGTTCGTCTATGAATTTCGATCTTACCCGAACTTCTTCATGTGTGATTACTTGATAGGGGCCAAGTTTCTCGTATGCAGAAGGTGTGATCTGCGGAGAAAACTTTTCCTGCTCAACAACAGGCGCTAAGTTGCGTGAAAGTCGGAAAAGCCGACCTGGAATAGCTGTTTCGCAGGCTAGAGAAAACCAGGATTCACGATTTTCGCGCTCTCTTGGACGCGCGAAGTAATATCCTAGGGCGAACGAAAGATTCTCTAGTGTCACCCGCCATTTTGTCACCCTAGCAAAATACTAGGTGAAAGCATCATCTTGCATCTGCTGATTTGGAGAAGCTATTCTAATATTTCCGATTGAATTTGGCAATTAAGGTATACAACATTAATATTAATATTATTATTAATATTTTTCTAGATTACTCACAATTCGTCCTCAAAAACATATTCAGCAAAAATAACAACAAAGGTGTGGCTGACAAGGGCTCTTTAAAGCCGCATTATCACCAGTTCACTTCCGGAGGTCCGACGGAAACCTCAACCGTTAAAAGACAAAAGAATCTATTAAAATCCGAGATATTAAACAAGACATCCGCTTAAAATTATCAATCACATCCTCAAAGAAACTTCCAATAAACACACTGCTTTCAATATTTTGAAATATTTTTCGCGTTTTCCGTTAAAAATCATCGGATATTATTAGGTAACCGACCTGAAGTAAACTGGTGACAATGCGGCTTTAATTTCGTACAAAACGGTACTCGTGGGGTGAGAGTCGATAGTGATCACTACGTGCGCTATGCCCCAGATGGTCTGGGTTCGACCCCGGAAACAAAAGCTAAATCCGTGTGGCTCTCCAAATCTTGTTTTCATAGCACCACGCTCCTCCGTAAAAGTAGATCGTACTGTATTAATGTACTTTTGAAGAGTGTAGTCTTTGAATGATTTGAAGAAAAAAAAGTGGATACCAGACTGTGGCTAAAGGATATAGATACGACCCGAATGTAAGGAAATCACCATTTTATTTCCGGTTGCCCACACAAACCGCCCACGCCTGGGGTTCGCTAATCACCCGGTCTTTCCTGTGCGCGCATTCCACGGTAATCGCTACACATTTCGAAATGGATCAATTCCTGTTTTGAGTCTTGCCTGTCCTTAGCGTGAAATTTGCGTTATACAGCTCGTGCTAATTTGTATCAATGTCTTACATTTGTTTTTAATTTAAGATTTCCTTGTGTTTTCAGTTGTTAAAAAGGGGAAAGTGCAAGGAGGAGTAGAAGCAAATAGAAAGCCCCTCCTCTTGGCGCACCTTGACCTCCCTTACGCTTACCGGGCAGAACAATGCAAGAATGATTTGGAATTATTTTTTTATAATACCTTTTGCTAGTGGAAAAAGTAACTGTTCAAAAGGCTGGTGCGGCAATTGTTTTATCTGTTTTATCACTCTTGGAACCTAGACTTAATCCCGTCGATTTCTCTTTCTCTTTATGATTCTTATCTGAGCGCCCACTGGAAATCGAGGCTGGCTAGCCTTGTTTAATACGGCTTAAATGCTTGCGCATTAATAGCATAGCTTTTAAGAGGTGCTTGGCCAATCAAAAGCCTGAAATTATAAAGGATGTTTTTAACCCGTAGGGAATAACATGGCCAAGGTGAGAATATTAGCGTTGGTCGCTCCTAGAAATTAGAATAAAGCCTCATTCTTCATACGAGAAATTATGCACACGAAAATTATACCGCCTTGCGTGACGAATCTTTTACTATGCAAATGCATTTGAGTAGCAGAGTTGAGAACCATTAGTTTCATGCCCATTTATTGACGAAGTTCAATCCATCCTACAACACGATTACACTCCTTTTTTATAAGAACGTCTAATTTTCAGGGCTGGGCCGTTCTTATTTTTGGGACATTTTAAGGCTGAATATGTTCATAACAGTTTATAAATTTTAGTGTATAAAAATATAATACCCAACCCTTGCGGAAGCCAATGAGATATTTTCGATTGCATTTGGAAATTAAAGTGTTAAACTTTGTTTTCAGTTGGTTATTTCGATATTTTATCACATTATGCGCCTTCCAATTTTAAATAAAAACAATAACAAAGGTGTGTGGCTGTAATAATGATACTTGTGTGTTTTTTTTGTCTTAAGTTAGGGCAGGTAGGCGAAACGCTTTATTCTAATTCCTAGGAGCGACCACCAACGCTAGGCAAAGCGCTTTTGGCAGCCGTCATATTTGTGATCAGTGGATAAAAAAGACTTGTCGATGTTTTTTTTTCTCTTTTTGCTTAGAACAAGCATTCCTATATTCGTGAGTTAGAAAAAAAAACGTGAGTGCATTTTGGCTTATTCCGGGCGTATCTCTAAGATTTATCATTATATACCAACAAAAGACAGACGAGGAAATATTACTTTTACTAAACGATGATGAGTCATGATCAGGGGAGGGCGAGCTTTAAAAGCATTTTGTTTATTTTCTAAAATACTATAGAAAATAATTAGTTAAGACTTTAATTAGTCCTTGGTTGTTAATCAAACTGGTTGTTAATTGTCCATATTATTGCCGTTTTCTAATGACAATAATGATTGGCATTGCGTGACTTTTGTGACGCCAGACAAAAAGAAGTATGACGTTTCTTTGATGTCACGCACCCCCTCGTCGAGATATGTTATTTGATGCATGGCAATAATAACTCACTTTATCACTAGTGCTGAACCCAATGCAATGGCGTTCGGCGAGAATGAAAACGTTCGTAACAATGCCAACCGTGCTTCGTATAAAATGGCTACCGTCCCCGCGGGCCAGAGAATGGAAGCATCTTCAAGGAGTACAGCTGGCAGGGATGATACGAGGAGGGATAACTATGCTCGACGAAGACCGGTAAGGATCAGCGATAGCTGAGCTGTTACGAATGTTTTTTTTTTCGCCTTGGCTTAGCCCTTTGCTATCTCAAACAGTTCCCAACAGAATCAGCAGTCATTTGTTGCTGCGTTTATCACCTGGACTAGGACTGTCATAGAAAGGGTGATATTCGACTTTATTCGCGATGTTTTTATAACTGAAGGGCCTTTTTAGTGATAGATGTCTTAAGGCTGACCCAACTAAAAGCTCATTTCTACAAGAATTTTATTTGTTCCGACGAACAAATGGAAATTTATGGAAATAGGGAATTACTTTTAGCAAACGAGAGATTTCGTATTGGGAGACGTGTTTTAACAAGATGCAATGATGCCTACATTTTAAGGAAAAGCAAATATTTTAAATATGCATCAATGAATTGTTTAAACAGCAAGATACTGATAACGAACTAGATGGCGCATCGGCATAAAACAATGAGCTTGCAAAACTGTAGCTGATACTTAGATACACCCTTTGTAAGCCCGTAAATGGCCAGAGGTCGTAAGGCACAACAAAACATTGTGTTTATTTCCTATAATCTATTCAAACGTCTATATGAATACAGCGAACTCAACAGCAACAAGCCAATCACCATCTGCAGACTCGCAGAGTCGTTTTGAATGAAGCTTGCTCAGGCATTTAATGAAACAAGTGGGACATATAACCACATAAATTAGTATCGGAATGGCTTTACGCGTACTTCTCTCGTAAGCGGTTTAACCTTCTATCTGCGTATTTCCGCCATGACACTATAATTGAGTCCCGGGTTAGCTCGATGGCCGCTGTCTCAGGTGGCTGTGGACCATGGCTGCCATGGCTAGCAGGTGGCCACTGACTGAGAGGCGAGCGTGATTGCCTAGGATTGGTCAGAATCTAGAAACCAGTCAATATGTGTCACACGATTCTCAAGTGGAAATAACTGCAAGTAATTTCGTTTTGGAATAAGTATAAGGAATTTGTAATTGTCGAATACGGTTTCAATATGCGTATTTACTCGCGTCATTTTGCGTCTGTCCGTAGTGTTATTTGTGGCCGAGATAATCACAGCTTAACCACAAACAAACTGGCGAAAAAAAAAACATTGAGTTGTGAGATTTTGCGGGCGGCAAGTGCCTTGTCTCTGGAATTTCCATGTGTGCGTATCTGAAACGTGTCCGTAAATGCCTCTCAGATGTCGGTGTTTTCGTGTCAAAGCTCAAGGTCAAAAAAGCGTTTCCTCAAGCTGATGATAATCATTGGCATTGAAAGAAACGGTGGCCGCTGTGTACGGGGCCGATAATTTGACGCAATCCAATCGAAACAGTCCATAGGCAAATGATTACGATGATAATAACAAAAGCAATGACACCACAACATTGTCATCAACATAACATCAACATCATTATAATCGGAATGACCTAACGGATGACAAAACACGAAGCCATGACAAACAAATTGCTACAGTAAGGCTACAGTTTAGTATCTGGATGTTTTTTTTGCATGATTAGGTCGGCAGTGCGGAGCCAACCATATCTCAATGCGTGTTGATGTTCAACTCACATGAAGTTCATGACAGCATATATTGTCAAAGAATTGTAATCCTTTCATTTTCCGAATAATTCAATGCACGTTATTAATCACTGCACGGTTAATGTGTCATCGGCATCGTTTGCGCTTTTATGTGATTTCAGGACAAAACCCCGACTCTCCTCATATAGTGTGACTTTTTTATCGGAGATCTCCAAAAATACGCCATATATCAAATTTATGTAGTGATCAGAGAAAAATAATTGGCCCCGTTTTGTGATGTTCGCGCTGGGGTTGGTTGATAACGTAATTATTTGAAAACAAACAGCGTTTTTCTAATCAGCGATGATTATATTTGACGTTATTTTAAAAATGTAATTTTTAAAGTAAACGTGTTTATCCTTGCGCACCATAGCTCTTCTAATCAATAATTTTGCGGTGGTTTTTTTTTGCGCGCAAAAATGTTAAACGCAAAAATTAATGTTGCCCTAAAGTTTACACGTTTACCGTATTTGACTTTTTTCGTTTTGCAACCTTATGAGATCACGACTCAAAAAAACAAACAACATAGCCTAACCATTGAGATTGAAATTTTACTTCGTGTAATTTTTGGTTTAGTTTTATCGAAAAAATGCACTTTGTCGAAAACTAACAGAATTTAAGTTCGATATCGTCAAAGATAGTGCACGGAAGCATTACAATCTACGATCCCGCGTTTATCGCTCTCTAATCTTGTTTTTTCCTAGAAGGGGTCCATAATACGTACTTTGTGGCAGGCGTCCCTTGCGTGACTCGGCCGTGGGGCGTGTGAGGGCCTGGGTCGGCCTTGGGTCGAGGGCAGTTTCTTGGCGGCCATCATTTCCCACTCGACTCACAACTTTGAGTTCTGTTATTTGAACGCAGAAATTTTGTTCTGTTTTGGATCTAAGCAAACACGGCTACGAGCGGGGTAACTCCATCTTTTGCCCATGGATCACAGTGGCCAGGATCGAGTTAGATCGCGGACATCTAAGGTGAACTTGTCATTTCTTAGGCTTTGTTCGCGAGGACGCTGTATTTATACAAGGCTCCTACTCTACGACGAATAGCTTTACTCTTTCCCGGTTTATGGGATCTTGAAGCTCGGCTTAGCCGTTATTCGAGTATGGAGAGATAAAGAACATAACAAGGACTCGTCTGCGAGTTTTTTTGACTTCTTAGACTGAATACAAGCGAAGGAAATTTTAAGTGAATTTTTTTCTAACTCCCGGTAAATGCGAGTCGTCCATTTTGAGCCAACTCCCGTGAAGCGAACCTCAGTTATTTAGGATATTGGGTCAAAATAAGAGAGATAAGTCCCACAACGAGCTGGACATTTTATTGTCAGAGCTCATTGGTTTATTATCAAGAGGTTTCTGATGGTGTTTTTTCTCTGCAAGGTTCAGGATGGCCACTCGTCAAGTTCAACTTCAAGGTCCTCTCGTAGCCGCTCGTCCGGTGCTAACTCCGAAGAGGTTCACATCGGAAGATACCGTCTTATAAAAACCATTGGAAAGGGGAATTTTGCTAAAGTAAAGCTAGCGAAACATGTTCCCACCGGAAAAGAGGTTAGAATTATTAAGTGTTGAGCGAAAATGGCTGGGATTTCGACGGCCCCTCAGTCGAAATTTCAGGTGCTGAAATTAGAGTTGTACAAAATCAAGATTTGTGCTATGAAATCTTCTCTTGCCGGGTAGCAAGAAGACCTAACGACCTCCCTTTTTTTTCTCTATTTAGGTAGCCATTAAGATAATCGACAAAACACAGCTAAATCCTAGCAGTTTGCAGAAGGTAAGATTCTATTAAAGCTGAGTATTTAGAAGGTAAATAGAAGACGAATCCACTTTTCCATGTCAGAGTCGAACCATAGCAAAGTCATTATTTATTCCGAATGCAGTTCCCTGCATGCATGAAGGCCTTCGGTTTGTTTTTAGTCCCTAAACATTGAATCCTAGAAGCTATGGGCTTGATAAAATTCAGAACGATCTGATAAACTTTTTAACATCCCTGCGAGATTGTTCACTGCGATCGGTTTCGTTGAACGAAGCATTCTACTCGCAGCTTCCGGAATGTCGGAACATAGTAAACGCAGCGATGTGCAGTGTATTTCCAAAATCTTTTATTGCTTTGCATACGGGTTGTTTTTGTTAGCGGGGTTGGGAGTCGTTTTCTACACACAAAAGTAATCAAACCACTCAGGTATATTTTACTGAGCCAATAAAATTATCCATCTACTTTTCATCTGTAATATAAACTCAAATAGTTCAAGTTTCAAAAACATTCGAAGGTCTAACTAACTACACACTACACGTTCTGTTCAAAATGATTTCACCGAAATTCAAAATCTTGTTTATCTATTCGCCTTCTAGTCTTGATGTTTTAAAAAGGAAACCACTTTCTCTTGGTTACATCAGTAAATTCAAAAATCGAAAGTGCGTTTCTAAAATCTTAGTACACTCCGAAGTAAGTCTTATCTCAGACGAGACCACCAGATTTTGAACGGCGCTTTCAACCTTGTGATTAATTTATCAACCGAACCGATGGTCTTGCCAGTTTACACGATTCACTGTCACCATTTTAACACCGAAGAGCTAACTCAAAACCCAAGAGACTGCCTAGAAGCGTACATTTATTGTTTACATCCGCTAAAAACTCCAATGGTTGTTTTGTATTTGCACTTCTCATAATTTATGACGAACTGGTGTTTGGTTTGTAGACATAGTGAATTCTAATAGAAAAATTCAAAGTATCAATCTTCCTATGTGCACTGTGATTTAACAGAATTGTGTAGTTCCCTGGGTTAAGGGTGCTATAATTTCGGTGTTGCTTATGTTTTTGGTTATTACTAAGTAGGTATTTTTGTGGTGAGAGCCCTGCTTTTCTAATGCCACCACATAACAGGTTGTATGCCCAATAAGTTCCTGTAACTTTTTGCTGTCAGCCGTGTTCATTCTAATAAGCCTAGACACCAAATAGTGCTTAGCCATTGGTCAAGATAGCCAAGGCGTCATCATAATTACATGCTGTACACTTCTTGATATATAAATCACTTCCCCTATTTATTCTGTAATGTAATGAAATAATAATGCAATTATACTATTTTGGGATTATTCCTGCATCACTAATCTTGTAAATCAATTCAGTTAAAACCATGCTCTGTACGCTTTAGACAGCTTTTACAATGAGTAAACCCCAGTTAAGACCAAGGAAAAATATTAAAATCACATCTCACACAGTCTCTCCGGCAGACAGCCATGTGCTACCTACATAACATGCAGTAACATTCATCTGAGTGGTTGTAGAATTCTTCCAATCAGATACTTGAGAAATCAAAACTACAAGACATTAATAGATTCAAAATCATAATACATGTCGTCAAGGGTAGAATATTGCCTACCATAGAAAGCTCTCAGTTATTGGGTGTCATACCCAAATAATCCCCTCACAGTTGGGATTCTCTAGTTGTCATTGTGTCCAGTAACAATTTTATCACAATCGAATACAAAAGCGTTTTGTACAAGAATATTATGTTGTGTTGGTTTTAAATTTACTTAGCTGTGGTTTTGTCACTGCACCTGTAAAGTTGCCATATTCCACCTAGAAGCCATTTACTGAGAGTTAATTGTTATGCTGGAAAATTCAAACACGATATAACATCCTCACAGCAAGCAGAAAACTTTTTACTGACAGATTTACATTAATTACCATTTAATTCCCTATAAGATTGTTTTTAGAAAATACTTCATAATCTCATTATATTTTGAGGTGCATTACAAAAAGCCCGTTTGAAAATAACTGTTCTCTCCTAAGCTCTGTATTTTAGTTGCTGTCATTATTTTGTAGTTTGAAGCTGGTATTTGCATACTAGTAAGAAAAGTGCTAAAAAGTAGAAAATGATTATTTTAAGTGTATCTCTTCCTAAAGGTTTCCACCAAATCAAATATTCACAACCAAAGCAAAGTTCTTTAGGTCCTCATTTCCCTCACTCATCGATAGCTAAAATTCTCATATGTACAATATATCAAATAAGTTCATTCCAGTTTGTTCTGGTAAAGTATGTTAGCCTGCCTATTAATCAAAAGAATAATCTTAGAAGTGCTAAATAGATCCATTCAGATCCCCTAGTCAGAATAGATTATGCTTATACCTAGCCACTATTAGGTTTTAAACAAGCAATCTTTGACCACTAAAACCTCAAAAGAATTGGTAAAAAGATTCCCATCACCATGATTCCCACAATTAGTTGTGGTGTAGATGAAGGCTTGGTAGCCATAAGGGCTCTCAAAATACATGTGGTATGAACAGTAAATTAATTTGGAGTATTTTCCACTCAGTCTTGTATTCAATCAGATTGTTGGCTCTTGAGAGTATTAATACCAAATAGTGTCTGTGTTAAAAAAAAAAACATTTTATCTTGTCACTGGAAACCAGCTTTATTGGTTTTTCCTGAGAGTCCTGAGTTATTGTTTGTACTTTGACACCTTGATTTTTTACCTACATATAACTTAAATATCTGCAGGACTCCTAGAAACCTTATTCTCATCAACATTTAAAACATGACTGATCTGAACATGTCTGGTTTCAGATATCTCTTTGCTTAAGAGCTTCCAGCAGTTGTCTATAGGCACATAAAATACTTAGTCCATAATGCCAGTGGTACATTTATTTGATTAGATCAGTGTTAGAGTTTTTTTTTTAATGTTAATTTTTTTTATGAAGAGGTTTTCAAACAAATATAGATTCTGTTCCTCTATTTGTCTTCCTTTCTGAATTCAAAAACCTTGGGGATTAAAGTCCTGTCAATAGTAATTATTGTTTTGGTCTGTTAAAGTAAGAAACATTTATGATCAATGGGCATTGTTTTGACTAAAACAAGCCAATCACAGAGATATGTTTACTTAAAAAACAAATTTTCACTCCCTGCATTTTTTTTTCCTCACTGCATTTTCCAGACTAACTCATAAAGGAAAAACACTTTATGTTATAATATGTTTCATATATTTTGATATAGTATTGCATTATACTGTCATATGAAGGTGTTATTATATGTAATTTTAAACCTATTTGATAAAAGTTAATTGTCTGAATGTTTATTCTTGTCAGGAGGTAATTATATTTCTTATGAATTGTTCGCTTCTCAGTTCCATCATTTCTCATAAGATGCTTTCCTCTCTTGAGTCTTTGTGTTAGACCACTGTTTCCATGCTAATTTAATGTTATTTGAAATGGACCTAAATTTTAATTTTTATAAGCCCTAAATAATCGAACAGGCTTCTTTTCAAAACTTGAAAATCATCTAAATTTCATGGAATGTTTTTCCTCTAGTGGTCTCCTATTTTAAATCTGTATTTTATCCTGTCTAATCTTTTGTTTCCTGCTTCTTATCATTCCTTTTTTAATGTTAATTATAAAAGCAAACATATTAGATCCCTCTGCTTGCCTTTCTCAAATGAAAATGTCCTTTTGTGTGCTCTATGCGTTGTGTTCGTATCATTGGAATACTAAATTACCCTATAGTGATACACCAATAGTAGCATACGAATTATTAATGCTGTGCAAAATTACTACAATGTGTTTAAATTATTTTGCACTATTTTTTAATAACATTGTCTTTGTTTCAGCTTTTTAGGGAAGTCCGCATAATGAAGTTTCTTGACCACCCTAATATAGGTGAGTTATCTTGCTTGGCCTGTTTAATTTTTATATGGACTTTACTTTGTGCTAAATACCTCTAGAGGAAAAACATGTTTGCTATAAATATTAAAAAAAAATGTAACATGTATATAAAAAAAAATAATCCTGTTTTAGTGATGTTGGTCATTTTGATTATGTTAAAATCAAGGACATTCTAAATTGAAAAACCCTCATTCCATAAGCCTACATTTTGGACCCTCAAATGTTAGTTACATCTAATAAGTGCTATGAGATCTCATCATGATCTCATCATATTATTATGTTGTTCTTGTTTTAGTAAAACTTTATGAGGTGATAGAAACGGACAAGACGCTGTACCTTGTAATGGAATATGCCAGTGGAGGTGAGATCATCAGCATTAGATGGTTATTTTATACACCCTTGTCATCTTCATCATCATCATTGATAACTGTCATTGTCACCATTACTGATTAACATTACTAACAGCATCATCACTATCAATATTATATGCCAGTGAGAGTTAGCTCATCCACATTATCCTTGTCATTTTCATTATCGCCAATCATTATTTATATCATCATCATTGCTGATAGTAATCCTTATCGCCAGTAATTATTATCCTTAATTGTCATCATCAACAGTTGTCATCATTATCATTAATCGTCATTATCACCTATTGTCATCATCGCCTATTGTTATTATCACTGGTTATTATTCCTTATCATCAATAATCATTATGGCAAATCACGTTTATTATCAACCATTATCATCGTTATCACCATCACCATCATCAACATAATCGTCATCTTCACCTTCATTGTCATCATCATCATCATATCATCACCATCATCATCATCATCATAATTAATATTAGCACCAATCATCATTAATATAGCCAGCCATCATCATTATTGGTGTTTATTGTTTGAATTATCATCATTATTGGTGTCTATTGCTTGAATGATCATCATTATTGGTGTTTATTGCTTGAATGATCATCATTATTGGTGTTTATTGCTTGAATGATCATCATTATTGGTGTTATTGCTTGAATGATCATCATTATTGGTGTTATTGCTTGAATGATCATCATTATTGGTGTTTATTGCTTGAATGATCATCATTATTGGTGTTATTGCTTGAATGATCATCATTATTGGTGTTATTGCTTGAATGATCATCATTATTGGTGTTTATTGCTTGAATGATCATCATTATTGGTGTTATTGCTTGCTTGATGATCTGTGTGCACCCCACAGGCGAAGTATTTGATTATCTTGTGGCGCATGGGAGAATGAAGGAGAAGGAGGCAAGGGCCAAGTTCCGCCAGATTGTCTCTGCTGTTCAGTACTGCCATCAGAAGCATGTGATACACAGGGATCTCAAGGTAAACTGGCCTATTCCAGGTAATCATTAGTAGAACTGCAGTACTGTGAGAAAGAGTATAACACTTGTGTAGACCGAAGCAGTCTGGCAGCTTTTTCCATAGCTTTGTCGGTAAAATCCACGGCCAATTAGTTGGGAGTTTAATTACTGTAAATCTGGTATGAATAGAAAGGTTGCAGACAAGCAAAAAAAAACTAGTGTTCTGCTTTGGCATCGTAAAAATCCATATATGCCTATTTCAATTACATTAACACATTGACCCCTCAATCGGCCTGTACCGGCTTTGGGAAGTACCCACAACCCAAAAAATTCATAAATGCAAACGAAACACAACAAGATGAAGATACTCAGGCATCAGTCTAAGGGATAAATGGTCTTGAAGATATGCATCCAACCAAGGTGTTGGCAACTACTCTTAAGCCAAATAATGGCACAGGTTCTTTGACAAATTTCAAATCGAACAAGGAGGGAAAAGCAGAATCACCCCTCTCAATAAAACGCTCAAAATACCACACAAGGGAGAGAGATCAGCAAACACAGCTAAAGACACAAATAGATACCTTTATTCTGATCCTCCAGGTTCATTTCCATGGCCTCAAAACACAATGTCCACTCCTTGAAGGCTTTTAAAACCATGAAGATGCCTTTACGGATTGCAAAGCATTCTGGGAGATCCAGGGAAAAATTCACGAGGGGAGGGCCAGTCAACACTCCTCCTAAAGTCAGATGTTTTTTTATAAGTCTTTTCACCCCGAAGCCAAACAAATCAATTCCAGGTCATACAGACCCAGAATAGCAGTGTAAACAATTTTGGAATCAATTTGGTTTCAGAAAAGACAGCATTTAGGAGAGCTGTGGTGATTCATTAGAAAATTATTTTCTCATCCAGGCAAAGCCAAACAAGAAAAAATCATCATGAATCCACCTTTGCTTGCAAATATCCATAAGCAAAGCACTCAGTTATGCCCCAAAAGACTTCATGATGTCCTGAGACACTCTCCTAATATGCTCATAGCTGTATTTTTGATGAAAAATACAAGCAACCATCAACTTGTGCTGGCTTCAGCACAACGACGAGGGATTAAAAGTGGGGACCGCAAAGCACTGTTGGAAAGCTTGGATACCGCTGACTAGGTGCAGCTGTGTTTGACTTTGACGGGCTGTATAAAACTCAGAATAGGGGGGGAGGTATCTGTTTTCAGTCTGGTTTTTTTTTTGTAAATTCAGCTCAAAAATAGCCAGGAGTCAATGGGTTAATACCCCCGAATCAATGTATAAAACCCTGCAGTAGTTCATGGTTAACTTATAAATGGCTGAATCCCGGTCACTAAGAGCTGTATAAACATTAAGAGGTACATAAAGCTTTCTAAACCTGTGCTTGTTTTCACTTATGCTTATTTTATAATTTATTTGATACCCATGAAGCGCTGCGGGCTACGACACATTTTCTCAGCAATTAAATATTGTCGCATATGAAAAATTGCTAGTTTAGATGCCAACAAATAGTTGTCAACTAAAAATTGTCAACTAAATTTTTTTAGTGTAGATGGGGTTTTATTTTGCTGTTTGTTTGTCATGAAATTCTTTCTATACTCCTTACCCTCTTTATTTATTTCTCATTCAGGCTGAGAACCTTTTGCTGGATGCCGACATGAATATAAAGATTGCTGACTTTGGGTTCAGTAATGAGTTTACGCCTGGCAACAAGCTGGACACATTTTGTGGTAGTCCACCCTATGCTGCTCCGGAGTTGTTTCAAGGCAAGAAGTATGACGGGCCCGAGGTGGATGTTTGGAGTTTAGGAGTTATTCTCTACACACTTGTCAGTGGTTCTCTTCCATTTGATGGCCAAAATCTCAAGGTCAGTACAGTACCATCTGGTTTATTGCTCTTTTATGGATATCCTTATTCAATGTTCTGCTGTTTTTTATTTTTGTTTTTGTTTTTTTGTAGATTGTTTTTTATTATTGTATTTTAACCACAATATGGGCTTTAAAGCAAACGCATTTGCAACTAATTCTTGTATTACAATCTGGTTGCAAATCAGTGGCCATCAAATATTTTTTAAGCCATAAAATAAATGAACAATTAAACAAATGAGAAATTTTGATTTATATTACTTCACCAGAAGGTTACTAAAGGGTGTATGTAAGTTGCACAGTGAATATAAGGTTGTTCTTTGCAGCTAAAATGTGAAAACAACTCAAACATGTGCTCTTGAAATGGGTTACTTGCGTAACCCAGGATGGATGTACTAAAATTCCTTGTTTTTTTACCTGTAGGAATTACGTGAAAGAGTACTAAGAGGAAAATATAGGATACCCTTTTACATGTCTACAGGTATGCCATCTATCTCATTAGGGTGATTTAGATCCATGATTCTGGCTACAAGGTGCTGCATGGCACATGTCTGACATACACACATTTTTTGCTGGCATCACAGCTTGTCAACAACAGCATTTTATGCTTTCTCATGTCCTCTTTAGGACGCAATGCTGATGGAGATGTGTGAGCTGGTATGCTTTTGCTGGCATCATAGATATATAACAACCCGTGGGTGCATTGTCTTGACTCTTTTATGTCCTCCCAACAGACTGTGAAAATCTATTGAAGAAATTTTTAGTATTAAACCCTCAAAAGAGAGCTAGATTAGAGGTGAGATATGATTCATTGTCTATATGTATTCCACTTTATGCCTTTTAAATGTCATGACACCTAACCATGCATACTAAAGTGTGTCTTACAAAGCCTTGATTTGTCTCACTATATACAATTCTGTTTTTAAACTAAGGTTAGACTGGGGGCAAAATGTCTATTGGATCTTCTATCAGAAAAGCATGATGTTTTGTGAATGCGATATCTCGATAAAGCATGTGAACTATTATATTCATCTCTCAAGTATTTTTTGAAGCCTCAGAAGGTTCTAATAGTGTTGTTATTATTGCTTGTTTCAGCAAACTATGACAGATAAATGGATGAATATAAACTATGAACTTAACGAGCTCAAACCTTACCTTGAACCATCAGCTGAATTAAATGATGAGAGAAGAATAGGTAAGAAAGATGATAAACGAATAGGTGAGGCATCCACTTTTGACTTCTTCTTGTCAGCTCTCTTGTAACTGACCACACTTATATAAAACTGTCTCTGATTTTCCTAGTAATTCTTTTAAGCTTTTTGTAAAACTCAGTACACTCATTATGTTGAAAAGTTAACATTAACATCATATGGTTGCATAAAGAAAAGATAATAGATTAACTTAATATTGTTTTTATACTTTTGGATTTTTTAGTCTATTGTCAACTGATAAAACTGTAAAAATATTAAAAAATATATAAGGGCATTGAATCCTTAACAGTTCAAAAGGATGGTCAGTTATGTGTTAGAGAGCTGACTTTTTTGAAATATGTTATTTAAAAAGCCAGGGATCAAGAAAGATAATTTTAATAAAAAAAGTTTCAAATGAAAAAAAAATTCCTGTATTTGTAAGACAGGGTTACAAAAACAATAATTAAAAAAAAACAGTTTATAAAACTTAACAACAAGAAAGTTATTTTATATATGACCTTTTTCTGGTTTGAAGCACATATAATTATTCTCTTGATAAATGGATTTTTTTTCTTTGATAAATGGATGGACGAATAAACGGCTCTCCAATCTTTTTTCTTGATCTCTTTGATGTTTTCTCTGATTTGGTGATTCTGTGTGGACCTGCATGCATCCCTTCGCCCTTTCCTGATTCAGCAAGATGTGCTAGTAAAATATATTCTGTTTGTTCTCTGGTCTCCTTATTGCAATCATGGTTGTTGCACTTTTGATTAAAGAAGGCCAATCACCATTTTATGCTCCCGCTCAATCTTGAATACTCTGGGTACCAGAGTCCCGAGCTTCGTTCTTTTACTATGCACTGACTATGAGGAGCGTAGTCAGTAAAGGGCTGCATAGTAAACGAACAAAGCTTGAGACTCTGGTACTTAAATCTTGAGTGACACAAAGCATCAACTTCCATCAGCTAATTCAAGCTTGCAATCGAATATCGTCAATAGCGAATCAGACTTTATTTTGTAGATTGTTATTTTGAAGTTTCCTTGAAAATAAACTGTTGTATTTTCAAATATATAATTATAAACAATAGAAAAGGAGTGGTTAATCAACATCCTTTAATGTTGTCCTCTTGAATTCTAGACATTATGCTTCAAATGGGCTTCACACGGGATGAGATTTATGAGGCACTGTCAAATAACCGATACGATGAGGTCATGGCCACATACCTGTTACTGGACGAGAAGAGACAAGGACTTACTGTGAGTGTATGGCAAGCCAAAAAAATAATCCAACCGCTGTCATTGCAGCCCCTCACACTGCTAGTAGAACTCTGATGCACCAAGTTTAACGGAGTTGACCGAATCATTGTTTATGTTTACTTCTATTTTAAATTAGATAAATGGATTAAGTTTTCTGTCATCGGAAAGATGTGCTGTTATTTCTGGAGTTTCAATAGACATGTCAGCTGTTCTGCATGCTTTGACATTTGTGGTATTGGCATTTGTGGTATGCTCCTATGAAATTTGAGCAAACTCTGGGAGATTTAAAAAGAGAAATGTTTCCAGTCTAACTGTTTTGTTCTTTTCTTTTCAGCTGAATGGATCCGGAGACCCTCTTATGAACACAGGGTCATCCCGAACTTCACTCACCCCCTCCACCACATCCGTACCAGCGCCAGTCAGGCCAAGTAGAACCACAAGTACTAGAGCTAGGGAAAGGGCAGATCGGGAGCTGCCCAGAAGACACTCCCACGGACCCAACGAGAGAGGGGCTAACAGGACAGGACCACCACAGTCTAGGCAAGCCGTGCCAAGACACAGGTAGGATTCTGGTCACATTATGGAAGTCTTTAACAAGAGTCATTGCAAAATTGAAGCTTTGATAAGGCAGCTATCTTCAATTAGCTGTGCTTTTGACAAAGTCTGATGCATGTTTGTTACTCCTGGTTTTCCAGGACAAGTGCCACAGCAGACAGTTCTATACCAGCACCAGCTATCGGCCGTCCAACCACACGGCCAGGCATGGAGAGACCAGGCACTGCTAACGCCAAGGAGGACGAGCGGTTGCCTGTGGTAGGCAGAGCAGCAAACCCGAACAAGGCTGAGATTCCGGAGAGGGAAGATAGAACAAGGGGCAGGGGCAGAGCGCAGAGGGTGAGGGCTCAGATAACACTCAAACCTATTACCGACTCCATTATTGAAACAGTGTTTTGCTTATGCACGTTCATAATCAGACTTATTACACTTGCAGTTAGTATTGACTGTAGATTCTCCTCAAATCCTTGATGCAGACTTTTTAACAAAATTTTTTAGGTTAATAACATCTGCTTAAATCGTTGTGGAACTTAGAACGCAATCCATTCTAAATAGAAATGACGATGTACTCCTTAAAAATGACGTGAGTCTTAAAAAAATATCGAAAACAACACAAAACAACTGCAGGTCAAACCTAGGGTTTTGTTAAGGTCCTGCAGTTTTTGACAAATTTTGAAGAAAAAACAACCTTGTTAACCATGTTATTTTTGTAAAAAAATTACCATTTTCCTAAAAATGGGTCATTTCTATACTAAAGTGCCTTGATTTTTCTTTACAGCAACACAGTATGCCGCCTGGTATGTCAAGACGAAACACGTTTGTGTGCGAGAGGAGAGCTGAGCGGGAAAACGAGCGGAATAGTTCAACCCAAACAGGGTCATCGCAGATCGACGGCAAAGATGCAAGGTACAAATGTCAACATATTCGTTATGCGGCTATGTTCCTGCTTGTCCCTTTCAACCTTCTGAACCATCCCTAGTCTGTAATAAAGAAGTATATCATTAGAAGTAAAAAGCATATAATAGTAGAATATCACACTCGCCTCAATCGTATTAGCTTCTGTTTGAGTTATGCAATAATCGTCTGATCCTCTTTTATTCCACTTATTACTGTACTTCCACTCAAAGGCCTTTTTAGATGTCCGTCTTTAAATTCCTTCCCATAAAATACTCTAAATGTACATAACATTTTTTGACCAAAAAAGTTCTGATTCTTTCCGAATCCTACAAGTGAAGAAGCTCCTGAATTGAACGTTCAAAAGTTAACTGGTCTTGTCTATTAAATATAAACTAATAAACCGCGGAGAAAGGATTTCTCTAATAGTAACCAATTTGGTGGTTAAATTTAAAGTCGCGTTGCCTGTCTTGACAGCCTTTTAATCTGTCATTATACTCACTTCACACTTAACAACCACCTTAAACTGAATGCTCTAATCATTGGTCTGCATCGTTGTAACTCTGCCCACGTCAGTGCTGTCACGGAGCCTGGAACAAGCACAGAAGGACCGGCCAGGCCCCCAGCCAGGCCTCCGCCAACCACTAAACCTGCTGTCAATCGACTGTCTCCGACTCGTAGGTCCCTCCCCCCGGTAGCCACTCACCAAGAGGATAGATATAGGCCAGGGTGAGTCGCGATCTCAACTAATACATCATGTCATCACGCTAAACCTCATTTATAAATGAACCACCTCGGCCTTGCATTGCGAGTTTTTGGTGTAAAAAGAGTTTTTGAAAGAATATTTCAAACTTCGTAAAAATAAAGAGGATAGATAAAGGCCAGGGCGTGTCCCGATCTCAACTAATACATCATTTCATCACGCTTACCTTCTGAAAGATTATTTCAAACTTCGTAAAAATAAAGTGACGCGAAATTTGGCGTTGGAAACTTCATTTAAGGCAATGTATACGTAAAATTTACACTTAATCCGTACAAAACCATCTGAATGATTTAAATCACCTCCATTAATCACTTTGATCGTTAATCTCTTAAACTAAGTAAAAATTCAAACTGGTAAACGGTTCTGAATAAAGAACGACCTCCGAACTGTTCGGGAGCAAGATAATTCAATTTCTTGGGCTCGAAATAATTTATTTCAAAAATGCAACTCTAAAATAAAGAAATATGGATTATCCAATTCAAAAGCATAAAATTGATTAAATTTACTTAATATAATATCCAAGTTGATAAATATGTAATGTTTTGAAGATTGGACATCAAAGAGGTATATCTATTTAAATACTGAAACGTTTAGATTGAACCGGCTGCAACATTGGACGTGAAACTTGGTTTATTCACTTGCTTTCCTTGAATTGTTGAATCCATTTCTTTCCTTTCTGCCGTCACTGCCTTGTTGTTACCTTTGTAAGATAAGTCCGCTATATGTCAAGTTGGTGAACCACCTCATTCTATCATTTGTACCTTCTTACAAATATACTGTAGTCTTAACAGCCCATGTTCTGTCCCTGTCCATGGTTATCCAAGCGCCTGTCTGTCTTTCTGTCCATTGGTCTGTCTGACGTCTGCCCGTTTGCATGAGTTTTATCATTGTTCACACTCAATATCACTCGCCACCCTCTACAGATCAACACCAAATTCCAACATCCCTGTTCCGTCCTCACGTCTCGGAGCGCGTAATATGGCGGCACGCAGCACGTTCCACAGTGGCGAGAGACCGCGAGACAGACAACGCGACGAAGGCCTCTCAAGAGCTCAAGACACCAACAGTCCGGGTCTTTCCAACAGACCATCTCTCTTTAGTAAACTGACTTCACGGTTCAGTAAGAGGTATGACGACCTTCGCGGTCTTCAGTGCATGTGTTTATTCTTGTACTATTTTATAGGTGATTTGTTCAACCCTTCTACATTGCATGCGTGAAACAAACTAACTCATTCCACTAGATTGACCCAATGAAATGCCCTAGCATAACCCAGCCCATTTTAACTGACAAGCGTACATAGATAAAACTGATGATGATTCATCATGTTTCACCCTACGTTTCTCTTACATATCGAGCATGCGTCAAATCGAAGTTAACACTGATTTGATCGAGTAACATACATCTGTACAACAGACGTTGGAACGTTGAAGGGAGAAGGGAAACTATAATAATAATTTTTTCCCAAAATAATTGTGTAGGCAAACAAGGAACGTGAAAAATAAAACAGGAGATAAGATATTGATTGCGAATTTCCAATGCCCTTTTGTAAATGTGTGTTATACGATCAAGATGCCTACTTTCAATGCTTTCTGAGGTAGTTAAACTAAGACATGCTCTAAAGTTTGGCGGACATTCCAAAAGACAGGGCGCCTTGACTAGCAGCTCCATTAAACCAACCCAGAGTTCTACCCAGAGTTCCCCAGGCGCCGAGTGCTGGCACCTTCTGCGACTCCCTTGCGGCCCCTTTATCGTTGTGTAGTCTGGTGTAAATGTAATCACGTGGTCATCACGTGGTCAACACGTGGTCACAACGTGGATTGTCTGGGGCAACTTGACACTGTTTCGTACTCATCCGTGCCGTGTGTCACGCGTTTACTTACCCATCTTACAACTAACCCGTCTAGACTACTGCTACTACTAACTGTCATCCCTTCACAACCGCACCCCGAACCGATCACGTACACGTCCCATTGCACCCCATAGTTGTGTATATTGCACGCTCGGGCCCTCCTAGCAGTTCATGCTCTTACCACGAGACTCCAATTAACCACGAGACTCCCATATCACGTGTTGGGCACATGCTGTTCACATTTTGGCCTATCCGCGTTTTATTCAATATCTTCCTTTT
This sequence comes from Nematostella vectensis, assembly GCF_932526225.1. Lineage (NCBI taxonomy): Eukaryota > Metazoa > Cnidaria > Anthozoa > Actiniaria > Edwardsiidae > Nematostella > Nematostella vectensis. The sequence goes on along the minus strand of NC_064040.1, from coordinate 14,512,805 downwards.
GCTAAGCAAACAGGTATCTCCTTGTAAGAGCATGGATCATCCTGCATGCTCCCGTGCTCTGTCTCCGTGTGTTGGTCTCTGTTATGTGTGTGCGCGTGTGATGTGGGAGATAAGGTGAAGGGTTGTGAAAGAGGTCTGCAAATGTACTAGAAATTGTTGTTTTAATACAAGGCTTACAAGAAGCCCACCGCTAAATTGTAAAGCTGCAACGAAGTCAGAAAAATCATATAAACAACTTTTAGCAATATATCATACTCTTCCAATAGTCCCTGAAGCTATAACTGTTATTTAATTTTATTAATTCAAAGTCTTCAAAAAAAACAATAATGCGTAATTTTTTTTATAAAAAAAATCTTAAATATGATTAGAATCTGCCTCTGATATTAACTTGAAGATTATTAGAATCGCTTTGTTCGGCTGACTCGAGGGCTCCTAGTAACATTCTAACACAAGCCATGACTGATTCCTAACCCCACCTATAACACTTTGTACCCTTGGTGCACAGGCCAGGGTCCCGCTGGCAGCGTGTTTTGCATGCATGCGTACATTCCACCTTATTCAGACATATCGTGTGTCCTTGTCTATTGTGGGTAAGTCGTCATGTTGTCGTGTAAGCCTTTGTGGCTCTGTCATTAATATGTTCTCTGTTTTGCTGTTGTATCGTCGTGCCATTTTCAAGTGTCAACATGTGAAATGTCAATGTCGTATATCATCGTGTAAAAGGCCATCTCGTCGTATGCTATTGTCGAATGAGAACGAGCCATATGTTGTATGCCATCGTTTCATATGTCAGTGTCGTATGTCATTGTGTTGTGTGACAACTTGTCATATGTCGGTGTCGTATGTCATCGTGTCATCAGATCTCAGTGTCGTATGTTTACATGTCATTTATCGTCTCTTGTCGTGTTGTCACTGTTGATCTCACTCACCCGCTGAGCGCTACAGGGGAGTCCAGTTCGTGTCCAGTGTCGTGCGGCGTGCTTTATTGTATGTTATTGTGTCCAATCAGGAGAAGATGACGAAGGGAGTGGTCTTCTGCCTCGTCTGCGGCTCGTGGTGGTTCATTAGGTACGGTAATGTCGGACGCTTAAAATGAGAGTTGCGCACATGTTGAAGAATTTGAAATCAAGGGGTTTAATCTGCATAAGGCTATCTGCTAGTATAAACTATATTAAAGGGGCAGTCGCACTTTCGTTTCAAATTGAAAATACACCATGGAATCGTCATTTCTTGAGAGCGAAATAGACGGCTGAAAGAGTATGTAGATGTGAAATCCGTTTGCATCGCGCCGAATTTACTCACAAGAAGACAATCAAATAGTTTTTAGATAGTTTCTAGTAGTTTTTTACTGTTCTTGATTGGTGACGGTAGCATTCTTTAAAAAAATACCGCTACCGGTGCGACTGCCCCTTTAAACATAAGAGAAACTTTGCATTTGTCCCAAGAATAGTTGGTCCTGACTTAAAACGATAAAAAATCAGAGGGTATTTTACTCTTTAATATAATATGCGTTTTGGGGGCATTGACCTGCCAAAGCATATTAACCCTTACTGCATGCTAATGATAAATGAACCTGCTTTAACTCATAAAAAGGCTTTTTTCTACAAAGGCTAAACACGGGTGTAAACATTTTTTTCGGCAACTTAGCTGTGAGCTATGAACAAATGTACAAAAAAACGCACACTGTGCTTAAATTAAAACGTAGATTGAATCATAAACCAAAGTGAGATAAACGAGCTAAATGTGTAACCATGACAGCAGCTAGCCGCATATTAAGCCCCTCCCCCACTAGCACCTGCACCTCGGAGCACCTCCGTCACCGAGGACCACTCCCCTATGCACCATCTCCGACGCCACCACGGCTCTTGTTTGCCTCCGCTATTTCTGTGTGTAAAAGATGGACGTGTGCGTGTCGAAAGCGTTAATTTGCCGTGTTGGGTGGTTGATCGTTCCGTGTCGTGTGTGAACAGTGCGTGAGCATTCAGTGGACAGTAGGTGACCCGTGTGAGCTTCGTGTGTCGTGTGCGTACCGTGATCGTTACGTGGCGTGCCGTGGTGATGGGTGTGTTCAGCACGTGGTGTTGCAAGGAGGTCCCTAGTGTGCCGCCGCCAGTGCAGCACGTGACCTGATGACGTCACAGGTGACTAGATGACGTCACAGGACCCGGGCGCACGCGGCCACTCGGGTCTGATGCGCTGCTTTTTTGCATTCAAGGGCCCGTGGAAGCGGGAGATCAGGGTCAAAGCCCTCACCCGATCCGGGGGCCAGTGGGCAGAGGACGCGAACTAGGTCCTTGAGAGGAACATTTGCTAGGCTCTCGTTCAGAAAGCAGAGAAAAAGGCAGGTGTAGTCACCGTTCTCTCGCCTCCGTCAGCTGCACGTCACGTGACGTCACGTGGTGGACGAGTCACGTGACGGAAGGGCGCGTCAGTGACGTTCGTGTTTATTTCGCCTCCAGGTCAATGGGAGACACCAACGAGAAACCGCGCTCGCTTCGCTTCACGTGGAGCATGAAGACCACGAGCACCATGGACCCTTACGATATGATAAGGGAGATCATGAAAGTCCTCGAGGCCAATAACTGTGACTATGAACAGAGAGAAAAGTATCTGTTGTTGTGTTGCCATGGCAGCCCAGCTGAGAACAATCACGTGCAGTGGGAGATGGAAGTCTGCAAGCTCCCGCGGCTCTCTCTCAACGGCGTCCGCTTCAAGAGGATTTCGGGCTCCTCTATTAATTTCAAGAATATCGCGTCCAAGGTTGCAAATGAATTAAAACTTTAATGGCGTTCCCCATAGCGGATTGCTAGGGCCTCCGGGTGACTCTCGCAAATGCGGTTCGTGGGCCGATCACACGCGAGCTGCGCGTCTGAGACATTTAGTCGCACACAGATGGATTGCAGTACCAAGCATATTGCCATGGCAAGCAAGAGTTTTCGCGTCATGCAACACCCAATAAAGCATGACTGACGTGGACGACGTATGAATTGCTTAATGTAAAAGTGTATATAGTCTTAGCAACTATTTAATTTTTACTGGCTGCGGCGTGTAGCCGCTTGCCTACTATATGCGCCCTGTTACGGCTCCCTTAGGCTGGTCACGCAATCTTCGTGACACGTCGTTGGAAATGCGTGACGTCAGCGACATCTAGATTACCTTGAAATTATTTCAATTATCCCATAATGCACCGTTTCGTACTAAATCGATTATAAGCAGAACTGGGGCTTTTTTTTTAAAAGAATTCCTCCATCTACAGAAAAAGGGACAGAGAATGGGCAATCTACGTTAGCACTAGTTGATGTTTAATAAATGGGAAAGTAAGATATATTTTTCCTTTTCAATCCCTGGACGAGTTTCTTTGAAAGCATATGTTTTTTTACCCGGAATTGGTAAAAAAAAACTCGTTTGTAGGTTTTATTACGATTCTTTTTATCTCACGCGCTACTATTTCGGCCTATTGTAATATCTCTCGTATTTAACTCAAAGTTGTCGCGTGACTATGGTGTCACGTGACTTGCACCCTCGTTGTGTTATCGACAAATCATCGTAAGATTGAAATCCGTCCATGGGTTTAATAACGTATCTAAAATTGAGGAATTGGGGAAATATATGCAGATCACAGTATCTTTTCTGTCCCTTGGCTTACAGCAGTTGTAACTGATATTCACAGCTAGTAGGCTTCTCACGTTCATAAGCTTTGCTACCATAATGGCGGACAGCTCGCTAGGCCTGGGCCGAGGGAACTGGGCAAGCGTTTTATAGCCTCGCTTTGGCGTTTCTTGACCCAGGCTTGACTGAGCTGCCCGTTGTCGCTTGGCAACCTGATCACCCTTACGTCGGTCATGGATTTATTTGTGTCCGGGTGAATTCTATAGGGTGGGTACTGGACTGGAATAGAATAGAATTCAGCCGGAGTGGAGATAGATGTAGTAATAATGACTTAATAAATTCAAGACCAATAGTAAGAACATTGAATGCGCGTTAATAACTCCAGATTCCCTTCATTACCTGGTCTTGATCTAAGCATTCAAGTAACTTTATAGATCAATTAGGTCAATTTGTTATCTGATACAGGGGAACGATATAACAATGGATTGAGAAATCACGTCGTTATATCGAGAACATAGATGATGTAGCCAGGTGGAGGGGAGGGCCTCATTGAGACGAAGGACAACATATATTTGATATGGAAAGGACTGCCCCCACCCCTCCTTTGTAGATTTAGAATTTCACAAATTATGTTACAAAAACTGGCGTCTGCTTCCCCCCCCCTGGCCAATGTGTGGCTTGACAAAGGCCCCGCCCCCTGAACATTTTACCGAGTAGCTAGACGTGTTAGAAACTGTTTCCAGATTTTGGGTTGATTTGAATTATCTGTGAAACACCTCCCCAGTAGTTTAAATGGCTTAGAATTTTTTTTTCCTGAAGACCCTAAAGATGGTATATTATGTACCACTCGGTTAAACCTGTTGCTCAATTCTTACACCTATTCACGCATCAAGTGTGCACGCTGTCACCCCTCGAGTCACCGGCTCGTCCAATCCTGTACCATGCGGATATTTGTTATAACTGCTTGTTAAAAAGTCTTCTGAATAAAGTATCACCTCCATCAAAGCCGTATGTGGCGTCTCTTATCTCCTGTTAGGCATCGCCAGTACAGGTAGACAGGCTTTATCCTAACTCAGGCACAGGTATCCCGCTTGAGGTTTATTCTAACTCAGGCACAGGTAACCCGCTCAAGGTAGCAACCTAACTCAGGCGCTGGTAACTCAAGCACAGGTAGCCCACTCTGTATTGCATCCTAACTCAAGCACAGGTAGCCCGCCCGATACCGCATCTCCCCTCGTACATAGCTTGAGACAACTTTAAATGGAAAAAGGTGGATTTTTCACGATCCTTTTTTCATATTTACATCAGCACATCTGCATAAATAGTTAGACATTGAACGTCGATAAATAGTCGAACAATTTATTGACCAGGGCTCGGGAATAGCTATAAACTCAAGAAAATTGGTAACATTCATTTTCACCAAAGTCTGTGAGTTACTAAGGGACTCAACATTGTTTAGGGAAATCAAAAAACTCCTTCCACACGAAGGACCATAATTAATTCTTATGCATTAGTTTCCATTACTAAACAAGAAGTTAATTTAAAGTGCTAGTAATACTCTATTTTCTCTTCAATATCTGAGGAAATGTATGGGGCAGTGCTCAAGAATATCTAGTACATCTAGTACACCTAGTATACCTGTGGCCGAATTTGGTGGAATTTTAGGAAAGTAACAAATCGCGTGCTATTAGCACTGACACAAAGGTAATTATTTTTTTTCTGACAAAGCGCAGCAGATTTTAATGAAATATTAACCATCTCATATCAGTTTGACATGCATATAGATCAGGGCTGTTTTTATCAGTATTGCATGCAGGTGTGACTAATTGATCTATCACGAGCATAGAGAGGAGAGCACATTAAAGTCCTACGTGTGTCATTGTAAGATAAATCGACGGAAATTTAGGAAGTGTTCACCATGGGCCGAAAGAAGGTATTCTTCTTTATCGGCTACCCTTTCTTGGTTTATCTACTTGCTCTCAAAATTGTGATCGGTAAGTCAAAGTAATACCTTCAGTATTTAGTTGTATAACTTAACTTGCAATTTTTTGTTTCTTGTTATTGTTAGCTTTATGTTTTAGTACGGAAATTCAGAGAAGTATTGATAATATGTTTGATTTTCTGTCTTGGGTGAGACTTAGTCGCGATCCAAACTTCGTAATCTTGAAATCTTGTTTTTGAAATTTTCAACTCCTAATTCTTAAAGTATTTTAATTAGTAAAACAGGGGCTCCCCCTATAGACCCGCTACTGTCAAAAACATGCGAAACAACGTTAATGGCTAAACGAATTGTGTTTCGTTATACGGCGATCGGCCAGGGTCTATCTTCGGTTTCGTTCAGTATTCATGCCATTCGTGAATAATGTGTATCAACTCACACAGTTTCTTTTTATAACTTGTTGTGGAATATGCAACTTACTTGAAGCCATTTTTAAAAAAATCCATATGGGCTCGAAAAAAAATGACTTGTCTACATGATGCATGCCTTTCCAGCAGCACAATATTGTGATTCAGCGATATATAGTAGATATATAATGTTCAGAAATTTTCGTCCAGAGAAAAGAGAAAAAACACCCCTCTAAACATGACGTCGACATTTCCCTCTAGACATGACGTCAACATTTCCCTTTAAACATGACGTCATCGCCCCTCTGGACAAGACGTCACCATCCCCGTATTCATGACGTCACCATTCTTCTAAGCATGACGTCACCACATCTCTAGACATGCCTACACCCCATCCCTCTAATCATGTTGCTGTATTCTCTTTTATGTAGTCCTGACAGCGTGCCGTACCCTCCAAGTCCTGGATTGTGTCTCTGACATGTCACTTCCGGTCTACTTCACTATCACTAACCTCAGCACAAGCGCAGATCCAGGATCGTGTGAAGCTCAATGCTTTGTTGAGCGTTCCTGCCTCTCCTATAACCTCGCTGCGATAGACGCCGCGGGGAAAAGGGCCTGCGAACTGAACTATGCAGATAACGGAACCAACGGCGCTAGCTTAGTGCCCAGGCCCGGTTTCAGTTATTGCGCTTTTAAGGTAAGCTTTTTGTGCAGGGCTGGTTTCAGCTATTCCGCTTTTAAGGTAAGCTTTTGTGGCCAGGCCTGGTTTTAGCTATTGCGCTTTTAAGGTGAGCTTTTTGAGCAGGGCTTGTTTCAGCTATTGCGCTTTTAAGGTAAGCTTAGTGGCCAGGCCTGGGCTAAGCTGATGTGCTTATAAGGAAAGCTTACGTTTTTAACATACAGTGGAATTTCTCTGAGGGACCGCTTTCGTAAGCAACAGCTCCGCAATATTACTACCATTGTTTATTTTTCTAGGCGCCAACTGTTCGCTTTTTAAAAGCAAGCTCTTGTAAGCGAACAGCTCAGTTAACGACCACAATTTTCAGTTCCCTGAAAGCCCTATGCAAACTGCGCCAGCACACGCCAGCACTGCTGGCCCAGGATGCTGGCGGAGGGCTGGGTCAGAGATAGGCCGGTGAGCAAACTGCCCCCCAACACATGGTTGATACATGACGGGACCAAAGGCAACCCAAGATCCCATCATTTTACTCGTGTTTTCCAAAGGCAACCAAAGATCCCATCATTTTATTCGTGTTTTCCAAAGGCAACCCAAGATCCTATCATTTTATTTGTGTTTTTAAAAGGCAACCCAAGATCCCGCCATTTTACTCGTGTTTTCCAAAGGCAACCCAAGATCCCATCATTTAACTCGTGTTTTCCAAAGACAACCCAAGATCCCATCATTTAACTCGTGTTTTCCAAAGGCAACCCAAGATCCCATCATTTAACTCGTGTTTTCCAAAGGCAACCCAAGATCCCATCGTTTTACTTGTGCTTTCCAAAGGCAACCCAAGATCCCATCATTTTACTTGTGTCTTCCAAAGGCAACCCAAGATCCCATCATTTTACTTGTGTCTTCCAAAGACAACCCAAGATCCCATCATTTAACTCGTGTTTTCCAAAGGCAACCCAAGATCCCATCATTTTACTTGTGCTTTCCAAAGGCAACCCAAGATCCCATCATTTTACTCGTGTTTTCCAAAGGCAACCCAAGATCCCATTATTTTACTTGTGTCTTCCAAAGACAACCCAAGATCCCATCATTTAACTCGTGTTTTCCAAAGGCAACCCAAGATCCCATCATTCTACTTGTGCTTTCCAAAGGCAACCCAAGATCCCATCATTTTACTCGTGTTTTCCAAAGGCAACCCAAGATCCCATTATTTTACTTGTGTCTTCCAAAGACAACCCAAGATCCCATCATTTTACTTGTGTCTTTCAAAGACAACCAAAGATCCCATCATTTAACTCGTGTTTCCCAAAGGCAACCCAAGATCCCATCATTTTACTCGTGTTTTCCAAAGACAACCTAACCCAACCCTGTTGTTCGTACTTTCTTTTCTCTTTTAAAAGAATTGAAATTCCTCTAAATTGCAATAATGATTGATCGTAGATGCCATTAGCGTATATCGTTATCATTTTCAAAAATACCTTTTTCGCTTTTTTCGTTTTTAAACTTTTTATACCTGTTTGATTGCATTCATTGATTCTATATAGAATTTTGATGATTTATAAGACTGTTTGTAAGGCATTTTGTTCAGTTTCGTATTGTTTATAGATTTTGTTTCTCTCTGCTTTTATTCCTATCTTTTAACCATCTGATCATTCATCCTTGTCACTTCCTTCAGAATCCGTGT